>NC_083098.1:40321960-40635347 GCF_949774975.1 Lagenorhynchus albirostris | reverse complement strand
GACAAAGTCATTATGATTATGTTTAAGCTTCATTAAATTTAAGCTTTATTCATTTGCAAATATTTATAAAGCACATATTTTGTACCAGAGTTGTTCCAGGAACTGGGAATACAATGGTGACTAAGTGAGGGCTGATTTCTGCCTTCACACAGCTTATAAAGCAAAAGGAAGAAACACGGTTAAATAAATAACACTGAAATAGATCAATTCAACAACAGGGCAAGTACACGATGCTATAAAGGCATAAAACAATGCCACTCAAGTTAACGGGGGATGGAGTAGGAAAAACTCAGGAAGTCTTTTCCAAAAGGGGCTTAAACACACAGAAAAGGCAAGGCAAGGAGAGGCTAAAAATCAGAAATGACCAGTCTAGACCTGAATTCAGGTTGTCCTGGGCAGACTCATATTCAGTGTGTCCCATCTAAAACAATAACAACAATGCTATTTTCTAAATGTTTGTGAAATGTCAAGCAGTGTTCTAAATGCTTTATATATACAAACTCATTTAATCCTCAAAGACACCCTTATAAAGTAGGCACTATTATTATTCCTATTTTACAGATGAGGAAACAGATGCACGAAGAGGTTAAAACACAATGGGTTTAACCACTTCCTTTTCCCTGGACCTATCAGTATAGCTCAGAGGGACAGAGGAGTAGCTAGCTGATCCTGCCCTGACAGAAAAAAAAGATCACTACTTCACAGGCATTTTCCTGGTACAAGTAGAAATGAAGGCACCATTTAAAAAAGAATTCTAGAGAAAGATGTGTAACCACCTATAGCATTTTGTGTCAGTGTCAAAATTTCCTTGGCTGTAAGTCAAATGTAAGTCTGCATTTTAGGTACCATATTCACTGATAGGAATCTGCAGGGCACCCCTATAGATGAGGAGGGTTCCTGCAGTGAAGGTTCAATGTCTGCTCCTAGTAAGTGACACTAGACACTAAAGTATATTAAACTTGAAGCCTCAGCGCTCCTCATCTACAAAAGAGGGGAAAGAACATCATCTACCTCTTAGAGTTGTTATGACAATATTAATAATGGTGATAATGAAAACAATAACAAATTCATAGTGCTTACTCTGTGCCAGGGGCTGTCCTACAATAGTTTTGATTCTCACAACAAACCTATGAGATAGGCACAACTTCTATTATACCCATTTAACAAACACAGAAACTGAAGCATAGAGACAGTAATTTGTCCAAGGTCACACAGGCAAAAACATGGCAGAGCTGGAATTCAAATCCAAGCAGTTTGGCTCCAGGCTATCACTCTGGATACCTAAAGCTCTAAACACCCATGAGTTCTTATTGTTCTTTTGCCCTCCTGATTCTCACCAACATTTTTTGTCTCCCCTATGACACTTTCATTCTGTTCTCTCCCATGAAGAAAGATGCAGAGGTGGGAGGATACAATAGGTTTCAGAAAGATATACTTATTATAGAAAAAGTAAAAACTCTCTGGGAGATTATAAAGTGAGTAAGCATTCTGAGAGGTGATGGGCAGACCAAAGAGCTTGTGTAAACTGAGGCTAAGATTCATTCACTAATTACACATTGTCTTCAAGAAAACATAAATGTGGGCTTCCCTGGTGGCGCAGTGGTTGAGAGTCTGCCTGCCGATGCAGGGGACACAGGTTCATGCCCGGTCCGGGAAGATCCCACATGCCGCGGAGCGGCTGGGCCCGTGAGCCATGGCCGCTGAGCCTGCGCGTCCGGAGCCTGTGCTCCGCAATGGGAGAGGCCACAGCAGTGAGAGGCCCACATACTAAAAAAAAAAAAAAAAAAAAAAAAAAGAAAACATAAATGCAGTTTCAGCCATAAACGTGGTAAAACCAGTTATACCACCAATTTAGTGGAAAAAGTGCTACCTGCTGAAACCTCCTGAAATAATGTAGTTTGTGACATGGTTGTAGGAAGTTGTAATCCTTTCTGAAAAACAACGAAACCCACTTTTTAACAAGATCAAAATTTAACAAAATAAAACAATAAACATAAAATTACCCCACAAAAGAAGAATTTAAGTAAAGAAGTATTGAACCTGGAATTCTACTACTGTCAATTTATTGTTCCTGGCATACAGTAAGGGCTCAAAAAATGTTTGCTGAATGAATTCTGATAGTACTATTCATAAGTTGTCTGAAAATCCTGCAGTCACCTTATTTAGAACCAAAGCAAGCAGGCTTGTATCTTCTTAATATACATAATACTATTAACCGAATCTTCTCCAACTCACACAATACTCTTTTTAAACTAGACTGGGAGTTCTTTGAAAGTACAAAGTTTCCATAGCTCTTTCTAGCCCTAAGGCTACGCAATGCTGTAGGACTTAATTCATTCAATACTACCGCTAGGCTGTTCTAGACACTAGATATAAAAGTCCCATATAAGTGGAGCTTATACTGTACTGGAGAAGTGTATCAACCAATAAATGCATACGGCTAGTGGCGAATGCTATGAAGAAAAATGGGGGGTAAAGAGAGACTGAGGATAAAGGTGAATTTAAATAGGAAGTTCAGCAAAATCCTCCCTTAGGAGGCGACTGTGAGCTGATAAGTAGTCCATAAATGCTGTACCTGCAGCATCCAAATGAATTAAATCTTTGTGTGACGGATGGTGCAGGGCAAAGAGCTAAAAAAAACTCAGCATCATCTGGTCTGGCTCTGCCAAAGAGCCTTAATTTCCTCAGCGTCTTTATCGTCTCAATTACTTGCTCTGGGATTATGGGAAGGATGAAATATAATGAACGTAGAAGTGTTTCCACACTGTAAATCTGCGCAAATGCAGAGATACGGGTACGGAATTTCTGCTCGATTCACTACTTAAACACGGACTGTGGAATGAGCGAATTTTTTGCCCAGCTCACGTGCTCAGGATTCAGAGAGGCTTGACAGCCGGCCGGTTACCTCGGAGATAGCCCTGTTCGGGTGTCTTGACGGTATTCGGCACCTGGCGGCCAAGCCCCGGCTTTCGGGCTTCACTTCCACTGCGCCCGCAGCCCCCGGACCGCCACATCCGTCCACACTCACCTATGGGCTTGTCCAATCTCATGAGGCGCAGGTAGGGCTGCAGAGGGCGGGGCGCCGAGTTCACGATCGCCGCCGCAGGCAGGCTCGGCCGCCGCTCGAGCGGTCCCCGCCCGGCTGAGGGCCGCCAGTCTCCCGCGTGTAGCCCACGGGCCGCGTGCGGCAAGGTGAGGGAGCGGCCGCGCGAGCCCCACAGCCACACCTGCGTCCCTGCCCGCAGGGCCCGCACGAGCCCCGTGCCTGACGCGCCCAGCATGGCGCTCCGGAGAGCGCGGACCCGCGGGGGCCTGACGTCATTCCCGAGCGTCCTGTCACAGGCAGGCATGCGCAGTGACATCAGCAGGATGACCGGTTGGTCGGAGCTTTTCGAGTAACGTGAAACGGGAAGGATTGCGGTCACCTTGACCTGTAAGGGAGTTCTTCAGGTAAAGGAGTTCCTATTATCAAAATACGTAGCAGTTGTAACAGGAGAAAAAAAAAAAAACACCGAGAAAAACTTACTGAACCCAAAATACTGATTTGCGGTGTTTCCTTTTTAAAGCTAAAAGGGCACCAAGCGGCCAAATCCGAGAATGTACATTAAAATCGTACTCAGAGTTAACAGACATGCATCACACAAGTGAAAACCTTAAACTTGATTATCAATTCAAAGCAGTTCGTATAATCCAGAGGCAGCGAGTGTGTGGGATGCTATGAGCCTGCAGCTAGAATATCTGATCGAAGGGGTTAATCATAGCCAACTAATGGATAGCGCTCTGTGCCAGGCACGGTTACAGGCACTTTACATGTATTATCCCATTTAATCACTTACTGACTGACTATGGGCAAGTCTCTCATTTGAATTTTAGTATTCTAGGGAATTGGGTTAGTCTTTCAGCACCTTTCTTTAAAACCTCAGCAGTGATTCTGTGATATCTTGTCTCCCGTGGTGGTGGCAACGGGGTGGTCCTTAATAAATTTACAAAAGTAGCTCACAGCCTGTTCAGTTGTAGACAGAGGGATCAAGGCCCTGGGAAATTTCGTTTTATATTTGTAAAGGAAAACACACACTTCCTTCTGTTCGCGTTTGCTCTCAGTATTCTACTACAACACTACTTGGCTTGTGACACCAGACGTGTGGATTTTCCACACATCTAGAAACTCTGCGACCCCTGAGTGTCCTATAACTTTACTCAGTTCTGTCACTATCTATCTGGAGTTTGCATCAGAGCCCAGAGGTTGCAGGCTCAGTTCTGTAAGCTCGCTGACCCCCACTTCAGAAGCCCATCACAGGTCCAGCTTATCGGGACTTCCTTGGTGGCGCAGTCGTTAGGAATCTGCCTGCCAATGCAGGGGACACAGGTTTGAGCCCTGGTCCGGGAAGATCCCACGTGCTGTGGAGCAACTAAGCCCGTGTGCCACAACTACTGAGCCTGTGCTCTAGAGACCGTGAGCCACAACTACTGAGCCTGTGTGCTGCAACTACTGAAGCCTACGTGCCTAGAGCCTGTGCTTCGCAACAAGAGAAGCCACCATGATGAGAAGCCCGCGTACCGCAAAAAAAAAAAAATCTCCATGTCAAAGAGACACATTTTGGGGTGACAAATTTTTGCTTCCCTACACTGGCTATAGATCAGAGGTTCCCAAGACCCCTTCCTTGGGTTTGATTAATTTGCCAGTGTGACTCACAGAACTTAGGAAAACATTTCACGTACCTAATTATCAGTTTTTTATAAAAGGACATAACTCAGGAACAGCCAGATTGAGCAGATAAATAGGGCAAGGTATGTGGGAAAGAACACAGAGCTTCCATGCCTTTTTTATACGTGCACCACTCTCCCCTCACCTCCACTTATTTCCCAACCCTGAAGCTCTCTGAACCCTGTCCTTTTGGGGTTTTATGGAGGTTTTATTACATAGGCATGATGTATGAAATCATTGGCCATTGGTGATTGAACTCAATCTCTAGTCCTTCTCCCCTCCCTGGAGATCTGAGTGGGGCTAAAAGTTCCAACCCACTAATCAGGTGGTTGGTTCCTCTGGCAACCAGCCCCCATTCTTTGGGACTTTACAAAAGTCCCCTCATTAGTATAAACTCTGGTGCGTTCAAAGGGGGCTCCTTATGAATGAGAAAAGACACCACTCAGGAAATTCCAAGGGTTTTAGGAACTTTGTGCCAGGAACTAGAGACAAAAAGTAAATATTTTTCTTATATGGCAATATTATATAAATATACAAATATTCATAAATATATATTCCATATATAAATGTTATATATACATACATATGTATATGTATATAGGAGTCAGAAGGGGACTTAAAGGTATAGCAGTTCTAGTCCTAATAGAAACTTTACCTGCATAAACTTCTTCCTTTCTTAAAGTAACAGACAGACTAACAGGCAGATGTTTTCAATCAGGTCCCTAGACTCAGCTTAGGATATTTTATGTGAAAATAAAAGACATGCTCCAAGGATGAGACAGAGCAGTAGCATCCTGAAACTTACTTGTTCCAGCTGACTTTGCAACTTACTCTTTCAGAAGTTGGAAACAGATGAGCTCACTTTTAAGGACACAGAACTGGAGGGCAGTGATAAACAGTAACCCAGAGACACCACTCTTCTGCAGCCCAAACAAATAGACTCACATCCGATAAGCACTTCAGTTAAAGATTTGTATGCCTGCCTCTGGGGATGAGGAAAGTTCTAAAGTGGCAGCCCTTGCTGATCCAGCCTTCTGGCATGGACTTTTCCTACCTATCCTCCCCCAGTTATAAACATTACAGTATTTTTCTGGTTGGGACCTGCTACAGAGAGGCAGGAGTTCTTGCAACCCTGATTCAAGGGAGGACTATAAAGAGCTCCTGAGGCTGCACTGGCCCTAGGATAAGAGTACTCTTTGGGGATATGGGTCTTCATAGGGTGTCTTGTGTGGCTGGGAGACAGGTAAGACGTTTAGGCCAAGGGTCAGCATTGTTGGAGGGGGCCTCCTGATCACACAGCCATCCTCCTCCATATGTTTGTTAAATTAATTAAATGAGGAGAACGTTAGACTGATGTGATTCTGTGCTGTGGCAGCCTAAATAAGCAAACCCAAATCTAAGTTTGTAACTGCCTCAAGGTTAGGAAATCAGAGTGCTAAGGATAACTAGTCACAAATAGCCAACTAGGCTTTAAGCTATAGCCAATCAAATAATTTATTTTACTTTGCTTCACACTTTCTTCATATATCTTTTACCTGGCTCCTGTCCAAGGTGTGTTCCTAACCATTTCCAGTTTGGTTCTGGACCGTTTGAATAGATAAATGTTCAAATAAACTCTTAAAATTTTTAATATGCCTCAGTTTACCTTTTAACAGTTTCGATGTCTTTTCATCTGGATTCTCAAACTCAATAAAGACATCTCAGACTTAAATTCATTAGACATTGCCTTGGCCTTTGGAACAATGTGTTTCTGTAGGCATATCAAGCACTTAAAATGTCCCCAAAGTAGAAATTATCTATGTGATGTGATTCTTAGTTATACTTCTTAGAAGCCTGTCAGTGTGTATTTCTATAGATTTGAGGGAAATATCCCACCTTTTCCTTAGCTTTTCATCATTTTAAGGAGATTTAAATGAGGAATAAGAATAGTGTATGTGGTCCTATCTCTGATGAATGGAACTCAGGGGAGACACAGAGAAAATGTGAACTTCCAGAGTAGCCAGACCTTGCTCTGCAGCTTGATGCAGAAGTACTAGTCCTAGACCTTGTCCTGCCATTGTCACCCTCAATGGGAGTGCCTCTTCTAGCTGGGAGCTGGGCCTCTGGAGCTGGGCCTCTTCTAGCTCCCTTGGTGGGCTCATTACTGTAGAGCAATCATCAGACTTGCCATCAGAATGCTTTTTGTGCTTGATGGGGAAAAGAGCCTTGGAGCTGGATTTTGTGGGGAGATGCAGATGAAGGCTGAGTTTCTGAGTCTGTTATTTTGTTTGAGCATACTCTCTACCCTGAAACTTAAATGAGAACAGCATCTGCCCACAACCACTGCCATGACTTTTGGAATTGTAGACAGTCCTCCTGAAACTGATAGATGTGGTATCAGGGGACTCTGAAGAGCCCAGTCCTTGATGTCTCAATGCAGAAAGAATTCAGCAAGAGGCAAAGTGAGAGATAAGTGATTTATTAGAATAGGATGCTTGTGAGGCTTACAAGCGGGCGGGCGAGAGGGTACCACACCCCGAGAACTTAGTGGGCTGCAGTTTTATAATCAAAGGAAAAGTGGGGAGGGGGAAAAGACCACTTTCTTCTTCTTCTTTTTTTTTTTTGGCGCTACGTGGGCCTCTCACTGTTGCGGCCTCTCCCGTTGTGGAGCACAGGCTCCGGATGCACAGTCTCAACGGCCGTGGCTCACGGGCCCAGCCGCTCCGCGGCATGTGGGATCTTCCTGGACCAGGGCACGAACCCGTGTCCCCTGCATTGGCAGGCGGACTCTCAACCACTGTGCCACCAGGGAAGCCCTGTTCTTCATTTTTGAGTAGACGTTATGCTTCCATCATCAGGTCCTCCTCCAGGTTGGGCAGGGGAGTTTTTTTGTCCCTACATCGTCAAGCCAGGACTGTAAAAAAGTATTTCAGGTCTCTGTACAATGAGCACCTTTCTATAAATTATTGTTTTTTATGTGTGCAGAGAGCATGTCCTAGGGATCATTAACTTACTGAGCTCACTGGGCAGGATGTGGGTCTCATTCCACCATTGTTTTATTGTTTCGGGGCGTGTCTCATGCTTCTGTTGCCTGGTTTTGTTGCTAAGCAAGCCTGCTTGGTTTTGTGGTTAAGCAAACCTGCTTTCTTGAGTAATCATTAACTTACAGGGATCTCCCATATTTTTTCTACTTACAATCCCCTAGTGGGATTGATTAACTATTTAATCACCTGCTTTGTCCCTTTACTCTGTCCCTATCATTCCCCCCTCCAGGTGTTTACCATTTTATGCTTAAAAGGGAGTAAGGGGTGACAACTGATCATTAACTGCTTCCTGCTGAGATGGGAAGTAGGCCTGCCTGGGGAAGGAGTAAAACACCTGGCTGACTGTCCCTTCTCTGTTGGGAGAACTGTAAACGAATGTCACTTTGTTTAGTTAGCATCATCCTTTAAGCCCTCTTGGATGTTAAGCGGCAGAGGATGAGTCTACGAAAAGATATAAATTAAAAGAAATTAAGCATTAAAGGAGTCATTAAAAGAGATTATAACCATGATTTTGAAGATCCAAACCACTTTTTCCCAAACAGTTTCTAAATCTGGAAGAGGGTCACTTACGGCTTCAATCTGTTTGTTTTTGGCTAGGCCTAGAACATCAGTGTTTCATATTTTAGGGTCTACTGAGTCTTTTATCTCAGTTATAGATTTAATCTGTTCTTCTTTATTTTTTGTTAATATCATTTGGTGATAAGGGTGCCTTCCTTGTCCCTTGAGAAACAGAGCGGACCCTAACTTAATTAATATGTCTCTTCCATTAAAAAAATAGGATAATCAGGAATATAGAAATGACCAGCCATTGATGTTGCACAAAAGGGGTCCCAGGAAAGTGTGTGCCTGTCTCTTTCCTGATACTCCCTTCTGTATTTCTTATGGTTGTTAAGGCTTCCAGTCTTTTATGTTAAGACTGAGAAGGTTGCACCAGTGTTTGTAAGAAATTTTATCAGGTGGCCCACCACTTCAATGACCACCTGAGGTTCAGCATTAGTTAGGTAGATGATAATTTTAGGCAGGGCTATCTTGGGCCTTGGACCCCCTCAGTCCTTTGATTGTGAAACCATCAAAGGATGAGAGGCCCCCGTTGCTCTCTGGCATCTGGGGCATTCCCTCTTCCAATTTCCTGGCTGTTTGCAAAGGGCACATCAATCACAATCTTTCCTATAGTGTCCCTTCTGTCCACACAGGGCACACTGATTTTGTCTGGGTACCCATGGGCCTTGTGGTCTACTATGGCCAAATTGGCCTAGAAAACCTGGCCTCCCCTTTGGTGGTCTCTGAGTGGACAAAGCCATTGTTATCATTTGGGCTTTTCGTTTATCTCTCTGGGTGCGTTCAGTCTTTTTGGCCACATCCCTCTTATTGAAAACCAAATAAGCCAATTGGAGCAAATCATTCATAGGGGTCTGAGGACCAGCAGTTGTTTTTTGAATTTTGTACCGATATCTGGGGCAGACTGGGCTATGAAATGCATAGCCAAAAGGGCCTGTCTGTCAGGGGAGGAGGGATCCACATTTGTATGCTTTTTAAAAGCTTCCACTAATCTCCCTTGAAAAACTGTAAGATTTTCATCTGGTCCCTGTTGGTCTTCTTTCACTTTTTCATAATTGACGGGTTTCACTGTAAGCTTTCTCATACTCTCTTAAACAATTAATCATATGGTCCCATCAATCCCTGTCAATAAAATTTATCTGGCCATTCCATTGTGGATCTGCTTCGGGGACAGTGTTGTTTCCCACCTGGTGTATTGTATGGCCCTTTTGGGCTTGGGCTGCCACTTGGTCAGCATGGGCTCTGGCTGCCAGTATTATATGCTGTTCTTTCTCAGGGGTGTAGCAGTGGGATAAGATCTGTAAATCCCCCCAGGTGAGATCAAAAGAGCTCATTAACCCAGTAAACTCCTTTGTGAAAAGTTCAGAATCCTCAGAAAAACTTCCCAACTTATCCTCTGCCAGACTTAGATAGGACATTGAAAAAAGCATATGAACTCTTATTGTTCCTTGATTTTTATCAGAAATTTTTCTTGGAGGCAGAACCGTAGGGGCAGTTGGTTGGTAACTTATGCTGCTGCGGGTGCTAACTAGGCTGAAAATGGGCCCGCTGGGTAGCTTGGGATAAAAGGAGGTCTCTCCTCACCCTTGGGTGCATTTTCCCCTGGGATAATAGCCTTGGCTGGAGCAACGGCTCCCACCTGTGAGATAGCCCTTGTTGGAGCAGCCATTTCCATAGATATAGCAGCTTTCACCAGAGCAATAGTTAGCCATCCAAAGGTTTTCTTACTGTGTCAAAATCCACCATGCAGTTTAATTAAGATTTGTGCTTACAACTTTAGATGTTATCCCTTCCAAAGTAGTCTCCCAACCAGGTGTTAATGCCCGAGAGATTGTCGCAAAGGAAGAGTACAGAAGGGGTCCCCAGTGCTGTTCACAGTGAGCAAGAACTGGTCTGGCTGCAAATTGGAATAAAGGGTCAGCACTTGTAAGGGTCAGAGGGAGGGGAAGACTGACATCAGGGCTCAGGAAGTCCTCCGTCAGGCACTTCTAGTAATTAGGGGAAAAGTACCTCTAGTCTTGGAAGTTGATCCCCTTCAGTTGTCTTGGGCATGATGTACTTAAGAATACCTGATAAGAGGCCTTTTATCTAGGTTGGACACAGTCCTTTACATTTTTTTTTTTAGTATGTATAATTCCCTGGTTATAGATTATGGGCATCTAGTCTTCATCCAAAAATAGATTACAATGATCAGCTTTAGAAACAAGCATAAAATACCTTCTTAATAACTCAGTTAAGCTTTACAATAATATAACATAGCAACAAAGAGCTATTTGAAAAGTGAGTTTTAGACAGTAGATACGGACCTTAAATAGCAAAACTAAAATTTTGTATCTATTAAAACATAATTTTTTTTCTTTAAAATGACCCTTATTTTTTACCAAATATAGCCAAATTAAAATTAATTTGTTTGTAAAATACGTCTGGATAATTGATCACATAGGTTTGTATAATTTGTTCAATAAAATGGTTACCCTGATTACTAAAAATTGTTAAAAAGTATACCCCAAGTGAAAAACACATTTTTAACCTTTTTTTTTTTTTTAATTTTTATTGTGAGGGCATCAGCCTTGTAGCCAAGAAGGGCTTTAACCCATTAAATAAAAAATGGAGTTTGCCAGGGAGCCGGGAAGAGCCAAGTGGCCATCATGGATTTCCCATAGCCCTGACTGTTTAATTTACAGCTTTTTTTCATCTATCTTAAGTTTTCTTATTTAGTAGTAACACTGTGTAACTCAGACTGTGACTTGAATCCAGGCAGCAAGGACTCGAACCTGGCTAAAACCCAGGTTGGGACTTGAACCCACGATCTTTTAACTGAGATCACACACCTGGCTTTAGGACCTAATGAAACTCAGGTTCTTGATGTCTCATCACAGAAAGAATTCAGTGAGAGACAGAGTGATAGGTGAGAAGTGGATTTATTTAGAGAGAAACACATTCCACAGACAGAGTGTGGGCCAGCTCAAAAGACGAGAGGCCTTGGGAGAAACACATAGACTTGAGTTTTAATCAGGGATAGATAATAGAATGTAGAAGAAAAGTCTCAGAATTAAGAAGAAAAGTATAGATTGCCAAATTCTGTCAGAAGCAACCCAAACAGTAAAATTTCTTCCATTTATATACCATTTCCATTGACACCTTATCCCTTCCACATCTTTAAACATCCATACCACCTTTCTATGGCAATCTATGTTGATTGCCACAGTTCCTCCAGTTCCCTGTCCCCTGGCCTGTACCTAGGTGCCTGATCAGAGCCCCATAGTATTTAGGGTTGATCAGCCCATCTAAAACGGGCAGTCATCGGCGGAGTGTCCTCCCCAATATTCCTGGCTCGTGGCGTCCCATGACTCTTCTAGGACCTGACCCCAGACCTTCTTATCTTACCACTGTCCTGCCTCGGTTGCCATCTGAAATCAATACGTATTGTTTCCGGAGGGGCTCTGAAGTGCCCAGTCCTTTATGTCTCAGTGCAGAAAGAATTCAGCAAGAGGCAAAGTGAGAGTTAAGAAGTGATTTATTAGAATAGGATGCTTGTGAGGCTTACAAGTGGGTGGGCGAGAGGGTGCTATACTCCAAGAACTTAGTGGGCTACAGTTTTATAATCAAAGGAAAAGTGAGGAGGGGGAAAAGACCACTTTCTTCATTTTTGAGTAGACGTCATGCTTCCATCATTAGCTCCTCCTCCGGGTTGGGCAGGGGAGTTTTTTTGTCCCTACATCATCAAGCCAGGACTATAAAAAAGTATTTCAGGCCTCTGTACAATGAGCACCTTTCTATAAATTATTGTTTTTTATGTGTGCAGAGAGCATGTCCTAGGATCATTAACTTACTGAGCTCACTGGGCAGGATGTGGGTCTCATTCCACCATTGTTTAATTGTTTTGGGGCATATCTCATGCTTCTGCTGCCTGGTTTTGTTGCTAAGCAAGCCTGCTTGGTTTTGTGGTTAAGCAAACCTGCTTTCTTTTTTTTGTTTGTTTTTAAATAAATAAATTTATTTATTTATTTATGGCTGCGTTGGGTCTTTGTTGCTACACGTGGGCGAGCGGGGGCTACTCTTCGTTGTGGTGTGCAGGCTTCTTATTGCAGTGGCTTCTGTAATTGTGGAGAACGGGCTCTAGGTGTGCAGGCTTCAATAGCTGGGGCATGCGGGCTCAGTATTTGTGCTTCGTGGGCTCTAGAGACCAGGCTCAGTAGTTGTGGCACATGGGCTTAGTTGCTCTGTGGCATGTGGGATCTTCCTGGAACAGGGCTCGAACCCGTGTCCCCTGCATTGGCAGGCAGATTCTTTTTTTAAATTTTATTATTTTTATTTTTCCATTTTATTCTGTTTATTTTTTTATACAGCAGATTCTTATTAGCTATCCATTTTATACATATTAGTGTATATTAGTCAACTCCAATCTCCCAATTCATCCCACTACCACCACCCCCTGCCACTTTCCCCCTTGGTGTCCATACATTTGTTCTCTATGTCTGTGTCTCATTTCTGCCCTGTAAACCGGTTCATCTGTACCATTTTTCTAGATTCCACATATATGCATTAATATACGATATTTGTTTTTCTCTTTCTGACTTACTTCACTCTGTTTGACAGTCTCTGGATCCATTCACGTCTCTACACATGACTCAATTTGGTTCCTTTTTATGGCTGAGTAATATTCCATTGTACATGTGTACCACATCTTCTTTATCCATTCATCTGTCACTGGGCATTTAGGTTGCTTCCATGACCTGGCTATTGTAAATAGTGCTGCAATGAACACTGGCTGCATGTGTCTTTTTGAATTATGGTTTTCTCTGTGTATATGCCCAGTAGTGGGATTGCTGGGTCATAGGTAATTCTATTTTTAGTTTTTTAACGAACCTCCATACTGTTCTCTAGAGTGGCTGTATCAATTTACATTCCCACCAACAGTGCAAGAGGGTTCCCTTTTCTCCACACCCTCTCCAGCATTTGTTGTTTGTAGATTTTCTGATGATGCCCATTCTAACTGGTGTGAGGTGATACCTCATTGTAGTTTTGATTTGCATTTCTCTAATAATTAGTGATGTTGAGCTTTTCATGTGCTTCTTGGCCATCTGTATGTCTTCTTTGGAGAAATGTCTATTTAGGTCTTCTGGCCATTTTTGGATTGGGTTGTTTGTTTTTTTCATATTGTACTGCATGAACTGTTTATATATTTTGGAGATTAATCCTTTGTCCATTGATTCATTTGCAAATATTTTCTCCCATGCAGAGGTTGTCTTTTGGTCTTGTTTGTAGTTTCCTTTGCTTTGCAAAAGTTTTAACTTTCTTTAGGTCCCTTTTGTCTATTTTTGTGAAAAACTCTAAGAGGTGGATCAAAAAAGATCTTGCTGTAATTTATGTCAAAGAGTGTTGTTCCTATGTTTTCCTCTAAGAGTTTTATAGCGTCCAGTCTTACATTTAGGTCTCTAATCCATTTTGAGTTTATTGCTGTGTACGGTGTTAAGGAGTGTTCTAATTTCATTGTTTTACATGTAGCTGTCCAGTTTTCCCATGACCACTTATTGAAGAGACTGTCTTTTCTCCATTGTATATCCTTGCCTCCTTTGTCATAGATTAGTTGACCATAGGTGCATGGGTTTATCTCTTGGCTTTCTATCCTGTTCCATTGATCTATATTTCTGTTTTTGTGCCAATATCATGTTGTCTTGATTACTGTAGCTTTGTAGTATAGTCTGAAGTCAAGGAGTCTGATTCCTCCAGCTCAGTTTTGTCCCTCGAGACTGCTTTGGCTATTCAGGGTCATTTGAGTCAACATACAAATTTTAAGATTTTTTTGTTCTAGTTCTGTAAAAAATGCCATTGGTAGTTTGATAGGAATTGCATTGAATCTGTAGATTGCTTGGGTTGTATAGTCATTTTCACAATATTGATTCTTCTAATCCAGGAAAATGGTATATCTCTCCATCTGTTGGTATCATCTTTAATTTCTTTCATAAGTGTCTTATAGTTTTCTGCATACAGATCTTTTGTCTCCCTAGGTAGGTTTATTCCTAGGTGTTTTATTCTTTTTGTTGCAATGGTAAATGGGAGTGTTTCCTTAATTTCTCTTTCATATTTTTCATCATTAGTGTGTAGGAATGCAAGAGATTTCTATGCATTAATTTTCTATCCTGCAACTTTACCAAATTCATTGATTAGCTCTAGTAGTGTTCTGGTGACATCTTTAGGATTCTCTATGTATAGTATCATGTCATCAGCAAACAGTGACAGTTTTACTTCTTCTTTTCCATTTTGTATTCCCTTATTTCTTTTTCTTCTCTGATTGCCATGGCTAGGACTTCCAAAACTATACTGAGTAACAGTGGCAAGAGTGGACATCCTTGTCTCGTTCCTGATCTTAGAGGAAATGCTTTCAGTTTTTCACCATTGAGAATGATGTTTGCTGTGGTTTTGTCATATATGGCCTTTATTATGTTAAGGTAGGTTCCCTCTATGCCCACTTTCTGGAGAGTTTTTATCATAAATGGGTGTTGAATTTTGTCAAAAGCTTTTTCTGCATCTACTGAGATGATCATATGGTTTTTCTTCTTCAGTTTGTTAATATGGTGTATCATATTGATTGATTTGCCTATATTGAAGAATTCTTGCATCCCTGAGATAAATCTCACTTGATTATGGTGTATGATCCTTTTAATGTGTTGCTGGATTCTGTTTGCTAGTATTTTGTTGAGGATTTTTGCATCTATATTCATCAGTGATATTGGTCTGTAATTTTCTTTTTTTGTAGTATCTTTGTCTGGTTTTGGTATCAGGGTGATGGTAGCCTCATAGGACGAGTATGGGAGTGTTCCTTCCTCTGGAATTTTTTGGAAGAGTTTGAGAAGGATGGGTGTTAGCTCTTCTCTAAATGTTTGATGGAATTCACCTATGAAGCCATCTGGTCCTGGACTTTTGTTTGTTGGAAGATTTTTAATCACAGTTTCAATTTCATGACTTGTGATTGGTCTGTTCATATTTTCTATTTCTTCCTGGCTCAGTCTTGGAAGGTTATACCTTTCTAAGAATGTGTCCATTTCTTCCAGGTTGTCCATTTTATTGGCATAGAGTTGCTTGTAGTAGTCTCTTAGGATGCTTTGTTTTTCTGTGGTGTCTATTGTAACTTCTCCTTTTTCATTTCTAATTCTATTGATTTGAGTCCTCTCCCTCTTTTTCTTGATGAGTCTGGCTAATGGTTTATCAATTTTGTTTATCTTCTCAAAGAACCAGGTTTTAGTTTTATTGATCTTTGCTATTGTTTTCTTTGTTTCTGTTTCATTTATTTCTGCGCTGATCTTGATGATTTCTTTCCTTCTGCTAACTCTGGGTTTTGTTTGTTCTTCTTTCTCTAGCTCCTTTAGGTGTAAGGTTAGATTGTTTATTTGAGATTTTTCTTGTTTCTTGAGGTAGGCTTGTATTGCTATAAACTTCCCTCTTACAAATGTTTTTGCTGCATCCCACAGGTTTTGGATCGTCGTGTTTTCATTGTCATTTGTCTCTAGGTACTTTTTTATTTCCTCTTTGATTTCTTCAGTGATGTCTTGGTTATTTAGTAATGCATTGTTTAGCTTCCATGTGTTTGTGTTTTTTACCTTCTTTTCCCTGTAATTGATTTCTAATCTCATAGCGTTGTGGTCACAAAAGATGCTTGATATGATTTCAATTTTCTTAAGTTTACTGAGGCTTGATTTGTGACCCAAGATGTGATCTATCCTGGAGAATATTCCATGCACCCTTGAGAAGAAAGTGTAATCTGCTGTTTTTGGATGGACTGTCCTATAAATATCAATTAAATCTATCTGGTCTGTTGTGTCATTTAAAGTTTGTGTTTCCTTATTAATTTTCATTTTGGATGATCTGTCCATTGGTGTAAGTGAGTTGTTAAAGTCCCACACTATTATTGTGTTACTGTTGATTTCCTCTTTTATAGCTGTTAGCAGTTGCCTTATGTATTGAGGTGCTCCTATATTGGGTGCATATATATTTATAATTGTTATATCTTCTTCTTGGATTGATCCCTTGATCATTATGTAGTGTTCTTCCTTGTCTCTTGTAACATTCTTTATTTTAAAGTCTATATTATCTGATATGAGTATGGCTATTCCAGTTTTCTTTTGATTTCCATTTGCATGGAATATCTTTTTTCATCCCCTCGCTTTCTGTCTGTATGTGTCCCTAGGTGTAAATGTTGTGTTTACTATTGTTCCAGAGGTCTGTTAGGCTGTCTTCATTCTTTTTTCTTTATTCTGTTCTGTGGCAGTGAATTACACCATTCTGTCTTCCTGGTCACTTATCCGTTCTTCTGCCTCAGTTATTCTGCTATTGATTCTTTCTAGTGTATTTTTCATTTCAGTTATTGTATTGTTAATCTCTGTTTGTTCTTTAATTCTTCTAGGTCTTTGTTAAACATTTCTTGCATCTTCTCGATCTTTGCCTCCATTCTTTTCCCGAGCTCCTGGATCATCTTCACTATCATTATTCTGAATCCTTTTTCTGGAAGGTTGCCTATCTCCACTTCATTTAGTTGTTTTCCTGGGGTTTTCTCTCTTTTTCTTCATCTGGTACATAGCCCTGTGCCTTTTCATCTTGTCTATCTTTCTGTGAATGTGGTTTTTGTTCCACAGGCTGAAGGGTTGTAGTTTTTCTTGGTTCTGCTCTGCAGGCGGATTCTTAACCACTGCGCCACCAGGGAAGTCCCAATCCTGCTTTCTTGAGTAATCATTAACTTACAGGGGTGTCCCATATTTTTTCTACTTATGATCCCCTAGTGGGATTAACTATTTAATCACCTACTTTGTCCCTTTACTCTTCCTATTACTTCAACTATGTAAGATTTTTCTCTCTCCATAAACGCAAATACAGCTTTATTTGTTTTACAGAATTTACATAATTTTCCTTTGTATTATACTCATTTGTATGTTTTTGTCATTTTGATTGTAAACTCCTTAAAGTCTGAGACTAAATAATTTAACAAAATATTTATTGAATTCTTTTTTTATGAAAGCACTCTACTTAGCACAGGGTATGTTAAGGAGAAAATATCCTATTTTCAAGAGGTACACAGACTAGAGGGACAACAGACAGAATTTAATACTATATGACAGTGCTGTGCTATATAGGCCCAGGGCCCTGTGCAAGCATTCAGGAGGAGCATTCTTGTCAAACTTTGAGTGGGAAGGTCAAGAAAGCTTTCCAGAAGAAGTGATGTGTAATCGGAGATCTGAAGTTTCGGCTCAAATTAACCAGGTCAAGACAGGATAGGGGGAGGAGGGATGGAGGCAGGATGTACTAATCGAAGTACACATACAAAGTTCTGAGGTGTAGGAAAATAAATCTTCCTGGATTTCTCAGTGCTCCTGTAAAAAGCCCTGGCCTCCTGAGATACAGAGATATATATGGTATAAAGACAAAGAATGTTGGTGTTCGCTTTCCCTAGAAATACTTTGCTTTTCACATACCATGAGGAGCAGATCTGTAACCATTTATCCAATGAATTGCTCTGACCCAAAGGACAATAAAATTTCTCTTATCTCCCTGTAGAGGACAAATGGTAATACCCCAAACTAGACCTCTAGGTTAAGCTGGGTGTTGTTTCCCCAATAACAATTCCCAGTTTTCAAATCCTCTGATACCAACTGGGTGTCTTAAAATTCAATTCAATTCTGATACTAACTGGCTAGAGCTAGCACAGATCCCATAAGTTAAGTATTCAGTCCCATTAGACTGCCCCTACTTCACATGCCAGCCACAAATGGGATCTCCAGATTAACTGCACTTGGCCTGACTGATCACAAATTCAGGGGTTCCCATGACCCTCTCTCAGGTTTGATAATTCTCTAGAATGATTCATGGAACTCAAGAAGGAACTACACTTATGGTTGCAATTTATTAAAAAGATACAAATGAACAATCAGTTGAAGAGGTACATAGGGCAAGGTTCAGAAGTGTCCCAAGCACAGGAACATCTGTCCCTATGGAGTCAAAGTATACCACCCTCCTGGCATATCAATATGTTCAACAACTTGGAAGTGCTGTGAATCTTGTTCAAGAGTTTATCAAGGCTTGAGATTGGTTCAAGATGGCGGAGTAGAAGGACGTGCTCTCACTCCCTCTTGTGAGAACACCAGAATCACAACTACCTGCTGGACAATCATCGACAGGAAGACACTGGAACTCACCAAAAAAGATAGCCCACATCCAAAGACAAAGGAGAAGCCACGATGAGATGTTAGGAGTGGCGCAATCACAGTAAAATCAAATCCCATAACTGCTGGGGGGTGACGCACAGACTGGACAGCACTTATACCACAAAAGTCCACACACTGGAGTGAAGGTTCTGAACCCCACGTCAGGCTTCCCAACCTGGGGGTCTGGCAATGGGAGGAGGAATTCCTAGAGAATCAGACTTTGAAGCCTAATGGGATTTGATTGCAGGACATAAACAGGACTGGGGAAAACAGAGACTCCACTCTTGGAGGGCACACACAAAGTAGTGTGCACATCAGGACCCGGGGGAAGGAGCAGTGACCCCAGGGGAGACTGAACCAGACCTACCTGCTAGTGTTGGAGGGTCTCCTGCAGAGGTGGGGGGTGGCTGTGGCTCACCGTGGGGACAAGGAAGCTGGCAGCAGACGTTCTGGGAAGTACACCTTGGCATGAGCTCTCCCAGGGTCTGTCATTAGCCCCACCAAAGAGCTGAGGTAGACTCCAGTGTCGGGTTGCCTCAGGCCAAACAACCAACAGGGAGGGAACACAGCCCCACCCAACATCAGTCAAGAAGATTAAAGTTTTACTAAGCTCTGCCCACCAGAGCAACAGTCAGCTCCACCCACCACCAGTCCCTCCCATCAGGAAACTTGCAAAAGCCTCATAGATAGCCTCATCCCCCAGAGGGCACACAGCAGAAACAAGAAGAATTAAGATACAGCAGCCTGTGGAACAAAAACCATATTCACAGAAAGATAGACAAGATGAAAAGGCACAGGGCTATGTACCAGATGAAGAAAAAGAGATAAAACCCCAGGAAAACAGCTAAATGAAGTGGATATAGGCAACCTTCCAGAAAAAGGATTCAGAATAATGATAGTGAAGATGATCCAGGAGCTCGGGAAAAGAATGGAGGCAAAGATCGAGAAGATGCAAGAAATGTTTAACAAAGACCTAGAAGAATTAAAGAACAAGCAAACACAGATGAACAATAAATAACTGAAATGAAAACTGCACTAGAAGGAATCAATAGCAGAATAACTGAGGCAGAATTGAAAAAGTGATGGGGAAGACAGAATGGTGGGATTCACTGCTGCAGAACATAATATAGAAAAAAGAACGAAAAGAAATGAAGACAGCCTAAGAGACCTCTGGGACAACATTAAATGCAACAACATTCACATTATAGGGATCCCTGAAGGAGAAGAGAGAGAAAAAGGAACAAAGAAAATATTTAAAGAGATTATAGTCGAAAACTTCCCTAACATGGGAAAGGAAATAGCCACCCAACTCCAGGAAACACAGTGAGTCCCATACAGGATAAACCCAAGGAGAAACACGCCATGACACATAGTAATCAAATTGGCAAAAATTAAAGGCAAAGAAAATTTATTGAAAGCAGCAAGGGAAAGACAACAAATAACATACAAGGGAACTCTCATAAGGTTAACAGCTGATTTCTCAGAAGAAACTCTACAAGCCAGAAGGGAGTGGCATGATATACTTAAAGTGATGAAAGGGAAGAACCTACAACCAAGATTACTCTACCTGGCAAGGATCTCATTCAGATTCAATGGATAAATCAAAAGCTTTACAGACAAGCTAAAAGAATTCAGCACCACCAAAACAGCTCTACAACAAATGCTAAAGAAACTTATCTAAGTGGGAAACACAGGAGAAGAAAAGGAGCTACAACCGCAAACCCAAAACAATTAAGAAAATGGTCATAGGAACATACATATCGACAATTACCTTAAAGATGAATGGATTAAATGCTCCACCAAAAGACACAGGCTCGCTGAATGGATACAAAAACAAGACCCATATATATGTTGTCTACAAGAGACCCACTTCAGACCTAGGGACATATACAGACTGAAAGTGAGGGGATGGAAGAAGATATTCCATGCAAATGGAAATCAAAGAAAGCTGGAGTAGCAATACTCATATCAGATAAAATAGACTTTAAAATAAAGAATATTACAAGAGACAAGGAAGAACACTACATAATGATCAAGGGATCAATCCAAGAAGAAGATATAACAATTATAAATATATATGCACCCATAATGGAGCACCTCAATATATAAGAGAACTGCTAACAGCTATAAAAGAGGAAATCGATAGTAACACAATAATAGTGGGGAATTTTAACGCCTCACTTACACCAATGGACAGATCATCCAAAATGAAAATAAATAAGGAAACAGAAGCTTTAAATGACACAATAGACCAGATAGATTTAATTGATATTTATAGGACAGTCCATCCAAAAACAGCAGATTACACTTTCTTCTTCAGTGTGCACAGAACATTCTCCAGGATAGATCACACCTTGGATTACAAATCAAGCCTCAGTAAACTTAAGAAAATTGAAATCATATCAAGCATCTTTTGTGACCACAACGCTATGAGATTAGAAATCAATTACAGGGAAAAAAATGTAAAAAACACAAACACATGGAGACTAAACAATGTGTTACTAAATAACCAAGACATCACTGAAGAAATCAAAGAGGAAATAAAGAAGTACCTAGAGACAAATGACAATGAAAACACGACGATCCAAAACCTGTGGGATGCAGCAAAAACATTTGTAAGAGGGAAGTTTATAGCAATACAAGCCTACCTCAAGAAACAAGAAAAATCTCAAATAAACAATCTAACCTTACACCTAAAGGAGCTAGAGAAAGAAGAACAAACAAAACCCAGAGTTAGCAGAAGGAAAGAAATCATCAAGATCAGCGCAGAAATAAATGAAACAGAAACAAAGAAAACAATAGCAAAGATCAATAAAACTAAAACCTGGTTCTTTGAGAAGTTAACAAAATTGATAAACCATTAGCCAGACTCATCAAGAAAAAGAGGGAGAGGACTCAAATCAATAAAATTAGAAATGAAAAAGGAGAAGTTACAACAGACACCGCAGAAAAACAAAGCATCCTAAGAGACTACTACAAGCAACTCTATGCCAATAAAATGGACAACCTGGAAGAAATGGACACATTCTTAGAAAGGTATAACCTTCCAAGACTGAGCCAGGAAGAAATAGAAAATATGAACAGACCAATCACAAGTCACGAAATTGAAACTGTGATTAAAAATCTTCCAACAAACAAAAGTCCAGGACCAGATGGCTTCACAGGTGATTTCCATCAAACATTTAGAGAGGAGCTAACACCCATCCTTCTCAAACTCTTCCAAAAAATTCCAGAGGAAGGAACACTCTCAAACTCATCCAATGAGTCCACCATCACCCTGATACCAAAACCAGACAAAGATACTACAAAAAAAGAAAATTACAGACCAATATCACTGATGAATATAGATGCAAAAATCCTCAACAAAATACTAGCAAACAGAATCCAGCAACACATTAAAAGGATCATACACCACGATCAAGTGGGATTTATCCCAGTAATGCAAGCATTCTTCAATATAGGCAAATCAACCAATGTGATACACCATATTAACAAACTGAAGAATAAAAACCATCTGATCATCTCCATAGATGCAGAAAAAACTTTTGACGTATTTCAACACTGATTTATGATAAAAACTCTCCAGAAAGTGGGCATAGAGGGAACCTACCTCAACATAATAAAGACCATATTCGAGAAACCCACAGCAAACATCATTCTCAATGGTGAAGAACTGAAAGCATTTCCTGTAAGATCAGGAACAAGACAAGAATGTCCACTCTCACCACTGTTATTCAATACAGTTTTGGAAGTCCTAGCCACGGCAATCAGAGAAGAAAAAAATAAAAGGACTACACATTGGAAAAGAAGAACTAAAACTGTCAATGTTTGCAGACGACATGATACTATACATAAGAATACTAAAAATGCCACCAGAAAACTACTAGAGCTAATCCATGAATTTTGTAAAATTTCAGGATAGAAAATTAATGCACAGAAATCTCTTGCATTCCTATACACTAATGATGAAAAATCTGGAAGAGAAATTAAGGAAACACTCCCATTTACCATTGCAATAAAACGAATAAAATACCTAGGAATAAACCTACCTAGGGAGACAAAAGACCTGTATGCAGAAAACTGTAAGACACTGATGAAAGAAATTAAAAACGATACCAACAGACGGAGAGAGATACCATGTGCTTGGATTGGAAGAATCAATATTGTGAAAATGACTGTATTACCCAAAACACTCTACAGATTCAATGCAATTCCTATCAAATTTCCAATGGCATTTTTTACGGAACTACAACAAAAAATCTTAAAATTTGTATGGAGATACAAAATACCCCGAATAGCCAAAGCAGTCTTGAGGGAAAATAATGGAGCAGGAGGAATCAGACTCCCTGACTTCGGACTGTACTACAAAGCTACAGTAATCAAGACAATATGGTACTAGCACAAAAACAGAAACATAGATGAATGGAATAAGATAGAAAGCCCAGAGATATACCCACGCACCTATGGTCAACTAATCTATGACAAAGGAGGCAAGGATATACAATGGAAAAAAGACAGTCTCTTCAATAAGTGGTGCTGGGAAAACTGGACAGTTACATGTAAAAGAATGAAATTAGAATGCTTCCTAACACCATACACAAAAATAAACTCAAAATGGATTTGAGATCTAAATTTAAGACTGGACACTGTAAAACTCTTAGAGGTAAAGGAGGTAAAGTTATGTCAAACAGGAAGAGCACTGTTTGACATAACTGACAGCAAGATCTTTTTTGATCCACCTCCTAGACTACTGGAAATAAAACCAAAAATAACCAAATGGGACCTAATGAAACTTAAAAGCTTTTGCACAGCAATGGAAACCATAAAAAGTACGAAAAGACAACCCTCAGAATGGGAGAACATATTTGCAAATGAATCAATGGACAAAGGATTAATCTCCAAAATATATAAACAGCTCATGCAGCTCAATATTAAAGAAACAAACAACCCAATCCAAAAATGGCCAGAAGACCTAAATAGACATTTCTCCAAAGAAGACATACAGATGGCCAAGAAGCACATGAAAAGCTGCTCAACATCACTAATTATTAGAGAAATGCAAATCAAAACTACGGTGAGGTATCACCTCACACCAGTTAGAATGGGCATCATCAGAAAATCTACAAACAACAAATGCTGG
The DNA here is from genome assembly GCF_949774975.1 of Lagenorhynchus albirostris. NCBI lineage: Eukaryota > Metazoa > Chordata > Mammalia > Artiodactyla > Delphinidae > Lagenorhynchus > Lagenorhynchus albirostris. The sequence goes on along the minus strand of NC_083098.1, from coordinate 40,611,725 downwards.
AGAGGGTGTGGAGAAAAGGGAACCCTCTTGCATTGTTGGTAGGAAAGTAAATTGAAACAGCCACTATGGAGAACAATATGGAGGTTCATTAAAATACTAAAAATAGAATTATCATATGATCCAGCAATCCCATTTCTGGGCATATACCCAGAGAAAACCATAATTCTAAAAGACACATGCACCCCAATGTTCATTGCAGCACTATTTACAATAGCCAGGTCATGGAAGCAACCTAAATGCCCATCGACAGACGAATAGATAAGGAAGATGTGGTACATATATATATGATGGAATATTACTCAGCCACAAAAAGGAACGAAATTGGGTCATTTGTAGAGACGTGGATGGATCTAGAGACTGTCATACAGAGTGAACTAAGTCAGAAAGAGAAAAACAAATATCGTATATTAACTCATGTATGTGGAATGTAGAAAAATGGTACAGATGAACTGTTGTGCAGGGCAGAAGTTGATATACAGATGTAGACAACAAATGTATGGAAATCAAGGGGGGAAAGCTGTGGGGGGTAGGGGGCGTGGGATGAATTGGGAGATTGGGATTGACATGTATACAGTGATGTGTATAAAATTGGTGACTAATAAGAAACTGCCATATGAAAAAATCAATAAAGTAAAATTAAAAAATTAAAAAAAAAAGAGGCACGAAGTTAAGTGTTTAAAAAATTGGTAGATAGTGGGGTCAGAAGTAAAGCTACCAGAGAATATAGATGCTGGGAAGATTGGATGGATATGAACTTCTGATTTGAAGGTTCAGTGACTCTTTCTTTACCCAGTACCCAGAGAATAGACTAGTTACATAACTTGTGGGGCCCAGTGCAAAATGAAAATGCAGAGTGCCTTGTTCAAAAATTATTAAGACTTTCAAAATGGCAATAGCAGGACATTAAACCAAGTGTGAGGTTGTTCTGAGTGGAGGATTTTGAGGGACTGCATACATCATGTCTATGATGCTGGCCCTGCCCTGAGGTGATGGGTTCCCAAAAAAACGTGGGCCAATTAAAATGTACAGGAGACTGAGGGAAGTACTCAAATGTCACTGTTTTAATTTATAGGACAATAGAGCAGTCACGTGGAGTGGAACCCCAACTTTCAGGGTCCCCTCTAGACTTTATTGCTGAGGTACTTGCTAGGCATGCAGTATAGTGCCTCTTGGGCAAGGTACTCAACTGCTGTAAACTCTTTAGAAAAAAGCAGAGACTGGATTATCTCTAAAATATCTGCAGCACTCTCATCCCTCAATCTGGATTGTGAGTACCTGGGGGAAGGGACTCTTTATTTTTTTTAAACTTATTACCCATAGGAACCAGGATGGTAAATTTTATGTGTCAACTTGGCTGAGTTATGGTGCTCAGATATTTGGTCAAATATTATTCTGGATGTTTTCATAAGGATGTTTTTGGATGAGAATAACATTTAAAAAGGTGGACTTTGAGTAAAGCAAATTGCCCTCCATAATGTGGGTGAGACTTGTCCAACCATTTGAATGCCTAATAAAACAAAAGACTGACCTCCTCCAAGTGATAAGGAATTCTGCCAGCAAATAACCTTCAGACTTGAACTGCAATGGCTCTTTCCTGGGTCACCAGCCTGCTGGCCTACATTGCAGATTGTGGACTTGGCAGCCTCCATAATCCCATGAGCAAATTCTTTAAAATAAATCATAACTCTCTGGAGAAACCCGCCGAATACAGGAAAATAACACCTAGTGGATGGTGAATAAATTTCTTTATTCCACAAATATTTGTTTAAATGATTAATCAACCAGACATTTCACTCTGTATGCACCATTCATTTTTACGGATTTATATTTTTTAAGTAATTCTATATTCATCATAATAGTTGACCTTTAGAACAATTTTTACTTCTCTACTATATTTCATCTGATTTTTGAACTGAGTCCTAGAGCGGTTTTAGATTTCTTTTTAAGTATCATTTTAAAAAAAAGTATAATTTGACTCCAAAAATGGATGTTAAATTTTAAAAATGAAACACAAAAGACCCCGAATAGCCAAAGCAATCTTGAGAAAGAAAAACGGAGCTGGAGGAATCAGGCTCCCCAACTTCAAACTATACTACAAAGCTACAGTAATCAAAACAGTATGATACCGGCACAAAAACAGTAATATAGATCAACGGTACAGGATAGAAAGCCCAGAGGTAAACCCATGCACCTATGGTCAACTAATCTATGACAAAGGAGGCAAGGATATACAATGGAGAAAAGACAGCCTCTTCAACAAGTGGTGCTGGGAAAACTGGACAGCTACATGTAAAAGAATGAAACTAGAACACTCTCTAACACCATACACAAAAATAAACTCAGAATGGATTAAAGACCTAAATGTAAGATCAGACACTGTAAAACTCTTAGAGGAAAACATAGGAAAAACACTCTTTGACATAAACCATAGCAAGATCTTTTTTGACCCACCTCCTAGAGTAATGAAAATAAAAATAAACAAATCGGACCTAATTAAACTTAAAGCTTTTGCACAGCAAAGGAAACTGTAAACAAAATGAAAAGACGACCCTCAGAATGGGAGAAAAATATTTGCAAACGAAGCAATGGACAAAGGATTAATCTCCAAAATATACAAACAACTCATGGAGCTCAATATCTAAAAAACAAACAACCCAGTCAAAAATTGGGCAGAAGACCCAAATAGACATTTCTCCAAAGAAGACATACAGATGGCCAAGAGGCACATGAAAAGATGCTCAACATCACTAATTATTAGAGAAATGCAACTCAAACCTATAATGAGGTATCACCTCACATCGGTCAGAATGGCCATCATCACAAAATTTACAAACAACAAATGCTGGAGAGGGTGTGGAGAAAAGAGAACCCTCTGGCACTGTTGGTGGGAATGTAAATTGATACAGTAACTAGGGAGAACAGTATGGAGGCCTCCTTAAAAAACTTAAAATAGAACTACCATATGACCCAGCAATTCCACTACTGGGCATATACCCTGAGAAAACCATAATTCAAAAGGACACATGTACGCCAATGTTCATTGCAGCACTATTTACAATAGCCAGGACACAGAAACAAACTAAATGTCCATCAACAGATGAATGGATAAAGATGTGGTACATATATACAATGGAATATTATTCAGCCATAAAAAGGAATGAAATTGGGACTTATGTAGAGATGTGGATGGATCTAGAGACTGTCATACAGAGTTAAGTAAGTCAGAAAGAGAAAAATAAATATTGTATATTAATGCATATATGTGGAATGTAGAAAAATGGTACAGATGAACCTATTTGCAGGGCAGGAATAGAGATGCAGATGTATAGAAAGGACATGTGAACATGGTTGGGAAGGAGGGGTGGGACGAATTGGGACGTTAGGATTGACATATATACACTACCATGTTTAAAATAGATAGCTAGTGGGAACCTGCTATAAAGCACAGGCAGCTCAGCTCAGTGCTATGTGAAGACCTAGATGGGTGGGATGGGAGGGGTGGGAGGGAGGTCCAAGAAGGAGGGGATATATGTATACATATAGCTGATTCACTTCATTGTACAGCAGAAACTAACACCACATTGTAAAGCAATTATACTCCAGTAAAAAAAATTTTAATAAAATAAATAATAAAAATAAATTTGTAAAAGTACCTTTGGAGCTTAAATAGTAGAATCAATAACAATAATGCTTCAGGCCTTAAAATTATTTTATGTGAAGTTGGTGTTCTTTATGAAAATTATTATAAAATGATAGCTGCTAAGAAATATGAGAATAATAAGAGAAAAATTATGAAAGGCATCCATGTTTCTCAGTGGTACTGGTGGAACTGAGTTCTCATTGCCTATTGCAGCAAATTCAGCAACAAACCTAAGTACTGGCTTTTCCTTCTCCTCCATCTCACTCTCCCTGATGTCTCACACCTGCTTCCTGAGATCACCTCCCAAATAAACTACTGGACCCCAAGTCCTTGTCTCAGCCTTTGCTTTAGATGACCCCCAACATCTGATACTTAAGCATAGGAAGGGGTTGAACCCAACACACTAGTGGTTCTATATCCTGTCTATAGACCCTCTAATCAAAAGCTAATTGTTACCGTACTTGGTGTAGCGGACCTGAATTGGTAATTCTATTAACTCTGGCCAGAGGAGTAAATTTGTAGTTTTGGCATGAGAAAATGACATTTTTGTACAAATTGTATTTTTTAAAAAATAAATTTATTTTATTTATTTATTTTTGTCTGCGTTGGGTCTTCGTCGCTGCACGCCGGCTTGCTCTAGTTGCAGTGAGTGGGGGCTACTCTTCATTGTGGTACTCGGGCTTCTCATTGTGCCAGATTCTCTTGTTGCGGAGCACGGGCTTTAGGGCACGTGGACTTCAGTAGTTGTGGTGCACGGACTCAGTAGTTGTGGCTCGTGGGCTCTAGAGTGCAGGCTCAGTGGTTGTGGCGCACGGGCTTAGTTGCTCCGCGGCATTTGGCATCTTCCCCGAACAGGTCTGCCCACCACCAGGGAAGCTCTACAAATTGTATTTATATAGGTTTGCTATCACTGTTGTTTGTTTTTTAAGATGTTGAAATGCTTAGGGAACTTGATCTACTAAATTTGTGTGTGATTTATTAGATATATAAGAATTTTTTTTAAATGTGGTTAGGAAGAATATGTTAAATATGCAAATTTGCCTTATTAATTTTGGAGTGCTGCAGAATCAGAAAACTAGCCTTATTATTGTCCTTTCAAAGGTCTATGGGAATTGAAATAAATATGTTAAGTTGCATTTAATAAAGTAACCTAAGAACCAATTTAAAAACTAGTGACTATCATCAAATATATAAAAGTAAGGAACAAATTTAACTTAAATCAAAGGTGTTATAAAAACTTACAGTGTTTGGACTTCCCTGGTGGTGCAGTGGTTAAGAATCTGCCTGCCAATGCAGGGGACATGGGTTTGAGCCCTGGTCCGGGAAGATCCCACATGCTGCGGAGCAGCTAAGCCTGTGTGCCACGACTACTGAGCCCACGCTCCACAACTACTGAAGCCTGCATGCCTAGAGCCCGTGCTCCACAACAAGAGGAGCCACTGCTATGAGAAGCCTGCACACCCCAACGAAGAGCAGCCCCTGCTCACTGCAACTAGAGAAAGCCCACACGCAACAAAGACCCAATTCAGTCAAAAATAAATAATAAATAAATAAGTTTATATAAAAAAAGAAACAGCGTTTAATGACAGTGATAGGGAAGATTTTTTTAAAAATACTGTTAAATATTTAAGTATCTAACTTGCTCTAGGGCTTTCTAACCCATAAGTCTGTAGAATTGAGAATGGTATAAAATTGCAAAAGGAGAAGACAGGAGTACCTTATCCTTGAAAAAACCCACAAATCTCTGACCCAGGGATGGAGTGAGTATGGGAATGTTCACACTATATTTTTCTAAGGCACACAGTACGTAAGTTGGTCTGCACATCATTGGTAATATTTTCTTCTACAGTTGAAACTAATTATTTATTCTACTACCATTTAATTTTGAATACTACTGCTTTGATTTTGTATTGCATTATCAGATAAAATAGATTGGTATTTATGTTAGTTTGGTTGGTCATCAAAATTCTGGTTAGAAGGATAATTAAAAGACTTATCAACCATGAGGTGTTTCAATAGGTTGATGAGACACATCAGAAGTTTTAAAAAAGAAAATGGGTGCAATTACAGAATTGACAAGCCCTGAACATACAAGTTTCACAGCAGGAGTTGGTAATTCCCATTATCGTGTAGATGAGGTGAATCACAAGGGCCAAACTAAAAGACAGATGTAATTTTGAGCCAATATAATAAGTTGCAGAAAATAAATATATTTGATTGATTAAATAAATTAATGAAATCATATGGGCTCAAAAAGTCTCACTAATGTGACAGGCAAGAAGCTTCCTCTAAAAAAGTTTAAAAAAACCCTATTTATTAATAATGCATTTAATATTCATTAATATACAACTGAGAGCATTCCTTTCTTCACATAACTATGCCCCTGTTCTTCATATAACCACCCACCACAGTAAAAACTTTCTAGTGATAATTTAAAAAAATTTTTTTGAAGTTATCAGGCAATACTTTTTGAGGTTTGAAACATCACTCAGTTTTTCTGTATACTCAAAATCAAACTACCTAAGCTAGTTTCAAATTTGAACGTTCTTCTCTGTCATTAAGGAAACATCTGAATGGCTACTGTGTGCCAATGTGCTAAGCATAGGGAATACAAAGATGATTAAGATATTGAACTTCTTTCTTATAAGCTTAGAGTCAAGTTAGAAAGATATATGGACACAATTTAGATGTATCATAAGTGCCACAGTAAATGTCCAAACTGCTATAGGAGCAAAGAATATGACTAAAGCTACTTGAATGATAGGGGAGGCCTTGAAACTGCTGTTTGAGCTGGGTCTTAATAAACATAAAAGTTTGCCGCATAGAGAGGAGAAGTAGAAGAGTCCAGGTGGAGAGCAGAAAGAGCAGTACCGAAGTTACAGGAGCAAAAGGTAAAAGAGGCTGTGTGTCTGGACTGCTCAACCGATGTGTGGGTGGAGAGCAGAATTCATGGGGAAAGTAGCAAGAATTGAGGCTGAAGAAAACAGCAGGTGGCAGGTTATGGAGGACCTTATATGCTATAGGAAATGGAGAGCCATTTTAATTTTTAAGCAAACTTTAAGCAAAGTTTAAGAATGTTAAGCAAAGTCAGGAAGAACAGAAAATTATTACAATAATACAAGTGAAAAAATGGGCCTTGAATTTATTAAGTGAAGGAGGGGTTAGGGAAAAGAAAAATAGATAGGACCGAACACTGATCATGATTGAATCTACATGATGAGGGAGGAAATCGTGTTTGTGCCTGATGATCTCTTTTCTTCAAGGTCAAGTCGGTATGGGGGAGGCTGAAAGGACAAATAAAGGTAAGAGGTGTAAATAAAGTGGTGAAGGAAACAAGGGATCTGTAGGCTTAAGCTTTATTGAAAGAATAATCAAGGACTTCCCTGGTGGTGCAGTGGTTAAGAATCCGCCTACCAATGCAGGGGACACGGTCTTGATCCCTGGTCCGGGAAGACCCCACATGTTGCGGAGCAACTAAGCCCGTGCTACAACTGAGCCTGTGCTCTAGAGCCCGCGAGCCACAACTACTGAAGCCTGCGCGCCTAGAGCCCGTGCTCCACAGCAACAGAAGCCGCCGCAGTGAGAGGCCCGCGTGCCGCAACGAAGAGTGGCCCCTGCTCGCCACAACTAGAGAAAGCCAACGCGCAGCAACGAAGACCCAACACAGCCAAAAATAAGTAAATAAATTAAAAACAGGAAGAATAATCATGCAATATTGAGGTTATAAAAGTTACTTTATTTCAAATGTGAAAATATAAAAATTACTTACATATAAAATTTAAGGATATTAAAGCATCCAAACTTTAAGTTTCAGCTTTAGTTCCTTATAAATGTACTTAATTGATGACAATATTCATAGCGGGCATAAATATAAGGAGAATTATATTTCTAAGAATTAAGACACAGGAGCAAATAATATATTCTGTTACTGATAAAAGCACAGAACAGTAGTGGTCAGTGTTATAGACTTCCCAACACCCTCTCCATTCCAAAAGATTATTAGGAGACAATTGGAGGAATCTCATTGATGGTGGCAGTGACTGGGGAGAATGGCCATGCGACCATGACACGAGGAGGCATGAGGAGAGTTTTGCTGAGAGAACCTCTGAGAAAGGGTCCTTCAAAAGTCTATGAAGGAGACAGAAAAAATTGCTCATCTTCTTTCTCTGGCTGCTGCCAGGTCTGAATGGGCCCATGGAATAGCTACAGCCATAGTGAAACCAGCTTGAGAATGAAGCCAATACTAAAGGTGACAGAGAAGAGAGATGGAATGAAACCAATTCCTTGATGACATACTGAGCAGTGGAGCTCACCCTACTTGAACTTCTTGTTATGTGGGATTATAAATGTGTGGTGGTTTAAGCCATTGGAATCAGGGTTTTCTGTTACTTGCAGCCAACTAAAACAAGAATTTAAGGTAGATTAAAGGTAAACATTAACAGATGCTTACAATGTATTGAATTAAATTTTCTCCTCTTGGTAAATCAATTTCAGTCAGTTTTTATTTCATTTGAAGTTTACATAATCCCTTCCCTCCAAATTGCCATTAATCATTTTTTTTTTTTTGTGCTATCACATCTAACCATCTGTCCTCTCACACAGTATTGCTGACAGAGACAAACAGAACAGAGGGAAGTGAAGCAGCAGCTGAATTTAGCTCTCTGTTAAGCTGCAAAGAGATTGTCTCTCTTTTATAGATGATTTGAAGGTTGTGGTAGTAAACTTTTTCTGACAGCAGCCCTATGGGAGGAAAGAATATGGAGGAAAGAATCTGACAATCTTCTAATAACTGTTTTTTTTAAAAATAAAAACAACTAAACACTTTCTTAAAACTAATAATATATCCTTCACTTACTTGCCCCCTGGCTGTATTGGGAGTATTTATATACATTTTTAATAATCTTAAATAAAAATAGTACATGCAGAGTACAAACATAGTGTCTGGAACTAGGTATTACTATTAACAGTGGTCTACTTAGAACAAAATACTGTGCTAATCTAGCGCTGAGAGTGTCCTAGTGGCCCTAAAGCAGTCACCAGTTCATCTGCTTGCCTTCCTACAGCCTGAGATTTGCGTTCCTCTTATCAATGCACTTGAAAAATTCAGTCTCTGGGCTAGTGTATGTCTTTCATTTTCAGATGCAAGCAGCAACTTTGGCATTTCTTATCACAAAAAATCCGTATGAGAGAGCTGGCAGGCCCAGTGAACTTCCTGGGCGGAGAGGCTTTTCTGTCAAAGCTGGCAGGGTTTGGTCATCCACCATCTTCAGAGTTTGACCATTGAGCTGGACAGATCTGCAAAGGGGAAAGATACGTCCAAGTTAGCCAAGTTGTGTGTCTTCCACCTACTCTATAAAAGTCATGAGATCTTTTTAAGACCAAAAAATTTTTCTGTGGCGGTTTATATTATGTAATTTGTATTTGAACACTATGTCAGTTAAATATTTGACCTAGATGGTCTTTAAGCTGCACTGGTAGAGTTGAGCAGTTGTGACAGAAACCATATGGCCTGCAAAGCCCCAAATATTTACTATCTGGCCCTTTACAGAAAATGGAACACATGTAACCCATACTAGGCAAGATGATGGAGTTATAAAAAGAACGAAGATGACATACTTCTGGATCTGCAGCATTTTTTTGGATGGTAAGAAACTGAAAACATTTTTATATAAAGCAAATATATAGAATGGAGTGTGAATTTCATGAATTTAACATACAAAATGACAGTCGATTTCCCATTTGTAACTATGTCCATAAACCCTCTTACTCCCCTTTTCCCAGGAGGTATGCATTCATTTTCTTAAATTGTTAAGCTATTTTGGTAGAATGTATATTGCTGTGGTGAAGCAAAAATGATTTTGTTTAGCTAAACCACAGATTCCAAAAAAATTATGTTTTCTTTGCATCTCACTGTTGGAATTTAAAATCAAAACTGAGTCAAAAAATGGAAAAAAAATTAAGGACAAGTATTATTTCTTACGCATATTTATTATTATTTAAGTCAAATTAGTACATGCTTACAGCAATAAATCTCATATAAACAAGAGCTTATGAAGAAAAGCTTTAGTCTGCTTTTAGTTCTGCTGATAGTTACTTCCATAATTCCAAATGATGCTTTTATCTCTATTATCTTTTTCTTAAATGCTTTTTACATTATGAAATTTTTATATATGAAAAAAGTTTTTTATTGTTGAAAATTTAGATTACTGTCAGAGTTTATCTATGTCATGTATATAATACATGTAACAGTACCTTGTATATAGTAAGCACTGTAAAAGTATTATCTATCATCATCATTATTATTCAGATAAATATAACAAAAGCAACCTGTTAACTCATCATAACCATTTTTAAGATTTTGATGTATATTTATTCATCTCTTTTCTATGTATGTATGTACATACATGTTTTCATTTAGACAAAAATGAGCATACAGTATATAGTCTCTTAAAAGTTGATTCTTTTTCCTGTAACACATCCTAACATTTGTTCACACCATTAAACATTCATCCACTACATCATTTTAATGGCTGCACAAGATTCAGTTGTATGAGCATATTAGTTTATTTACTTAATTGTCTAATGTTAGACATTTGATTGTTTCCAATTTAACATTATTATAAAGTTTTCTTTTCTTTTTTTTTTTTTTTTGTGGTACACGGGCCTCTCACTCTTGTGGCCTCTCCCGTTGAGGAGCACAGGCTCTGGACGCGCAGGCTCAGCGGCCATGGCTCACGGGCCCAGCCGCTCCGCGGCATGTGGGATCTTCCCGGACCGGGGCACGAACCCGTGTCCCCTGCATCAGCAGGCGGACTCTCAACCACTGCGCCACCAGGGAAGCCCCTAAAGTTTTCATTTTTAAAGATCTCTCACACTCTATCCTAAGTATCAGTCAGCAGAAAAACTGGTTTCCATTTAACCTTGGTTAAATGCCCAGCTCTGGGCTCTGTGCCTAAAGATGTGATAAGATAACCATGGCTGTGCTGGAGGCTAATAAGCCTGCATAGCTGTTACACTCAGCCCACATGCACCCAAGCTTTATCTTAGCACCTATATCACAGCAGTTCCTGGATGGGGTGTGGGAGGAAACGCCATGACCACCATCAGGAAACCACAGACAAAAATAGGCCTTGAAAACACCTCTAGATGGTGGTAGTAAGACCTCTTCTGCATGAAATTGAAGACCATTACAAGGGTACACAAAAAAGTCTCAGAAATGCTTTAGGAGAGGCCACAGAGTTTAAAGGTAAGTCTGATCATTGTAAATTAATACTGCTCTGGGTTAAGATGATGAAACATGGGCAAGATATTCCATCTGGCTATACTGTTTAATCACCTATAAATATAGCTACAGGATGCTATCAATATACTGAGTGTAAGCTTAAAGCACGCAGAATATTTCCTCATCAGGCTGGGCAATGAGGGTAGGGCTTTTTTTGAGGGTAGTATCTTGTTTTATATTTTTAAGTCAGTAACATGGTGACAAGAAATAGAAGACATGCTTGTCACGTTTCAGATAAATAGAGCTAGAAGGAATTATCAAGCAACAGATTTGGCAAAATTGGCGATGCTGGGCAAAATTTATCTGAGATAACTATTAAATACTGTTTTTATGTTAACATATATTCACTTCAAATATTTATTAAAAACTTACTATGCAGGGCCTTCTATGGGAACTATACAAGTTATTCAAGTAAAAAATAATTTTTTAAAGGTGATTATTATTTAACCCTCTGAGGTCATTAGCGTGAGCAAGTGTGCAGACTGTGCACTCATTAAACGTATCTGCGATGCTTTTGCAACATTTTAAAGAGGGAAAAATATAAGTAATATATACTCATCAAAGAGAACTTAGGGTAATAAAACATTATGCACAATTTCACCAATTTTCCAAGTATAAAGCATGAAACGTGTGATAAGAATGCAACAGGGTCTGGTAAATATAGCAAAGAGAAGAATCATTGAAGAAATTGGGCATATTTAGCCTGGAGAGAAGACAGTCCAATTGTCCTTCAAATATTTGGGAGTTATTCTGGAGAAAAGGAGGTATTCAGCATTGTTCCAGATTAACAGTAGCAAACTCAAATGTCCTCAAGGGCCAAGGAAGTTACGTGTGCCAGTGCAGTAGGACAGGTTTAAGACACAGCAGGGTCACGTAGGGACTAAGGAGCACAGAAAGATGAACGACCTGTCTAAAGTAAACAACCCCAGTTCAACTCCATCGAATTGGGAAAACATCCCAGAGCTGCCAGAGCACCTATTTTCAAAGAAAAGCTAGAAATCCAGATACTTTAGTAGTTGTCAATTTTTACAACATTGACAACTAATTAAAAATAAAAATTAACACAGAATGTATGCCAACCTCCCCTAGCAGAAAAAGAGAAAAAAAAAATCCTCTAAACCCACTTGTCCACAGGCATGAGGTATAGTTTCCATCCTCCGTTCTAGAGAATAGAACTAAGAGCAGCAGATGAAAGGCTTAGAGGCTCACTTTATCCTTGCCACAGAGAGCAGTCGCCAGCAGAGGCTGCAAGATCCAACAGAGGAGGAATCAAACAGAGCTGAATGGCCTTAGATACCCATCTAAAATGATCTCTTAAAACACTTCTAATTCTGCAACTATTATTCAACGACTTCAGAAAAGCTTTTCTCTTATCAGCCTCAGACAGAAATATGCAAAAAATAGCCACTTCAAAAAGGGTCAAAACCCAAATAGAGAAAAGTATCTGTTATCCAAATATACATTATTTACAATAGGGAAAAAAAAAGGTTTAAACAGTAGGAAAATAAGTAAACCATGGCATTTTATAAAACATGCAGCGGGGCTTCCCTGGTGGCGCAGTGGTTGAGAGTCCGCCTGCCAATGCAGGGGACATGGGTTCGTGCCCCGGTCCGGGAAGATCCCACATGCCGCGGAGCAGCTAGGCCCGTGAGCCATGGCTGCTAAGCCTGCGCGTCTGGAGCCTGTGCTCCGCAACAGGAGAGGCCACAACAGCGAGAGGCCCGCGTAACGCAAAAAACAAAACAAAACAAAAAAAAAACATGCAGCCCATTTAGAAGACTACAAAGGCTATATATGGAAAGATACTTTGGGAAACTTGTGGGTTCCCCTTCACTTTTTCCTATTAGAGGTTGTATGATTACAGTTATAGTAAAATAAAGGATAGGGAAAAAAAGTAATGGTACCCAGTGTTAATAATGCTTGTCTATGGGGGATAGGACTTTGGAGAAAGCATGCTTATGGTACTTTTTCAGGTTCTGAGGCTGTCACTGAAAACATCACTCATAGAGCATTTGCAAAGATGCGAGGAGGTAGTAAGAATTTTGTAATCTCAATTTTTTATGCTTTAATGTGAGAATAGCCATGATGGAAAGAGCCCCTTCCAACACACAATGAATTTTTATTTTAATTAATTAATTTTTTTGGCTGCACCACACAGCTTGTGGGATTTTTAGTTCCCTGACTAGGGATTGAACCCGTACCCCCTGATTTGGGAGCATGGAGTCTTAACCACTGGACCATGGGGGAAGTCTCCTTCCAATACATATTAGACAGAAATCTTACAATGTTTGTGTGCCTAACTCTTAAAGGCTTACGGTCATTCTTGGGTATTCTGTTGGATTACAGGCTTTTGTAAGACATAGTCAATGACAGGCTTTTATAACTAAAATGTATTAGAACCAACTTTAAATAATTCACCTAAAAGGCACATTTCTGACCACTTTTTTCTTACTCTAACCAATAAAAACACTACTCTGATACCATAAGAGACTCACACCCAGCTCGCACCATATAATATTTTACAACAACTCCTATGCCTTTATATAGCAATTACATATAGGTATTTTTGTTTTAGTGACTGTGTTACCAAGAATTATGTCTTTTTGGAGCAAATAATCTAAATGCATTGAGTGGATCTTGATATATCAAGTTGCTCTGAAATGAAAACATTTCCCTGAGATAACTGCTAGTTTGTGGTCCCATTCTTCCGCTTGGGACTCTCTGAATGAATCACACTTGTATTAGCATGTATTCATATGTAACTTCCTGAATATTAAGAATTGTTAGAACTTGAAATAGTTGACTTTTTTTTTTTTTTTTGCTCCCTATCAACACATGGTATTCTGACAAACACCAATAAAATTCACTTTTGGTGAAAGTTTGAAATGAACCAAGAAAATTACTCACTTGGAAAATAAGCCATTGGGTCCTGAAGGTTTTATGAGGTATTTGTCCACTTGCTTGTCAAATAAGTGATGTGGTAACTGCAAGCGCTTGGTGACATTATGGAGGTTTAAGGCATACAGAGTTATATCTCCTTCTTTATACCTTGGGCTAAAAGCAAATGGATTAACTCAATAAAAATATTTATCTAATTTAAGCAATTGAATAGTTGATTAAAAATATAGTCATGGACAACACTAAGTATTAGTATCTATAGTGATGATGGGCCCTCTTTGTATCCTTCCATTTATGATAATATTAGGCTACTAATGTGGTCCTATTTTGAAAACATGATAAAAATATTGCTGTTCACACTGCCATTTTCTGGGCTTTAGCACTTTGAGATCTTTGCTGCTTTGCTAGGCTGCGTTGTGAGGAAGCCAGTCAGCCCATATGCATTCAAACATAGGGAAGTTAAATGGTAAAATGGAAATTTTCAGGGTTCATGTGAATTCCTAATATAAACCATATAAACCCAGGCTTTTCCTAACCTTATGAAAAGACTGAAACAAATAAGAAAATTAAATCTACTGACACTTTTCAGAATTTTTCCACCTAAACCATTCCCCCACTTATTCCTAATGGGGCTCACTACCCAGAAACAGAGTTTCCACTCACTGAAACTGGAAACAGTATGTAGCCTTTGTAGCTAGAATTAGCATTTTAATATTATTCTATTAGGAAAGACAGACTGAAACTAAAAAGAGAAAAATCTCAGACTTAGGAACATTTTTCCTACCTAAGGCCAGAGTACTGGACTACAAAAGTCTCTATGGCCTCTCAACTCCAGAAACTGGGTTGAAACTTTTGAAAACATGAGTGTTATTGTTGTCATTGGTGTCATTTTAATTATTCTTCTTTATTAATCAGATATGATACAAAGGGATAAGTATATTCATGTAATTATTCATTCATATGAGTTCATATTCATATTTTATTCATTCATAGCCATTCAATTGATTAATCATTCATACAAAATTGGTTTTATGTGCTTCATTTGTATCATTATTTATTTAAATTCAGGATATAGTTTCATTATGGATTGTGATAATTAAATCATTGTACAAATCTTTGCTGGACTGCAAATGCCTATGTTTAGCCTTTTTTTTTTTTTCATTTTTTTAGCTAGACTCTGGCACCATATCACTATGAGAATGAAAAGAAATGAAGAACAATGACACACCTTAGACCCACTGTATAGATAGAAGACAACAGTGTGTTAGAGTAGGAAGTTGTGTGCTTACTAATTAAAACTTGTTGATTGGTAAAGGGCATCTTACACACTTACTGGTTGATGTTTGTGCAATGAAGGTATACTCGAAGTTTGTTTCTGTCTGGACCTTTCACACTTGCCATTAACACATTGGTGCCCACCAGTTTCTTGAACAGAAGAGAGAGCCAATAATCCTAGTTGTAGTGATTGGGGAGGAGAGGGACAAAAATAAATCTTTACTTACTCTTTAACAAAAACAGTGTCAAGAAAATAGTTATCCTACAAAGAGTGTGACTGTTATCCTAGAGCTATTTTAAAAGGATTCATCTTTTGGTCTGCATTACCACCACGAATCTGAGGGCAATATCTTGTTTGCTGCTTTTTATCACTGGACGACTACACTTCCACAATTCAGAGTGCTAGGAGATAAATCTCAAGGATGTAACTCATTGCTCAGAGACAGTAAATATTCTTTGTTGTCAATCATCCAAGAATTCAAAGCTCAAAGCAAAACTTTTAGATATAGACACACACACTCACATACACACACACACACACACACACACACACACACACACACACACACAAAGCCAAGTTTTAAAAATAAAACTTCTGTTTAAGAGACTAAAACAATTTCCTCTGAAACCTTATAAACCCCCAACCCCTGCCCAATAAGGCAGTGCATTAGGCAGTGACCATCACTAGCTATCAAGGTCAAGAAAAGAGACAATCAGACATTATGTGTCTCTTGATGAAAGCACACACTATCACCTATGAAGAATTCTTGCAAAACAAAAAACCCCACAAAAATCAAGCCTCTGGGTCTAGCTACCAGTTTACAGGAAATACAGGGGACAGAGGAACATGCTAAATGATACCACAGAAATAAATTTAGCAAAATCCATAATGTGGGAAACACTATATAACATTACCTGGTTTCTTAATAAATTCCAAGGGACAAAAAAAAGAGAGGGAGAGAGAACTTAAAGATTAACAGACTTAAGAGATATAATAAATACAATATATGGACCTTGTTTGGGTTCTGATGTGAATAAACCAACAATTAAAAACTTTTGTGACTGGGGGGTGGGGTGGTGGTGTGATGAATTGGGAGATTGGGATTGACAGGTATACACTGATGTGTATAAAATGGATGACTAATAAGAAACAAAAAAAACAAAAAAAAAACCATTTGTGACAATAAGGAAAATGTGAAACACTGATTAAATATTTAATGATACTGAGAAATTATTGTTCATATTTTAAAGTATGATAATTATATTTTGTTATATTTTTACAAAGGAGATACATACTGAAATACTTATGGATAAAGTGGTATACCTGAGATTTGCTTAGAAGTAATCCAGTAGGTGGGAGGTAAAGAGTGGGTACAATTATGGATTAAACAACATTAGGGCTTCATATACTTTTCTCTCTACTTTGAAAATTTTCATAATAAAAAGTTTTGTTTTTTTTTTAAATCCACTCAATATATATATACCCCAACCCTTCCTTCTTGAGCTTGGGTAAGGTAGACTCAACAGGCAAACAGCTTTTGTTTCTCTGCTCAACTTCAAAATTCTTACTGGAGACAAGAAGAGAATCAATTAAATGTTTTCAAAGGAGACGTAGCATGGTTCCATGACTTGGGGTAGAAAGGAAGCAGGCTCAGAGCCAGGATTTGTACAGGATTCTTTAGAGTAACAATGAGACAGCTGTGTGACCTCTAGCAAATCACACAAGTTCATCTCAATTTGAACTTCCTCATTTGAAAAATGGATCTAAGATACCTTCCTTGCCACCTTCCAGGACTGTTTTGCGAATTCCCTGGGATTCTGCAGATGTCAAAGGTACCATTTACTCTTGCAAGTTTTTCTAGCTGACTTGTGCACCTTGAGGAGGAAGTATATTTAGCACATATACAAAGAATTCTTAAGCCAAAAGTTTATGTTTGGCTGAGAAGCTTTAGATAACATCATAAATAGCTGGTACTACTTACAAAGAGTGACAGGATAAGCTGGCTAATTTCTAGGCATTGGACTCAAAGCAAATTGTGAAGAAACTGTTTATTTCTCTTCCTTGTTCAATGTCCATTTAAGAAGGGGCCAGTAGTAGATTTTGGATATTTGTCTAATGAAATGATCACGTTTGGTTTAACTCATTTTATAAATTACTCATAATATACTTGGGGAAGATAGATTCCATTTTGTGCAAAGACATTTTGCTAAAAAATTCTTTTAGCTTATGAACAGTGTGCTCCATGAATTTGGACCACTATAGACTAAAAGCAATTTTGGGGGGAAATCTATCTACAAACCACAAAAGCCTAGCTTATATTTTGGCATGTGCTTTTTGCAGACTTTCTTAGCTTTCCTACAATTTCAAGCAATTCCCTTAGGAATTATTCTTAGAAAATAGATATTCTCAAATGCTATTTTAGACTATAAAAATCAAGGTCATACTTCTCAGGCTATACCTATGCTATCCCAACTTTTAGATATATATATCTTCCAGGTGGCTTTTTAGATAGAAAGGCTATATTTCCTGATTTAGTACCAGATGTAGTTGGAGGTAAGGTGGAAATGAGACTTTACTCATAAATATCTTGAAGATTATTAACAAAATAGCCAATCGTATGGTGATATTTTTAAACAAATACATGGTACTAGCTTATTTTAAGTTAAATAAATTATGATTTCATGACAAAAAATTTTGAAACTTTGGATACTACAGGCAATTTTAACTTTGATTTACTTGGCAAAACATTTGATTCAAGTTTATCTTATAAAATTGAAGTCAAAAAATTTCAAATTACTCCTTTTTAAAAAAATCCCACAACATGCCCCAAATAACCCACATTAAAAACATTATTTCTGGGTCTCAATTTCTTGAGACACAAAAAGGTTAGAATGAGTGATCTCTAAGGTTTCTTCTAATTCATCTGTCTATGGTTTGGCTACTTATTGAGAGCATTGAATTTATTGAGAGAATTGACTATTTATAAAAGTTTAATACAGGGGGCCCTTAGTATACTCTAACCTACTCACGATAATAGGAAAATAATGGTCACTTACAGGCAAAGGTTCAAAATTTTCATCCACTAAATGGTAGTTTCCAGCTCCAAAGAACACTTGCCTCATCACCACTTCTATGCCCATTCTGGCCGACAGGCCCAATTTATCCAGCCACCTGGAACAGAGTGAGGCCAAGCTTTCTTCAGATTTGGAAAACAAAATAACTCGGTTTTAACTATACACTATTCTGATTTATTCCTCCGTGTGGGAGGAATTGACAGGAAGCCAGAAAAGTAGTATTATCAATAAGGCATTCAGATGAAGTAGAGACTATCCTTCACTTCACATGTTCTCACACTTCTGCATGATAACAAATCCTAGAAGACTATTAATATGCTATAGGAGTCCCTATCAGGGTAGGACAACATCTACAAAGCAGAGTTGACAAATGCCCACACTTATAGACTTATTCTTCGTCCTGTGGGATCCAAACCCGCCCTTCCCACTTCCACCCACCGCCTCCCCACCCGCATTTCCATGTGAGGTCTGAAGAAAGGATTGCTGGTGGCCAGCAGCACTAAAATGCGAAATAAGTAGAATCACCCCTAAGCTTTTATGGACACTTCCTCCCCGCCCCGTGTTCAGTCAGTGGCAAAACACACATCTCCTTTCTTTCCTCTCCTCCTCATGCCTCCACAAGCATAAGGGATGTGTGCTCTAGTCGGGGCTTAAAAGAATGAGGATAGGAGAGGAAAGAGAATAAAGCTCAATATGAGCATGTAGAACTATAGACTAAGAGTGTTAACTGAGTTATGAAATGTAAGTAAACCAGTTGGTTTTAAAGCAATCAAGTTTGTGGTGCTTGGATAAGGGGGTGATTTAGTAAATCTTTAAATTCATTGGTAGCCCCTCGGGTGCGACCTCATACTTTCAGGCTCGAAACTTCTTGGGAATCTATGAATAGAGCTACATGTACTCAGAATCCTTCTCAGAGTCAAGGCTCTTGATGCACTCTTTTACAATGTATTTCTTTAGAGAAAGGAATGCTTGACATATTTATGGGCCATAATTAAGGAACAAAACTTCTAAAGCAGTTCATTCATACAGTGATTAATTTGGGCACATGTTAAAGATGTCCAACCAACTTTAGTAAATCATTTTCTTGCAAAATCTGGCACAAACTTTGGAGCTCAGCCACGGAAACTGTCTTTGACCAGATTTTTGTCTGACGAGTTATTTCAACTGAACAGAAGAACAGGAGAATGCTATCTGGTCCCTGAGACAAGTGCAAATTCACTCACATAAAGCCAGCAGCAAAGGTGTTGGACAGCAAGGGCGCTCCACCCCCATATGCAGAGCTGGTCTCTCCTAACCAAACCTTCTTGTGGGGTCTGGTCTCCTCAACAGCCTATGTATGGAACAGAAAAGTCTCCACAGTAATTGCAAACAAGCTGACCAAATATGGTGCTGAAGATTATTCAATATTCAAAACCTTGCATTCCCAGATCCATCCGTTCAGTATAGTTACAAAATATTTTCACGGTCATTTAGGTCTTGGGAAATTACCTTTTATTGGAATACTAGGTGTGGAAGGAATGTAAATAATCCCCTTCTTTTCTTATGGACTCTGAGAGTTCACTCTACCAAAAGGCCATTGGAAGTATTTTTAATTTCCAATCAACATACATGGGTGAGACCCGATACTAAGGGGAACTGAAGGTGAATAAGACCTAGTGCCTGCTCTCTAAAATTGGAAAAACATGTAAATTTATATACCTGTAGAATTTAGGACTAGCTAGACTACAAAATAAGGACTCTGGTTTTACATTAAAAAGAATAAGAAGACTATTACCTGGAAAATTTTTTGCACAGATGAAATAAAAGTGTCCAGTACATCAGGGTTTAGAAAATCTTCTTTGGTAGCAATTCGCCCATTCAAGTAGTAGCTAAATTATTCAGAAAATATTCAGGAAAAAGTAACAAACTTTACTTTCTGCTTTTAAGTTAATTGGCCGCCCTTGCCCACCTTTCTACTTCTTCCCACCCCTGTGCTATTAAAAAAAAAAAAAAAAAGCAGAAGTTCTACTAAGGAGAGAACAAGATGGAAGGGGACCACTTATTCTGTCTTGAGAAAACATAGTCACAAATGCAGGTATTTGTGGGTTACCCATTCTTTGGCAAGCATATTAGTTTTAGCTACTATTAGCTACATCTATTCCATGACTTAAACAATAGTGTGCCTTGATCTTGTAGAAACTACCACGTTACTTAAAACAAGTTTAAATTTCTGTTTTATTAATGTTAAGATCCTAGTACAATGCTGCTTGAGACCATTTCTTATTGGGAACTATAAAGTCAATTAGCAATTAAATGAAAACAACTTTTTGAAAACTAGGTAATAAGTAAAGCTAGCTTTACTTTCTCAGTATAAACAGTAGGAGACATACTTACTGATGCCATGTAACTGAATCAATCACTTCTCCCCCAGCCTTCAGGAAACTAGAAAAAAAAATCTATTATGTTATCACTTAATCTTTATATGAACAATAAATGCACTTGTCTTCCCTAGAAATAGGCTGGTTACTACTTTAGGATAAAGCAACACAAACTTCCTAATTCTGATACAAATTTTATCACAGGTGCCATTTGCCCCCAAATCTTTGGTATTCTGAGCCAGTCAATGTTTCCTCTTTTGGTAAACCTTCTAGTCAGGCAACAAATTGTTTAATAACAGGTGGTTTATTGAGGATTCTCCACCAAAGAAAAATATTATATTTAAGAAAAGTGGTTCTGCTTCCTCTAGCTCTTACCTCTTCAGCATCTTAACAGTCTTTCCTCGAGGCTGGCCAACATCAGGACCATAGAGTTTTGCATTTTTGAAAGCAGATTTTCCTAGAAGTTTATGCAACTCCATAAAATCTTCTCCTAACTGCAATCCATCGATGAAAATACCAGCCTTCTTCCGGAAACTGTTAGGTTCTGAAAGACAGCAATTCACAAAATAATTGCTTACCTAGAAAATTTTTTATTTAAAAGCAAACATAAAAGCAGCATATAAAAGCAACAGAGCATTTTTCATATTACAAAAACTTAGAATCCAAAGTCAAGGAAAGTAAAATCTCCAGTTATAAAGAAGATATTCCAGGAAAATAAAAATATAAGTTATATAAATGAAGGATTGGGGGTAATAAAACAGTTGGAAATTAATAATTGGGATATTAAACTAGTGGATATTTAGGAAATAGTCTGTATTCAGTATTTAATAACCTAATTTACTTAAAAAAAAAGATTGTGTGGGAGAAGACATTTAAAAACCTATTTCTACAATGTAATTAAAAGTCTTCCTGAGGGGCTTCCCTAGTGGCTTCCCTAGTGGCGCAGTGGTTAAGAATACACCTGCCAATGCAGGGACACGGGTTCGAGCCCTGGTCCAGGAAGATCCCACATGCCGCGGAGCAACTAAGCCCGTGCGCCACAACTACTGAGCCTGCGCTCTAGAGCCCACGAGCCACAACTACTGAAGCCTGCACGCCTAGAGCCTGTACTCTGTAACAAATGAAGCCACCACAATGAGAAGCCCGCACACTGCAAAGAAGAGTAGCCCCTGCTCGCTGCAACTAGAGAAAGCCCGTGCAGAGCAACGAAGACCTAACACAGCCAAAAGTAAATAAATAAATTTATTTAAAAAAAAAGTCTTACTGAGAATTATAAGTGCAAATTATATGTGCATGTGAGTCTGGAAGTAGCAAAGCTGAAGGGAGGGGAGGGAGGCATGGAAAGTGTCCAATCTACTTCCCAAATTGCCTTACTCTTCTCCTTCACCCCGGAAACCAGACCTTCCCTTTGCAAAATGGGGCCCGGGGAAGAGGGGCACATGATGACACTCTTTTATCTTACTCTGAAGAGCAGGAGCTGGGGATGGGTAGGGTAGAAAAGTAGGGAAGGTGAGATGTACAGAGATGGGTAAGGATGGGTTCAGATGACCTATTATTCACATAGTTGCTGCAGTAAAGTTGTTCAGCATCTAACTAAGATATGGTTGCCTTGACCCTTCCTTTTATTCTGTTTTCAGTGCTTCAACTTGCCAGTTATCCTCAGTAACTCAATCCCAAAATCTGCTGCTAGACTTTATTATAATACATACCACTATAGACATGTATCACTTCTTTGCTTGCTTTCTGGTTGGTCTGCCTCCCTACCTCTAGAACAGAAGTCTCAAGAGAGCAGGGACCTCCTACTAGAGCCAGACTGCCTGGGTTCAAATCCTAACTCCTGTAAGATTCCTCTCACTGATAATTGCCCAGCATCACACAGCTATTGAGCTAAAATTTTTGTGCCTCTTTTGTCATCTATGAAATGAATGTCATAATTGTGTTCACCTCGGGGCAATTATAAAGATAAAATAAGCTAATACTTATTAAATGCTCAGAGCAGTGCCTGGAATATAGTATGTGCTCATCATATTACTACATCTCACTTCCCATTTTATCTTCAGTTCCATCGGCTGATGTGTGAACAAAGCATTGTAAATATGTTTGAATGAATGTGGCTAATCACTAGCACTTTAGTTACAGTTTATAAGTTCCTTACAATAAAAGAATGACAAAGGAGACAATCAAGAGCTTGACCCAGGTAAGACTCTGTACCAGAACTTCTAGCTTGAACCCATTATGAGTGTTGGGTTGGGGTTGCTGAGATTGACAAGTTGAGAACAGAGGAAGGAATGGAAAGGTAAAAGCAAACTGCTTGAGTCCAACCTGCCAAGCATAAGAGGTCTAGGTGACCCTGAAGATCTCAAGGGAATCAGGGAGCTGTGGAAGTGCTCAAATGTAACATAAACTGGGATTAACGATAGGTTCTGGGATACATAAGGAGTTTTCTGCCACAAGTAATTCCAAACTCACACCACTGAGCACTTACACAAATATTCCAAGGCAAAAAGCATGTTTGCTATTATTAAAAAGAAGGTCATAGATAGGAACAAATAATGCCAAAGTGGGGGAATCTCCTTATTATTGAAATGTTCCCCGGGCAGGGGCAGGGGAGCACTTACCATTGCCTAGTTCCCAAGAAATGTTATAACTCTTGGAAGAGCAGTAGTCCAGGAGTAACTGAGCATTAGAACTGTTCCAGTGCAAATCTGCAGTTCGTAGTAATGCATTTAGACCAAAGATCAGGTCCAGTCCTGAGCAACTGGCAAAAGTATACAGCATATCCACTGAGCTTCCTAAAAGAAAAATGTTACCATTTCGTGGTTAGGTCAGCACCAGAGTGCCGAAGTGAGGAAGGCCTCCAGATTTGTTCCTCATAATGAATTGCTATTTCTGTTGTTAAATGGAAGGAATTCCAATGAGTGCTTATAATTATGAATGTGTCAACAAAATTGGACTGGCAAATTAAAAAAATATATATATATATTACTTTATTTGCTTCAGCTGTTGAATCAAGTCCTATGGAAGGTACCAGAGGCTTTGGTCTGGCACTTGGGTTTTGTTCAAGTGACCTCAGGTGAACTGGGGAAACTGCAGTGTACGGCTCAGGGCTCAACATGCACAGGCCAGATTTTCATTAGTCAACACAAAACCCACACTTCATAATCTAAATATCTCCACTCATAAACTCAGTCACAAAATAACTTGGTAACTTTGATTATATTTTTTTAAAGTTTTTGAAAAATTCATGTATATAATTCATTAATTCAAAATAAATGGAATTTTACATTAAAAAATTGGCCTAGGGCTGTGGTTTCCAAACTCGGCGCCAAGGCACTCTGGGGAGTGAATTCACTGGTACGGTTTAGCAAATAAAAATACAGGACATCTAGCTAAATTTGAACTTCAGATAAATAATGAATAATTTTTAGTGTATGTCATGTGTATTATTTGAGAAATACAGCAAAGAAATTATTGTTTATTTGAAATTAAAATTTGACCAGGCAACCTTACTCACAGGGGCACTGCAGGATCTTTTAAATTTGCAAGGGAATGCATCAACATCTGTTGGACATGATGAGAACTGTTACTATTAGGTTGTTCGGACCTAACAGCTTAATTGAAACTCTCAGGTATTTCTTTTGGGCTAGATGTGCTATGAAAAAAATTGAGTCACTAAGGAGTTATTAAAGCTTTGGAACTTTTGAACTCAGCTTTTTAACCATTAGCTAGCCTATAATCTCTTTTTGAGAGTGGCAGAAAGTATTTTTGAGTGTTTAAATCAGTTATTACCTGCATAGATCTGGTGATCTTAATGTATATTTAGAGCTATCTATTAAACAGAAATTCACTTCCCTAGTTTAAAAAAAAAATCTCTATCTATCTGGCAAACTTACACCCTTTCTCCTTCAAAGTGGCTCTGTTTCTAAGTCTTCAGCCTGAACTACTTGGATTACCAGAGCAGTGAAACCCTAGGTTTAATACTGCACATAACGGCTGAGGGGCGGTAACAACACTAGCAAGCTATTTTAGGTGTTTTTGATATTTGCTGTGTCACCCACTTCCACAAACCTGCTGCCTATCATTAAGGTGTTACAGACATTGGGGTCTGAAAAGCTCTCTGAGTCCTAGCCTGTTCCTGGGATCTTAGGGCCACAGTGGAGGACAGCATGGGACTTTGGGATTATGGAGTCCTCCCCAAACCTCCACCCTCATTTTTCTATAAGGAAACTGACACCCAAAGAAATAAAGTGCTTTGCCCAATATCACATAGCTATTTGGTGACAGTGCCACAGTAATAGAGCCTGTAATAAAGGCCCTGTGACTGTCCTAGTCACAGTTATCTTTTAGACATATACTGCTAATCATGTTGTAGAAAGTGTCCTAAATCAGGAATCATAGATCTGAGCTCCCAGCCCCACTATCCCACTTATAGACTGAATGATCAGGAGTGATCCCTTTACCTGCATGAGCCCTGGCTACAGATCTACAATCCTGGAACTAGTACCATCATCCATCTACCTCACAAAACCAAGTTGAAATAGCACATGTGAAAACCCTTTGTAAGCCATAAAAAACTCTTACAGATATAAAGCACTATTATTGCCTAGACCTTCTACAAGGATTATGGCATTTTCAAGAAACATAGAATGTTTTCATTTTTGAGTATTTATTCAGCTCATTCCTTACTCTTCCTCTATTTCCACATTTTTCCAAAAACACTTTGAATTTAAGTAGCTTGAAATTCTATTATATGCCCTCTGTAACAGTAACATCTCCTAGAATAAGGGCTGTATATTACTGAGTTAAAATCCACTCTTAAAAATAAAACCCACCCAGCCTATTCCCTCCTCAAAATAAGAAAACTCACAGATAATTATCCAATTCCCAGTCATTATCCAATCTCTTATCTCTTACCGTATGAAAGGGTGGAAAGACCCCTGGAATGAAGACAATCTAAATGACACATTATACATTGGCACTGACTATTATACCATTTTTGTTTACATAAATGTGTCCAGCATCCAGTGTGGGAGTGGGATGTGAGGAAGAAAGGTGGAGAAGAAGGAGAAAAAAGGATTAGCTTATTAAATATTATTATTTTAATAAGAGAGTCCTCCTTTCTGTAGTCACACTCAACATTATACCTGTAACATTGCTTCCTTTTCCTGACCAGACAGGTTTACAGTGTGAATCTATATTCTCATGACAAATGTTTTTGTCATTTTCTACTTAAGTGAAACATACCATCCAATGGGTCCTGTAATTAGAAAATTCACCTATATCTTCTAGGACACCTGTTTTAAAGGTGCAGGCCATTAAGCAATTAACACAATAGACTTTTGCTATCTCTTCCATCATATGATGTCGCATCATACGATGTTACTCAGGCATTACCAACCTTAGCCACGGATGCAGAGCCATGTGTAGAGACACCTATTGGCTTCTTAGATAACCCTATAATGAGCTGGTGCCCAGACCAAACGCAGTAGATTTATTTTTTTAAGACTTTTTTAATGTGGACCACTTTTAAAGTCTTTATTGAATTTGTTACAATATTGCTTCTGTTTTACGTTTTGGTTTTTTGGCCATGAGGCATGTGGGATCTTAGCTCTCCAACCAGGGATCAAACCCATACCCGCTGCACTGGAAGGCGAAGTCTTAAACACTGGACCACCAGGGAAGTCCCATAGATTTCTATCTATATGTTTCTAATACATGCAGATTAAAATAGAAAATTTCAAATCAGAAGTCAAATATTTCCAAATACAAATTATCTATCTGTATTTGTTATACATTTTAGCATTGCCAGTAGGGCGGCTGGAATTATACTGACCCAGCTACATAGTTAGTAAAAGAAGGGCTTTCCCCTGGTGCAGAAGCTATGAAGGCCCTGATCCCAAAGGCAGGAAAAAGGTGTTGAAAACCTACCATCTTGGTTCCAAAAAGATCATGTGAGGTAGCAAACATTTTTAAAGAAAAATTTAGGACTTCCCTGGTGGTGCAGTGGTTAAGAATCCACCTGCCAATGCAGGAGACACGGGTTCAAGCCCTGGTCTGGGAAGATACCACATGCCACAGAGCAACTAAGCCCATGAGCCACAACTACTGAAGCCCACGTGCCTAGAGCCCGTGCTCCACAACAAAAGAAGCCACCACAAAGAGAAGCCTGCCACTGCAACGAAGAGTAGCCCAGCTCGCTGCAACTGGGGAAAGCCCACGCACAGCAACAAAGATCCAACACAGCCAAAAATAAATAATTAATTTAAAAAATTAAGGTAAATTGGCATATGTTTAAGATGACCAAGAAAAAAAGTATAAAGCTATAGATTACCTAATACCATAGGGTCTTCTCCTAGCAGGCTTATTTCAGATGATTAATTACAAATAAGGCCTTCCTGCTGTGGGTCTCTTGGACTTCTGTTATCCCGTTAATGGGATCTGAGAAGGCTCTGTCCTGCCAAATTCTGTTCAACCATAGATCATGTTATTAAACCATTAGCATAGCTCCCCTCTGCCCTCTGCTTTAAAATGCAAAAATTAATTTAGAGGACCACATTTTCTATTAGCATATAACCTATTTTCTGATCTCTTATGTGTTACTTTTTCCCTTACCTTATAAATAAAAAATATAAAAATAAAAAATCCATTGTACACACTGGAATCTAGGTAGTGTATAGTAAAATCTTACAAAGAAATAATTTACTGTCAATAATGTACTCTTAGAAATGTTGACTAACCCAAACTAACTTCAAGATCATTTATTTTTCAAAAGCCAAAAGAAGACAGTTGTAGCGTATCTAAGCAGGTTACTTTCTTAACTGAGATCTGGGGCAACATCATTCCTTAGTTGGGTATAAAACATCAACTTTTGGATAAAAATATATTTCATAGTTAGATAAGGATTGCTTGTTTCAGTTGTTTGTGGTAAAGCCCTGCATGACATCATCCCATTTAAACACTGGAAAAGTGTTTCCATGAATGGAAATAAATTCCTGGTTAGTTGAGCTAGTCCTGTGTTTTCAAACCCACAGAGGAAAGAAAATGAGAAAGCTGCCCTGCCAGTGATACACAACACATCACTGGCAGGGCAGTGGCTGCTTCTTGGAGGGGAAACAGAATGCACAATGAGGTGTGAATGGTTTCACGTTTTACTCTTCACACTTTTATATTTTACTTTTACACAAGGAGTATATCCATGTCTTCCTTGACTTCCTAGTTCTTCAGAGCAGTAAAGGTCATTATTAGCTTGTGAATGAATGATTCTATATTTCACTCTGTGGCTAGTAGGCAAAGTCAGGAGAAGAAAAGTAAAAAACAGAAGTTTGGGGTTGAAGATTGCCCATTAACTCTTGCTAACATTTGAGGATTATGCAGCTTTACGTAACTGCTATAGGGCTTATTAGATTCAAGCCCAAGTTCAAGCCATCCAAATATTTTGGGGGCTGGGACACTTGCAGGATACCTTTCATTTCTTACTTGAGTAGGTACTGTTCCTGAACTTTTTCTGATACTGTTCTCTGAGTAGCAATTGCTCCTGGAAGGGCCATTCCAACTTCAACCTCCTCTCCACATCAGAAGGGACGGATCCAGATTCGCAAATATCTGCAAATGGAGTAAAAAATTTAGAGAATCTATTTTCACAGTGACACGGTTGAAATCCCATACACTTATTTAGTTAGCTATTTATGTGACTAAAGCAGGATAATTGAGTTTCTGGTTGTTAAGTGTAACATCAGAGAAGGATATATTCTGCTATACATGTCAAATTTGCTGGCTAATCAATTACCACAAAAAAACAGCCAAAGGGCAGGTTTCTGAAGAAACACTGGACATATACTGGACATAGATACATTGGACATAACTTCAAGTTATTTAACAATTCAGAAGGCTCCTCAGAAACCTGAAATTACTAGAGAACCCACCGGAAAAAAACATAGTTCAGTTCTCTTAAGGTTCACTTTCAACATACATAGAAATTTGTTTTACATGGACTATATCTGCTTTATGGTGATTTCCTCTTGCCAAATGGTAGGACAGGAAATGTTGACTTTTATTCCTTCAAATTTGGTATCATCAAAGCTCCTGAGACCACAACATGTGTACTTGGAAAATCCACCACTATCCTATCAGGCAGACTGTGCTTCCTTATCACAAGACAGCAGGGCTGCTGGGGGCGGCTGTCAGGACTGGCTGACCCCCCAGTGACTTCCTTTCTGGGAAGCTGCACATGCTGGCTCTCTGACAGCGGGTGCCTCATCTACCCCTGTGCTCACAAAGGATGTTTCTGAAGCACTTGGATAACCCCAGTGATCCCCCCTCCCTACAGGATGAAGAAAATTGATGAGCAAAGGACAGTTTCCTATCTAAATTTATGGGACCTTTTGAATGCATATGACTGGTGAGAAAGGGCCAGGTCTAAACATATTCCAACGTGTTACACTAAGAAAACTCTCCTGCGTTTTTCTTTTTTTCTAATCACTATTCTATCAATTGGCACTGTTATTAATGGTTCTAAACACTTCCTAACTGCAGAAAATAAACAGAAGGAAATATGTAATATATAAAATAATAAAATATTGTTCATTTTTATATATCATAATTCACTATTGTAATTCAATGATGTACATGGTTCTTTAATAACTGTTAAGATAATGATTTAGCTTCCATTTGATGTCTGTATAGCACTTATGAAAGACACAGGGCAAATCCTCGTGGCGCCCCAGGGTGTTTCTCAGATGAAGCCCACAGACTCCCAATATCAGAATCACCTGAGGAGCCTGCTAAACTTGTAACCTAAGTTTGGAGCCCAAGAATCCAAATATTCAAACTCACCCCAGGTGATTATGTCTAGTCAATAAAGTTTGAGAACCACTGCCCAACAAATCAAGTCTTGAAATCCATTCTTAGAAGCAGAGCATATCTACATGTCCCCTTATTACACCTTTCATCCACATTTTTTGGAATAAATGGGTCTTGATCAGTGCTGTGTCTTGAGCAGGAAATACTCTTTTTGTTTTGGTGCATTTCTACCCACAGGCCCCTCTAGGCAGCTCTGTCCTTTTAGCTACAATCATTGTTCTGTTTACACCACAATTAACTCTCCCCTGCCCCAATGTTGTGTCCAGCACACCATCCCCCCTGCCCCAATGTCTCACATTCATGAAAACATCAGGAGGAGGAAACCTGCCCACCGCTTCCTCTTTTTGTATAGGTGCCTCCACGGGTCCGCTGGGAGCCCTTCATCTCTTATTAATTGTTAGATGTGAGCAATAGCTCTCCTCTGAGAATGCCCACGAGTGACTCAAGTTATCAAGTTAACTCAGATATATGGTTAATCTTTAAAGTTTCACCCTGGTTGACTTGAGATTGCCAGTAACTTCTCTCTTCAAAGGTTGGTTCCTTCTTGGGATCAAAAATGAGAAAGTCCGTCTTCGTGCCACCAAATCTCAGGTATGCGGGAGACAAACCTCTGGCCAAAGTACGAAGCTTTGAAGAACTGTTATAAAGACAAGCAAGAAATTAAAATTATTTTTTCCAAGACAATGCAGTCAAACAGATTTACTCCCTTCTCTCTTGGTGGACCCATTTCCTAATAGCTGTACAGGCCCTGGAGGGAGAAATATCGCTCTAACAGGGACATCGTCTCAATTGGAATCTTCCTAATTGCAAGACTGCTCTTCTAGGCACCTGAGAAAACTTGGAGCTCTGACTCGGGCAAGAGCTTATATTTCAACTTGACAAGCAGGATAATGTTCAGTACTTTCAAAAAATTCATAACCTTTTGTGATTCATGGAGGAAAAGAGGTGAGAGAGTGGAAAGATGACTCTGTTTCTTTGAAAAATAGATTGTCTTCAAAAATTTATGTTACCAGAGAAGTTCATAAATGATTGGGAGTCCTCTTCATCTCCTTAACCAAGCCCCACCTCCACCCCAAGGAAAACCTTCCTTTTAAATTTAAGTCAAATGACTTAGAACGATGTAAGATTCTAATTCCTACCCACCTAGGACACTTCCAATTCAAGCAATTCTAAATGCGTATGTCATCAAGCCCAAAATGCTCCTGATAGGTGCCTATTATGCACTCAGAATGGTACAGAATGCTATAGAATGGAATTAGAATGATTTATAATTCCTTCTCTCAGAGAGATGAAGATGTCATGAATATTTAAGTGAACAAAACTAAAAAAACAGAAGACCCAGGTAACGGGGACATTTGCCATGTATTTCTGAAGCCTCACATATGTGATCCTGGCTTCAGTGCTCTCTGGAAAGCTCTTAAAACACATGGAACCAATGCTGTGCATTCTCAAAATGGCCCAGTTAATTAGTTTACATTTGGGTTTATTTCAAATTGGAAAATCATGCCAGGAGGACTATCTAATTGACAGTATTTCTTGACATCTTAGGAACTGAAGACAGGACCTAAAATTTAAAATTTCAATGCATGCTCCTGCTTTAACTATATATAGTGCTATGTAAAATTTCTGTAAGATTTCTTTATTTTTGCTTAGGAAAGAGAAATTAAAAGGTGGAAATTGACCAAAGGATAAGTGTCTTGCGTTAAAAACTTCAGTGATTCCTCCTCACCATTTTTTTTGTTTGTAACATGAAAGCATTTACAGTACTACCTAGGCACTTTTGCCTTCATGAACCTCTTCCACCATAAAAAAATTTTTTTAATTATATTTTGTGATGATATTCATGGAAAGACAAATATGTTAACGTTATATATTAAAACATTTTCGAGGGCCCCTGAACCTATTGTGGGTCCTGGCATGAGGAGACATAGCACAAAGTTAGACTTCAGGGATGTTATCAACATGGAATTGACTGAACTACCTGACAGCACCAAAGAACTCTGGGAAGGATGGCATCTGCCAGGAAATCCTCAGAACCTCTTGAAGATAAATGGGAATGTTCGCTTGAACTGAGTAAGGATTCAGAAGAAAGCCATTTCCACTATGCTATGAACCCAAATAAAACTAAACTGTAGGGACTTCCCTGGTGATTCAGTGGTTAAGATTCCAATGCAGGGGGCACGGGTTCAATCCCTGGTTGGGGCACTAAGATCCCATATGCTTCAAGCATGGCCAAAAGAATAAATAAATAAACTGTAGGAAGGGGGAATAGCACATTATTGTTTAATGGGTACAGAGTTTCAGTTTGGGAACATGAAAAAGTTCTAAGATGGCTGGTGGTGATGGCTGCACAACAATGTGAATACACTTAATGCCAGGGAACTCTGCACTTTAAATAACCACAACTTTTACTATTAAAGGAACAACCTGTAGACATAGTATGATTTCAACAATGAAAATAATATATATATAGAAGGAGATAACAGGAGTCATAATTACGTGGTGAAATGGATGGTAGACTCTTTCTTATTGCTTTTATGTATTTTTCACATTTTCTATAAACACATAATTTTTTTTTTTTGTGGTACGCGGGCCTCTCACTGTTGTGGCCTCTCCTGTTGCGGAGCACAGGCTCCAGATGCGCAGGCTCAGTGGCCATGGCTCAAGGGCCCAGCCGCTCCGGGGCATGTGGGATCTTCCCGGACCTGGGCACGAACTCGCATCCCCTGCATCAGCAGGCAGACTCTCAACCATTGCGCCACCAGGGAAGTCCAATAAGCACATAATATTTTAATTCGTACAAGGTGACTCTGTGTGTGTGTGTGTTTCTGTCATTTTAAGAATAGGTGAAAAAAACAAGAGTTACTTAAAGGAGACATAGTCATCCATTAATTTATTCAATAAGTATTCATTGTAGGCGCACTCTGTGTCAGGCATTATGTTAGTTGCTGGGGCTACAATGGCAAAAAAGCCACAGGCAGCTGCTGTTCTCATATAATTTATAGTCCAGTGATTATATATATATATATATATATATATATATATATATATATATATAAACAAGTAAATAGGCAATTCCAAAACAATGCTATCAGAACATACAAAGGGGATCTTAACCCAGACTTTGTCCTAGAGGTAGGAGGTGGTTAGAGGTTTTCCAGGGGCAAGCGTCTTCACTGTTAGATGTTCAAAAGGAAAAAATTTTATCCAGATCGAAGATAGTGAGGTGGGATTGAAGAAAGTGTTCCAGGTGTAGAGAAAAGTCTGTGCAAACAACAGAGGTAGAAGAAGGGAATATGGCACCACCGAAGAGCTGACAGGTGTGGCGAGAGCCTAGAGATTGGGGACAGTAAGGTGCTGGGAGAAGATACACTGGAGAGGCAAGCAGGACCATATCATGGAGGGCTTGTAAGCCACCATGTCCAGGAGTTCCAATTTTATATCAAGGCAGTGGGGAGCCATGGAAGGATTTAAAGCAGTGGAGTGCCCGCACCAGACTTTTATTTTAGAAAAGAATCTCAGGCTTCAGTGTAAATAACTGAATAGAAGGACCAAGACTGTGGTCACATTAATGTAGACAGAAAGTGATGGGCTGAGGTAAGGTAAAAACAGTGGGGATGAAGAGAGGGATAAATTCAAGATACATGTGGAGACACAAATACTAGATTTGGTGTTTAACTGGATGTTGGAGAAGAGTCCAAGATCACCCCTGGGAAGCATCTGGAAGATGGTAATATCATTTGCTGAGATGAAGAATAGGTGATAGACTGGAGATAGGGAGGAAGATGGGGGCAGGGCACAGTGCTGTAGAATTTGAGATGCCAGTAAAAGCCAAAAAACATTGCCATTAGGCCCTTGGCCACGTGTGCCTGGAGCTCAGAAGACACATAAAGGCGAGGTGTAGAATGGAGAGTCCTCAGTCTAGAAGTCAGTGACTAGTGAATCCCTAGCCCACAGGTGCAGAGATGTGGCCCTAAAACTGATACAAGGAACTTTCCCAGAGTCACTCTGGGATGGCCCTGTTCCACTGCTTTTGTCCAGGCACCGATTCTGGTCCTCGATTTTGATTTTGATTGTGTTTGATGATAGAGGAAGCTCATTTAGATTTGTGTAACTGGTATCTGTAAGTAATTGAGACAGGAGAGACTGGCGCTGTCTGGGAAAGGAAGGGTAAGTGAGCAGCAGGAAGGAGCTGTGGTATCACAAGATATGTGTCTGTGCACGACCTTGCTCAGATGCCTGAGGATCAGAGCCTGATTCCCAGAAGGCATGACTGTACCACCTCGGGTCACTCTCGACCACATTACCCTGCCTTTATGTTCTTCACAGCGTTCACCACCCTCTGAAATTAGCTTCCTTTTTTGTTGATTTGGTTTACTATCTATCCCCACCCCTGAGCTAAGCTCTGTGAAAGCAGGGACTCTGTATGGCTCATCAGAATCTCCTCAGCACCTAGATAAGTACCTGGCCCACAGCTGGTGCTTAATAAATATTCGTCAAGTGAATGAACAGTTAAGTCCAGCCTGATGAAAGGGCAAGTGGGTCCAGACAAAGACTGTTTTCTGAACAAAATTAAAACCCAGTGCTACGGCTCCTGCCAAGTAAAGGAAATCACATGTTTCAAAGTATTGGTATGAAGGACTTTTTTGTCTCCTTTGTAATGGAATATTTTCTTGTTTTGAGATACAATTTTGATGCCCTCTGACAAAAACCAGATTTAAAACAGCTGCAAACTTTTCATAAAAACAAAATTGATCAAAGGTACAGTATTTCTATCATATACAGTGAAAATAAAGGGGGGAAAATCCACTGGCATCAGCACTGCCACCACAACGACGTGGAAATAACAAAAGAACACGTAAAAGCAGCTGCAGATATTCCATTTCTGGAACAGTTTGTTAGGGGAAAGAAACGTCTGCAGGTATTTTTATTTTACCTTAAGTGTAAAAATAAGTTGCTTATCTCTGACACAAAAGCAGAGATGAGTTGGAGCCACCCTGCACTGACTCGTACCAGCTTGTGAGAGCCAACTGTTTTGTTCTGAGAACCAGCTGTTAAACTGTTGGCAGTTTGAAGTCAGCCATGGTGGGGATATTTATACTACAGAAATCAGAAAAAAACATAAATCAGTCTCCTCTCCTCCCAGAGAGCCAGTCGTGAAACATTTTCTGGCACACCACTGCATGAACAGTAATTCAAGCCACGGAAGTGGGTGAAACCACTCAGATTATGTGAAGTAAAAAAGAAGGCCTAGGTCAGAAGTCTGAGGAACATCAACACTGAAGATAAGCTAGAAGAAGAGGTGGAGAAGAACTGTTAGAGAGATTGGGGAAATCCCCAGAAATGGAAGTGACACAGGGATGAGTGTTTCCATTGTCAACCTTGTCAAATGCTTCTGGGAAACTGTATTGGTTTGCTAGGGCTGTAGTAACAAAGTACCACAAACTGAGTGGCTTAAACAGTGGAAATTTATTGTCTTATAGTTCTGGAGGCTAGAAGTCTGAAATCAAGGTGTTGGCAAGGCCATACTCCCTCTGCAGGTGCTGGGGGAAGATCTGCTCCAGGCCTTTTTCCCAACTTCGGGTAGTTCCTTGTAGCAGTGTAACTCCAATCTGCACAGGGTGTTCTCTGTGTATGTCTGTCTCCAAATTTCCCCTTTTTATAAGCTCATCAGTCATATAGGATTGGGGCCCACTCCATTCCATTCTGACCAATTCTTAACTAGTTATGTCTGTAATGACACTATTTCCAAATAAGGTCACAGACTGAGGTACCAGGGGTTAGGACTTCAGCATATGAATTTGGAGGGGACACCCAGACATTCAACCCATAATAGAGACAAATAAGATAAGGATTGAAAGGTAGTCATTGGATTTCACAATAAAAGGTCACTGATGATGTGGGAGAGATTGATTTTATGACACGATGATGGGGACATCATGAGGATGGACTAAGGAAGGCATGGTTAGTAAGAAAGGCTGCAAAGGAGAGGAGAAAGAGGGTGGTGAATGCAGAGACACACGTGCTGGGAGGTATTTGAGATGGGAAAGACTTGAGGATGTTTCTATGCTGAGAAGAAGGATCCAACAAAAAGGGAGAGGTTAAAGATACTGGAGAGAGAAGAATCTCTCTAGATGATTGCTAGAGCAAAGTCCTTGGGGAGGGGACAGGATCCACAGCAGACCTAGAAGAACTGGGCTGAGAAGAGAGAAAGGAAAAAAGCTAGAGGTAGCCATGCTGTCTGCAGGATCGACTGCAGGAAGAAAAGGAAGTTCCTATCTAGCGACTTCATTTTCTTTGGGAAAGAGAAATGTGGTCATAGACTAAGAGTGATGAAGTGGAAGTGGGATCAGAGTTTTGAAGGAAGTGGAGAACGAGAGAGGCCAGAAAAGGAGTGTTAAGGAGTAGCATTAAAGGCCAAGTAAGTCTGGAGGCCAGGAATTTACAGCACAACATCAATCCATGTCACTGGGAGATTCCCCTCTGCCCCCAAGAGCGTAACAGCCCTGCTATGCAGGGTGGCCACTAAGACTGGAAGCAGAGGCAAATACCTATAAGTGGCTTATTAATATGTATGACAGTACATGATTAGATAATATTTTCCATTTCCAGACTTTATGGCCACCTTATAGATTCCAAAGAGGGAAAATATAGTTAGACTAAGCTAGGTTTGGGTTTTAGCAAGAAGAAAAATGGGGCAGGAGTTTGGGGAATATTATCATAAAAATGATTCATGTGATAAATCAAGAAGCCCAAATCAGATATGGAAGAAGTAAAAGGAAGAGGCTGTTCAGTGGAGGTACTTAAAAAATAGTTGTGGTGGGATCCACAAAGTAAAAAAAAGCTAAGAGGGTAAGGAGTACAGTCCAAGAATTGGAGATTTTAAGATTTCAGATGTTGAAAGGTTCTTAGTGATGGAAAGAGTCAAGGCATGGCCATGGCATCAGGTGGTTGAAATGGAGTGAAATGGTGTGTTCTAGGAAGCTGCCCGCCGCCCCCAGAAAAGTGCCCTGTTTTTTGCATTTGTCAATTTCCATGCTGTAAATATTCCCATCAAGGCTGATTTCAAGATAATGGTGTTGATGTCACTGAATATGGAGTTGCGAAGAAATGCACACATTTCACCAGCTGGTGGAAACTGGCTCCAGTAAAACACTGAGTGAAGATTATTAGAAAACGTGGGTGTGAGGAAACTGAGAGACAGTATTCAAGTGGACTTGAATTCATCTAGGATGATGGTGGGACGTGGGAGTGCAGAGGAGACTGTGAGATCGATGTGGATCTTCAGTCAATAATGAGGAGTGAATAAGAGGGGAGCAGAGTTCGGTCGCAAGGAGCGTAGGAGGAGAGCCAGACGTGGAGATAGCAAACCTCACCCTGGATCAGGACAGTCATCTCTAGCAGGCATCAAGTTATCCAAACTGAGTGTTTTACACACTTTGCATAGATTATTTCACTTAATGCCCAAGCAACCCAAAGAGGTAGGTGTCATTATTACCCTCATTTTACAGACAAGGAACCTGAACAAAAGCAGGCTAGGTAATTTGCCCAAGGTAACAAGCCAATGGGGATTTGAACCACAGCAATCTGGAGTTCAAACCAGTGGGCAATTATCTAGAAGCTACACTGGGGAATGGGGGAGGGCTGCAGTGTGGGAGAATGCACAGCTTCTACTCCAAAGGGCTACTTCAGAGAAGTAGTTGCGTCTACTTCTCCACTTGGGTCTTCAAAAGAAGAGCCAAGTTTTAGCTAGGGCAAAGAGGAGGCCAGAATATTCTCCAGGGAAAATGGAGCAGGGTTACCATTGCAAAGGGCTCTAGGCTGCACAATGAAAGACTTTGTGGAGGAAGGAAACAGTGAGCGCTGCTCAACCAGGGGGAAGCGCAGAGTCTCAGGGGTCAGAAACTATGAGCCTATGGCTTGTTGATTGTTCTCAGTTTTCTGTTTCTCTGGCTGTGGTTCTTTCTCTCAGCAACAGGCACAAAGAGGGCCTGAGGTTATTTCCAACATTGCTTATCAAAACATGCATTTGACATTGATAATAAGTGCTTTTCTAATATGGAAAGCAACTTTGTCCATGAAGATGCAGGAATCTGATTATTGAAAGTTATTAATAATAAATATTTATCAAATTGGCAAGAAGGGATGAACTTTGCTGAAATAAAATAGGCAAATCCTTATGAAATACAAGCACAGCTGCATTATCACTGCAATCGCTGTGTAGCATCACCGTTTTTGCTCTGTGATTTCTACCACTGACTCGGCGCTCTAATTTTTACCTTGAATTAGTGAACAGTGCTTGTATTGAAATGTGGCTGCACTGCCAAGGCAGTAACCACATGCAGCTTGAAATGTGCCTAGTCTGAACTGAGATGTGCTGGGAATATAAAACATACACCAGACTTTGAAGACTTGGTTTGAAAAAGAATGTAAAATATCTGATTAATATTTTGTGTTGATTACATGTTGAATGATAGTAATTTGGATATTTTGTGTTTAGTAAAATATATTATTAAAATTAATTTTACCTGTTTCTGTTTTCCCTTTTTTAATATGGCTACTAGAAAACTTTAAATTACATTATGTGGCCTACTCATGAGGCCCACATTCTATTTCTGTTTAGCCCTGCTGGTCTCTGTCCTCCCATCTTTGAGGGCCAGGGCCCCTTGGGAGCTCTGCATGTAGTTGGGTTTAGGAAGTTTTTGACTGGGTTGATGAGTTACCTCCAGGAAGAGGGCAAACTGAAAAGATGCTCCTTTCTGATTCTAGATTGTTCTACCATTGGCATTTAAGTTCTGTGTACTCCATGTTCTTTAACTGCAAATGTGGGGGAAAAAAAAAACAAACCCAAAACACATCTGTTTGCCACCATGGGAAACCAGAACCGTGCCATCTGACTGAATTTGCTTAGGCCTCTTTTGAAGTACCGTAGCGATATGGGCCATGATTCTCCTGTTCTCAAGACAGTGCTTCTTTTCATTACATCAGTGTCTCAATTTATTTCCAGACAATCTTTTTCTACCATTCCTCCTCTGCTGCCTTTAAAAAATATGAACTACTTTATTTTCTTTTTGTGTACTCGTGTGTCTACAATTAGCATCTGGCTTCAAATTCTGTTCCTTCATGTCATAGTTGGCTGACCATGGGCAAGTTGTTGAATCTCCCTAGGCCTCAATCTCTTCATTTTAAAAATGGGGATGATAACAGTACTGACCTCACAGTTTTGTAGCAAGGACTAAATGAATTAGTGCCTAGGAGATGCTTAGAACAGGGCCTGGCCTATGACGGTGGTTCAATTAGTGCCAGCTATTTTTATAATCCTTCCCTTCTTAGTACTTCAGCTTTCATCTGCTCAGCTCTTGCCATCTTCACCCAAGCAGCTTCACTCTTGAGGAACTGAAATACAACAATGCCCATCTGACTCTCCGCTCCTGTGATAGATGATAAGCCCTGTGTTGTCTTTTGAGATGGAAGCTAAATATTCTGTCTTCTGAGATGGCCAGGTCACTTTGGGCACTGTGACAGCCATCCTGGGGAGATGGACCCTCAAACCCTAATTCAGAAGCTCCGTCTCAGGTGAGAAGGGGAGGGAGCTCATTCCTCTTTGAGCTGCAGTCCTTAAGGTCTCAGATGAGAACTGTGTGGATGCCTCTGGGGAGTAGGCATGGAAAACAGCTTCTGCTCAGGGAAGGGACCTGGAGGGGTCAGGAGCCAGCCCTGGAGAGAAGCCCATATGAACAGGAATACACTGTGTTTTGTAAACAAACAGTCTTATTGATTGCATGCCATGCTTTTTTCGTTTCATTATCCTCCAGCCTTTAACAAAAAGGTGGAGACCAGGGGGGAAGAAAGAGTGCTATGGGAAATTAAGAGATGTGTTTCAGAAGAATGGAAGTTCTGTGTGTGTTTGGGGATGGGGAGCATTGCTATCAAGTTGGTTAGCTTGCCTGCAGGGTGATCAGGCCTGGACCCCAAAAGTCATACTGTAGGTTTTTTATTTTGGACTTGTGTCTCCAGGAAGGGATACCCAAACTCTCCTCCTTGGGGAGGGGTAGGGTATATGCTGGCTGCAGCAGCAGAAAAGGGCTTAAGTTCTCATATTTCAAGAAGTACGTGAAGTACTTCTCACATTCAATAAATGGTCATTTACTTAATCTTTCTGTTTGCAGTAAGGCACCTCACACCCTCTCTTCCCCTATCACCACCACCCCCCACCCCCATCCCAAGCTAGGCCTGGGGTCCTCAGATATGGAGCCCTCTAGTTCAGTGTTTCACCAGAATAATCCTTCTGTCTCTCAGCCAGCTTCTGCCTGATATCAGCTCACTTTCCATAAGGGAAAGGGGAAAAAGTGGGAACTCCTTTCCACCAGGAAATTCTTCCTTTCTTGCCACATGGGGAAAGATAGAGGTTAACTACCATTGAAAGAAATGCACAGAGAACTGATGAATTGTTAGCAAATACTCACCAATTTCCAGGAAGAAGCAATTAACAAATTTTGAGCACTGTCAAACACTAAGTGCTTATTTATTATCTCATCCAATGCTCATAGCAATTCTACAGGAAGGTTTTAGAAGTTCCATTCTACAGTTGAAGAAATCGAGGCTTGGAGCTGCCAAGCAACCTGTAAAAACCAAGCCACCGGTTTGGACAGAGCTGGGAACCAAGGCTGGTCTCACTGCCAATCTCGCAACCTTAGACTATCTGCTTTTATTTGCAAAGGAAGTGACTGAAATTAGCAATAGCAGCTGAAGGTGTGGGCACAGAAAGCCCAGCCTGTAGGTGTTTGGCAATGGCAGGATTCGAGTTGTTTGTGCTGGTTGAGGTATGGTCATCTCTGGAGGCTCTCATGACCTAGATGAGTGGCCTAGATGACCTGGGTCTGTCCCTGTGGCGCCCTATCTTGGAATCAGCCTGCACTCATGGGCAGGGGCCAGTGAACCTGCACTAGGCTCAGTCTTTCTCAAGTGAGAAAAAAAATTACAGCTAGTAAAGCAGCGCCACATCTTGCACATCTCTTGGAGAGAGAGCTTTTTATTAAGGCTCTGTAAGTCACTGAAATAGTCTTCCAGGTCTCACTGATGTGATATTAAAAAATTTTTTAAAGAGCGTAGTATGGGAAATCTGTGTACATTGTGCTCAATTTTGCTGTGAACGTAAAACTGCTCTTTAAAAGTCTTATTATAGAATAAGTAAGCTTATTCTCCTTTGTGGCCTTTTCCTTCCCCCACCCCTCCCCCAAGGAAAAAGTTGTTTTTTTCCTTTAACCTTACTAACAGAGTTTAAGAGACTGAAGCCTGGCACACAGTGTTACTTGTCCTACAAGGTGCAGCAAATTCAAATGCTCAAAGCCCTCCAGGTGCACTTGCCGGGCCCCCTCCTTCCGGCGAGTTTCTGGGGCAGATGGGAAGTTTCTTTCCTCAGTTTCCCCTAATACCTGGCCTTTAGTTGGCACTCAGGCAACACTTGCTGAATGAATGAAGGCAGAAAACAAGGGTTGGGGGACCTGCAGGGTGTGGGCTGGGGAGAAAAAGAGAGAGAGAGAGAGAGAGAGAGAGAGAGAGAGAGATGAGAAGGTCCCAGAGTATAGAGAAGAGAGCGGCCGGCAGGGCGGGCGTGATGTCAGCAGGGCAGGAGAGAGGACAAGGGCCCGCAGGCCCGCACTTACCCCAGGAAGGTGAGGAACCGCGGGTCCGTGGCCAGATTGGCGTCGATGGTGAAGGACAGGAACGCGGGACTCACCAGATGCACTGGCCGCTCGGTGGAGAAAACCAGCACCACGACGTCCTCAGCTGGCGCGAGTTCCGCCAGGGCGCCCGGGGAGCAGGGACACAGCGGCCCCAGGAGCAGCAGCAGCCGCAGCGGCAGCCCGGGCTTCCAGCTCAGCAGCATCTCGGGCTCACCTGGAGGCCCCACCCGCCAGGGGTGCGCAGCGACCGTCGAGACCCGGCGCACTTCCTCCTGCCCGGCCACAGCGTCCTTCTCTCCTTTCCGCCGCCCTCTCACTCCTCACCCCTCCCACTGCTCCCTCTCCACCCGCCCCGCCTCCCCGCTCGCTCCCACCTCCTTGCGCGCTTTCCCCTCGGCGGTGGTCACGTCCACTTAAGAAACCACCCACACCTATTTAAAGGGTGAGGACGTGGCTAGGATCCAAGCGCCCGGGAGGCCTGGGGAGGGAGCTCCCGGGGAGGAGCGCTGGGCATCCCGGATCGGCTTCCTGAAGCACAATGTCCGGTGAGCGCTGGTGAGAACGCCAGTGGTGCCCTCTTCCAGGTCCTCGCCTGTGGCGCCTGGTCTTCTGACCTCAACTAAGGCCTCCAGTGAGCATTTATCGCTTCCCTTCTCATCTGGCTTCTGAACACTTGCCTGTTCCTTGAGCTTGCCAAAATCTGATTAACTATGTGTCCTCTGGTGGGACTGCTGTTTCCCAGGCATCTTTTGCCAGGAAAAAAATCTGAGCATTGGCTAACATACACCTAGAAAGAGATTAACTCCAAATATTTCTTATCAATTTCTCATGAAAACAGTATTTAGCAGAGCCTTAAAGTATTAGGTGTCCCAATATCTGAAACTCGGGACATACAGCCTCCATACAAGTGTGGGGTAACGACTGTCCCTTGAATTTGGGGACTTTGCCAAGTTTCCCCTCCATACATTTACCTTTAGCTGTTGGCCAAACTTTTCTTCAGTTTCCCTTTGATGCCTACATTGGTATGTAATTACACCAAGCGCCATGCACTTCGGGCTTACTACATGCCTGATACCGCAGGATGTGCTTTACCTTGTATTCTCTTTCACTCCCACAGCGCTGACAAGTGGGCATTATCCTCATTTTACAGGTGAGGACCCAAGCTCTGAGACATTAACATGTCCAAGGGTCAGAATTGGGATGGGAATGCATTTACACAACCCGGAGCAGATGGCAGTCTGTCTCAGCTGAAACGTAACTTCCTCAAAGACACTTTGCCTGAATCTCCAGACAGCTGAATTCTCCCCATGACACACTCTTACAGCATCCTGAACTTGCTAGAACTTACCACATTTGTTAGTATTGTATTGTTCCACGTTGGCCTCACCTCCTGGATTATAAACTCTGTGAAAGCAGAGATGGGGTTTGTCTTGTCTCGAAGCTCACAGCACCGTGCTTGGCACTTAGTAGGCATCCAGTCAATATTGAGTAAGCAAATGACACCAAAACCCTTAGATTTTTCTGCTTAGATTGTACGACCAATAAAGTAATAAATAAAAATGGATTGTTTTGAGATTTATGTCTAATTTTCATAGATCTGTCTATTCTTAAGCAATTTAAAAGATTTTCCCCCGTGCTGCGTGGCTTGTGTGATCTTAGGTCCCCCAAAGTCCCCCAAAGTCCCTGACTAGAGATCGAACCCGGGTCCCGGCAGTGAAAGTGCTGAGTCCTAACCACTGCAGAGTTCCAGAGAATTCCCATTAAAAGTTAAATGTATAGTTAATTGAGAAGGTTACAGTTTGGAGATTTTGTGTGTATGTATCCATTACTTAGCAACTGTGCAATCTGAATCAGGTTTCTAGCCTACAATTACACATAAGAAAAAAATTCATATATAAACACCAAGCTACCAAGGGATCATATGGCCACAGACATGAAGATGGAAAAGCAGATGCCTGGGCTCCTTTTCTGCCTTTGTTCATACAACCTACCCCACTCCACCCATGCCCCTGTTGTCATGGGGCAAATCACACCAATTTCTTTGGAATATTTGGGCGATTTTGAAAACTGATATGGCAAGTTTTCTAAATAGTAAATCCTTGTGACATGGTGAGATGTGGGTCAGTGCGGTCCCCATGTGAGTTACTAATATGGAAACTGAGAAAACATAAATGAGGAAGTGAAGAAAAGCGACTTGCATAAATGATGGCTGAGATCAGATGAGTTCCCAGCTCCTGGATCTAAGCTGGTTTGATTCACTGCGCCAGATAAGAATATACAGGCACATAGAAGGGAGGCTATGTGGTAATATTAAAAGAACTTGTCATTTCAGAGAGACTTTATAATTAGATACCTTATATTTTTATGGCAAGTCCAGCTTACACACATCCTAGCTAGAGCCCTTTTACATGCATCTGAGGCCTGCAGCTTGGAAGGGTGTGGAAGCTTGGGCCAGTTTTTCAACTTCCCAGAGCCTCAGCTTCCTCATTTGGAAACTGGGTGTAATAATACATATTTCACAGTGCTTCTTTTAAGACTCATTTAACCTAATATATGTAACACATCTAACTCCATATGCAGTATGAAGTACGTGTTCAACAGATGAGTTATTATTATTACTCATTTAATCTTCATAATAATCTTGTAAAGTAGATTTGGACCCAGCTTTCTGATTCTAGGTCCAGAGGTTTTCCACTATTATCTCCCAGATTTAGTGACTCACAAATTATGTGACGATAATGATTTAGAAGTAAAAACCTTTAAATGAACTATGACCAGTGCATGCGAATCATTTAATAGTTATGATGTAGCATCATTTCCATGTGGCCTTGGATTGACTTTCAGTAGTGGCATCGAACTAAAAGCCTAAAAGGGACTCACAGAAAGTTTACCAGGTCAACGACTACAAACACTTGTAAGA
Source organism: Lagenorhynchus albirostris (assembly GCF_949774975.1). Taxonomy (NCBI): domain Eukaryota; kingdom Metazoa; phylum Chordata; class Mammalia; order Artiodactyla; family Delphinidae; genus Lagenorhynchus; species Lagenorhynchus albirostris. Next base: position 40,567,732 of record NC_083098.1, on the reverse strand, counting down.
CAACAGCTGACTGCAGGGCGTCTTCAGAAAATAATAATCTTTTCACTTGTCTGTCTAGAAAATTAAGATTTTCCTAATGTAGAAATCCCTCAGTGATGGCACTCTCTCAGGCATTTGTGGCTCCCTTCAGACTGTGTAAATAGTACACAGATAATATGTTGTTTTCAGTTATTGGGTTAAGACTTACTAAAGTTTTACTTTTAATTTTTCGACGATCAAACTATACTCTAAAACAAGGGGAAACTAAAAGCAAATATATGCTAGAGACTGGAAAGAAGGAAGTTAACATGCACTGAGCATATGTTACTCTTCAAGGTGCTTTCACATATTTGTTTATTCATCTAATCATTCAAAAATGTATTGGGTGCCTATCATGTGTCAAGCAGTGGGCTGGGCAGCAGGAAGTAGCAAGCAGGAGGGGTCCCTGCACTCTGCAGCTCTCAGTCTCCCTGGGGAGGCAGATGGTATTAAAACATAAAAATCACACAGAAGTGAAATTGCAAGTGTGACAGATGTTTCAAAGATGATCATGGTGGTTTACACGGGTATGTTGGAAGATTTGAATTTGTGTGGGTGGGAGAGTTCCAATGGAGATAAAACAAGTCGAGAGCTGAAAGATGAGTAAACAACTTGGCAAAGTTGGGGGCTGGGAAGCATTCAAGGCCAAGGGGATGGCATGTGCAAGGATGAGGGAGCCAGGAAGGAAGAGGTTAAGAGAAGTCTAGGGAAGCTGGACAGAGAGAGCGAGGGGACTGGCATTGCAGGGTCTTGTAATATCCTTGCAGTGATGGGGTTGAAGCTCTGGAAGGGCTTCAAGCTTTCAGCAGGCAGAGAGGGGATGTGATATGATCAGATTTATATTTCATTTTATTTTTTTATTAAAAAATTTTTTTGGCCACGTTGGGTCTTCGTTGCTGCGTGTGGGCTTTCTCTAGTTGCGGCGAGTGGGGGCCACTCTTCGTTGTGGTGTGCGGGCTTATCATTGCGGTAGTTTCTCTTGTTGTGGAGCACGGGCTCTAGGCGCACGGGTTCAGTAGTTGTGGCTCGCGGGCTCTAGAGCGCAGGCTCAGTAGTTGTGGTGCACAGGCTTAGTTGCTCCATAGCATGTGGGATCTTCCCGGACCAGGGCTTGAACCCATGTCCCCTGCATTGGCAGGTGGATTCCCAACCACTGCACCACCAGGGAAGTCCCAGATTTATATTTTAAAAAGTAAACTATAGATGTTCTGTTTCCTCTCTTGTGTGTATGTCTGTTCATAGAACATGGATGTGCATTTCTCTATAGCTCTAGACTGGGTTCCCAGTTTTTTTCTATTAAGTTTATGTCTATGTATACCTTATAAATATGTATTTCACTCTGTGTATGTAGGAAAGTAGGTACTTGGGGCCAGGAAGTGAGCCTAGGGGTGTCAGAGAAAGCAGGAAGTGTCCCTAGAATAAGGATTTATAAGTCCCAATGGTCACACACAGTAACCAGGTAGGTTACTGTGGTGTAGGCAGAAGGATTATTCAAAGATCCCCAGAGGAAAGCTGACAGCCCAATTTTGGTCACCTGTCTCTGGGATGGTGAAGGCCCTGGAAGACCCTGTTAATTATACTTATGCCAAAAAAAGCACAATGAAGTGAGTGAAGTGGACATTATTTATTATTATCTCCAGGTTCTATAAACAGTATAAACAATACAAATATGGGCAAAGAAGGAAATTTCCAGCAAATGCATTGGAAATAAGTAAATGGTTGGGAGATAGGGAGGAGGTGTCCTACCCCCATACTATATGTAAGACAGACTCTCTACTATGTTCTTGATTTGGGTCCAGGCTTCAGGTAGTTTGGGGCCCTCTCAAGAAATAAGTGCTATGAAGTGGGGTGAAAGTATTTCCTGCTTTGTTGACTCCAGATAAACAGTTAATAAGGAAGGTGGCCTGTGTAGGAAACTGTCCTTGTGATGGAAATGATTTAGTGCTGGTGACTTAGGCATTGTAATGGCTACTGTTTGCGTCCAGATTGTGGCCAAAGTGCATGTTGGAATGCTCCATGAGCTGGGCGGGCAATGGCTTCTACAACTTCCATTGAATAGTTGGTTCGGGCATGATTGTGCAATTATTTGAATATTGCATTAGATTTTGTCATTATTTCATAAAAAGAATAGAAAATGGAAAATACTGTTGCTGAGAAGCATGCATCTCATTAACTTACTTCATTTGCAACCAGGTGGGAAATCGTTAGGTGTGCTGATAGAGAAAAATCTTTTTTTTTTTTTGCATTTTTTAAATTGAAGTATAGTTGATTTACAATGTTGTGTTAATTACTGATGTACAACAAAGTGATTCAGTAATGCATATATATTTATATAGTTTCTTTTTTTTAATATATTCTTTTCCATTATGGTTTATCATAGGATATTGGATATAGTTCTCTGTGCTATACAGTAGGACCTTGTTATTTATCCATTCTGTATATAAAAGCTTACATCTGCTAACCCCACCCTCCTACTCCATCCCTCCCCCAACCCCCTCCCCTTTGGCAAGTACCAGTCTGTTCCCTATGTCCACAATTCTGTTTCTGTTTCATATATAGGTTCATTTCTGTCATATTTTAGATTCCACATATGAGTGATATTATATGGTATTTGTCTTTCTCTTTCTGACTTACTTCACTTAGTATGATAATCTCTAGTTGTATCCATGTTGCTACAAATGGTATTACTTTGTTCTTTTTTATGGCTGAGTAGTGTTCCATTGTGTATATGTACCACATCTTCTTTATCCATGCATCTGTTGATGGACATTTAAGTTGTTTCCATGTTTTGGCTATTGTGAATAGTGCTGCTATGAACATAGGGGTGCATGTATCTTTTTGAATTATAGTTTTGTCTGGATATATGCCCAGGAGTGGGATTGCTGGATCATATGGTAATTCTATTTCTAGTTTTCTGAGGAATCCCCACACTGTGTCCCACAGGGGCTGCACCTAGATACAAATTTTTATCCTCAATCTGAAGCTCTTCAGACATACTCAGGCCAAATGTGCATTCAGTTCTGAAGGAAAAATTTATATTAAAGACTCTATTCAAAAAATGCTAGAAATAACCTGATTCCAATCCCAACTCAAACAAACAAACTTTGTTTTAAAAAATTTATGAGGCAACTAGGGAAACACAGACTGAATATTTAATGATACAAGACAAGTTATTGTTAATTTTTTTAAGGTGGGATAATGGCATTGTGGCTGTTTTTCAAGAATCTTTATGTTTTAGAGATATACACTGAAGGTGTTTATGGGTACAATGATATGATGTTTGGGATTTGCTTCAAAATAAACTCAGCAGGAGGAGGGAAGTGGGTTTGGGTATGGATGAAACAAGAGTGATGGGACTTCCCTGGTGGTTCAGTGGGTAAGACTCTGCACTCCCAATGCAGGGGACCCAGGGTCAGGGATCTAGATCCCGCATGCATGCCACAACTAAGAGTTCGCATGTTGCAACTATGAACCTGCGTGCCACAATTAAGACCCAGCACAGGCAAAATAAATAAATAAATATTTTAAAAAATAAGATAAAATCAAGGACAAAGAATAATAATAAAAAAAAGATTGACTGTGAGTGAATGATTATTGATGCTGGGTGATGGGTATGTGATTTTATTTTCTAAATATGGAAACAGTATTTCCCAAACCACATATCCTTCTGTAATTTGACCTATCCAACCTCCCATAGAAAGGTGGGGATCTATGTTTCTTCTCTTTGAAAATTAGGCAGGCTTATAATGACTTTGATCAATATGGCGTAAGAGGAATGACACAAGGTGACTTCAAAGGCTAGGTCATAAAAGCCACATGGCTCCCACCTGATTCCCTTGGTACACTTGCTCTCCAGACACTCCCTCTCAGGATGTTCCATCTGGAAACCCAGTTGCCATATTATGAGGAGCCCAAGTCAAATGGAGAGGCCATGTACAGATGCTCCAGTCGACAACCTCACCTAAATTCAGCCTCGAAGTCACCCCAGCACCTGGACGGATCTGTGAGTGAAGAAACCTCCAGATGATTCCATCCTTGGTGATTCAAATCACACCAACCATTCTGTTCTTTTCACTTGAGGCACCAGACATTGTGAAGCAGAAATAAGCCATCTCTGCTCTGTGCTGTCCAAATTCCTGACCTTTAGAATCCATGAACATGGTAAAATGGTTCTTGATTTCTATCATAAAATTTGGGGTTATGCAGCAACAGAGAAATGAAATAGAGGGGCATTTTGTTCTTTATCTTTTGTATATATTTGAAATTGTCCATAATAAAAAGCTTTGAAAAGGTTTGTATGCACATTTAAAAAAAGAATGCTAGAAATACACCATCAGGTTGTCTAAAAGGTGAGGTGCAATGAAGGATTTTACAATGGTTTTAGCTCTCTGGGGACAGCATCCCCCTTATGGTACGGTAAACTCTCAGACCCCTTGATCATACACGTGTAGCCTGTGAAAAAGTCAGAGACGGTCTAGATGAGATTTCTTGTATTAAATTGGAGAGGAGAGAGTGTGGGGGAGATAGTGGGAAAGGTAGACTCCTGTATTCAGAGTGAAAGGTCAAATTAGAGTAAATTGCAAGTTCTAGGTAGATTTCTTTTTTTTTTTAAATTTTCTTTTTTTGATGTGGACTATTTTTAAAGTCTTTATTGAATTTGTTACAATATTGTTTTTATGTTTTGGCTTTTTGGCAGCGAGGCATGTGGGATCTTAGTTCCTCGACCAGGGATCAAACCCACACCCCCTGCACTGGAAGGCGAAGTCTTAACCACTGGACAGCCTGGGAAATCCTAAGCTTCTAGGTAGATTTCTATATTTTATGTGTCAAGAAGCTGTCTAAGCCCTTATTTCTTCTTCATGAATATTGAGATTGTGAAGTAAAGTTCATATTTTATGGCAAGACAAGAAAAATTTAAATATAAAAAATGTTCTCTGCCCTTTGCCCTCTTCTCTCCCCGCACTGTGCACTGTGTATCTGCATTATGCAGTGAGCAAACCTCTCCCGTAGGCAGAAATACCTGCTCAACCATAAAAGAGCAACATCCTCCCAGCACCAATAAGACAACACCTTAAAAGACAACATTCCTTCTTGATCATGTAAGGGGTCACGATGACGCTTAGATCTGGACTGTGTGAACTGTCAATAATATGTCATTTGATGTACAGCCCTTGGTCTCAAAAAATTAATGTAACTCTGCCTTGACTTCTAAAGTTCTCAGAGCTTTCTGAGATGTTTTTCCTGAGTTATAATCCTCAAATTTGGCTCAAATAAAATATTCCATTTCTTGCTTAGATCGACTGCTTAATTTTTCATTGACAAGATTATGGACAATCTTTTCTTTTCCTTCATAGTTGACTAAATTCCCAGGAGTCTTGCACAATAGGCTGATCAGCTAAGTTAAAGACCTTTATACCTCCCTTTCCTTCTCTTTGTTACCTGTGCTTTTTGAGGGAGAATGTGTTGTCTTTTTCCAAAATGGATATAGCCTTATTTTATTTCTATTTATAAAGTGAATTCATGTTCTTTAAAAAATTAGTATCTTTAGAAGCAACTCAAATGTCTATTAGTGAATAAATATGTAAACAAATGTGGTATATACATACAATAAAATGTTATTGTCTTAAAAAGGAAGGAAATCCTGTCACATGCTATAACATAGATGAACCTAAGTGATATTATGCTATGTAAAATAAGCCAATCACGCACACAAAAACCAAATATTCTATAATTCCACTTTATGAGGTTCCTAAATTAGTCAGATTCATAGGAACAGGAAGTAGAATGGTGGTTGCCAGTGTCTGGGGGCTGGGGGGAACAGGGAGTTTTTGTTTATTGAGTATAGAGTTTCAGATTTGCAAGGTGTAAAATATCTAGAGGTCTGGTTCACAGCAATGTGAATATACTTAGCACTACTGGACTGTACACTTGAAGAGGTTGAAATGGTGAATTGTATGTTATGTGTTTTTTACCACAGTAAAATGTTTCAAATTAGTATATAAAGAAAAGGAATAAAGAAAATAAATATCTTCATAATCTTATAACCTAGAAATAATTAGCATTAATAGACATGTATCCTTCCATACATTTTTCCCTATGGGTATACACACACACACACACACACACACACACACACACACACATTTATTTTAATTAAATATGGGATCACACCATACCCATTTAACAATAAAGAAGATATCTTTTCATTCAATAGATATGTTTCCATGCTCCATTTCAGTGGTTGCAGAGTTTTCTGCCATACTAGATGTGTGGCAGAATGAAACTTTGGAAGTGGTACTCAAAGTTTTTGCTCGTAGGAACACTTTACACAATTATAAATTATTGGGGCCTCCCCGCCACGTCGGCCTCCCTCTCCCTCCTACGTGGGCATTGCTGTATCTCCCGTAGAACAATGAAGGGCTACCAAGTTTGCTAAGACTCCCAGGCACATTCTTTGGACTTCTGTGATAGTCTTCAAAATGTTTTGCCACTGGCTTTTACAAGAAGCTGTTTTTTTAAAAGCCCTTCCCTTCATGGATTGCTTTGTCTGAAGATTACTCAGGGTGACCATGGCTCAGCACTTTATCCTCAGAAGGCAGCTAATCAGGAGTGTTTTTGTGTGTGTCTATCTGTTGAGACTTAGGAAACTAGCCACAAATGTTGGTCTCAACAAATTCTCTTTGGGCAAAATTGAAAATCTGACTGAGGCTATTCAGTATCTAGTGCCCAAAATGCAGCATCTGGGAGCAAAGTTTCACACTCGGAACTCTGGTCTGAAGTACCAGGTGGAGGCCTCTGCATGCAGCACCCTATGAGCAAGTGAAACTAGATGAAGCACAAAGGAAAACAAACAAACAAAAAAAAGATCTAAGGAAACCAGAGGCTGGAGATATGGAGTAATTGTCCCAGCTCTTAAGGTGATAGAGTGAACATAAGTGTTTGTATTTCCTGACTCATGCTCTTCTGGGTATTGTCAGAGCCTAAGAGCTGGCTTTAGAAGAGGCAGCAGTTCAAACCCTAGTAACACCACTTCCAAGCTGGGAGACTGGTCTTTGTGCTCTGGCCCAGTGGCAGGCCTGAGCCTCTGAGGTGGGAGAGCCAAGTTCAGCACATTGGTCCACCAGAGATCTCCCAGCCCCTCATAATATCAATCAGTAAGAGCTCTCCCAGAGACCTCCATCTCAATGCTAACACCCAGCTCACTCAATGACCAGCAAGCACCAGTGGTGGACTCCCCATGCCGAACAACTACCAAGACAGGAACACAAACCCACCCACTAGCAGAGGCTGTCTAAAATCATAATAAGTTCACAGACACCCCAAAACACACCACCAGATGTGGTCCTGCCCACCAGAAAGACAAGATCCAGCCTCATCCACCAGAACACAGGCACCAGTCCCCTCCACCAGGAAGCCTACACAACACATGAACCAAACTTGTGCACTGGGGGCAGACACCAAAGAAAAAAAAGGAAACTATGAACCTGCAGCCTGTGAAAAGGAGACCCCAAACACAGTAAGTTAAGAAAAGTAAGAAGACAGAGAAATACACAGCAGATGAAGGAGCAAGGTAAAAACCCACCAGACCAAACAAATGAAGAGGAAATACGCAGTCTACCTGAAAAAGCATCCAGAGTAATGATAGTAAACATGATCCAAAATCTTGGAAATAGAATGGAGAAAATGCAAGAAATGTTTAACAAGGACCTAGAAGAATTAAAGAGCAAACAATGATGAAAAACGAAATAAATGAAATTAAAAATTCTCTGGAGGGGGGCTTCCCTTGTGGCGCAGTGGTTGAGAGTCTGCCTGCCGATGCAGGGAACATGGGTTCGTGCCCCAGTCTGGGAGGATCCCACATGCCGTGGAGCAGCTAGACCCGTGAGCCATGGCTGCTGAGCCTGCACATCTGGAGCCTGTGCTCTGCAATGGGAAAGGCCACAACAGTGAGAGGCCCGCAAACCACCAAAAAAAAAAAAAAAATTCTCTAGAGGGAATCAATAGTAGAATAACTGAGGCAGAAGAACGGATAAGGGACCTGGAAGACAAAATGGTGGAAATAACTACTGCAGAGCAGAATAAAGAAAACAGAATGAAAAGAATTGAGGACAGTCTCAGAGACCTCTGGGACAACATTAAATGCGCCAACATTCAAATTATAGGGGTCCCAGAAGAAGAGAAAAAGAAGGGAACTGAGAAAATATTTGAAGAGATTATAGTTGAAAAATTCCCTAACGTGGAAAAAGAAATAGTCAGTCAAGTCCAGGAAGTGCAGAGAGTCTCATACAGGATAAATCCAAGGAGAAACACACCAAGACATATATTAATCAAACTATCAAAAATTAAATTCAAAGAAAAAATATTAAAAGCAGCAAGGGAAAAGCAACAAATAATATACAACGGAATCCACATAAGGTAAACAGCTGACCTTTCAGCAGAAACTCTGCAAGCCAGAAGGGAGTGGCAGGATATATTTAAAGTGATGAAAGGGAAAAACCTAAAATCAAGATTACTCTACCCAGCAAGGATCTCATTCAGATTCAACAGAGAAATTAAAACTTTTACAGACAAGCAAAAGCTAAGAGAATTCAGCACCACCAAACCAGTTTTACAACAAATGCTAAAGGAAATTCTCTAGACAGAAAACACAAGAAAAGGAAAAGACCTATAATAACAAACCCTAATGATTAAGAAAATGGTAATAGGAACATACATATTGATAATTACCTTAAATGTAAATGGATTAAATGCTCCAACCAAAAGACATAGACTGGCTGAATAGATACAAAAACAAGACCCATATATATGCTGTCTAAAGAGATCCACTTCAGACCTAGGGACACATACAGATTGAAAGTGGGGGGATGAAAAAAGATATTCCATGCAAATGGAAATCTAAAGAAAGCTGGAGTAGCTATACTCATATCAGATAAAATAGACTTTAAAATAAAGACTATTACAAGAGACAAAGAAGGACACTACATAATGATCAAGGGATCAATCCAAGAAGAAGATATAACAATTATAAATATATATGCACCCAAATTAGGAGCACCTCAATACATAAGGCAAATGCTAACAGCCATAAAAGGGGAAATCAACAGTAACACAATCATAGTAGGGGACTTTTAACATCCCACTTTTACCAATGGACAGATCATCTAAAATGAAAATAAATAAGGAAACACAAGCTTTACATGATACATTAAACAAGATGGACTTAATTGATATTTATAGGACATTCCACCCAAAAACAACAGAATACACTTTCTTCTTAAGTACTCATGGAACATTTTCCAGGATAGATCATATCTTGGGTGACAAATCAAGCCTTGGTAAATATAAGAAAACTGAAATTGTATCAAGTATCTTTTCTGACCACAACGCTATGAGACTAGATATCAATTACAGGAAAAAAACTGTAATAAATACAAACACATGGAGGCTAAACAATACGCTACTAAACAACCAAGAGATCACTGAAGAAATCAAAGAGAAAACGAAAAAATACCTAGAAACAAATGACAATGAAAACACGACCACCCAAAATCTATGGGATGCAGCAAAAGCAGTTCTAAGAAGAAAGTTTATAGCAATACAATCCTACCTCAAGAAACAAGAAACAGGGCTTCCCTGGTGGTGCAGTGGTTGAGAGTCCACCTGCCAATGCAGGGGACACGGGTTCGTGCCCTGGTCCAGGAGGTTCCCACACACCGCGGAGCGGCTGGGCCCATGAGCCATGGCCGCTGAACCTGCATATCAGGAGCCTGTGCTCTGCAACGGGAGAGGCCACAACAGTGAGAGGCCCATGTACCGCAAAAAAAAAAAGAAAAGAAAAAAAGAAACAAGAAACATCTCAAATAAACAACCTAACCTTACACATAGAGCAATTCCAAATAAGAAAAGAAGTAAAACTGTCACTGTTTGCAGATGACATGATACTATACAAAGATAATCCTAAAGATTCTACCAGAAAACTACTAGAGCTAATCAATGAATTTGGTAAAGTAGCGGGATACAAACTTAATGCACAGAAATCTCTTGCATTCTTCTACACTAATGATGAAAAATCTGAAAGAGAAATTAAGGAAACACTCCCATTTACCACTGCAACAAAAAGAATAAAATACCTAGAAATAAACCTACCTTAGGAGACAAAAGTCCTGCATGCAGAAAACTGTAAGACACTGATGAAAGAAATTAAAGATGATAAAAACAGATGGAGAGATATACTATGTTCTTGGATTGGAAGAATAAACATTGTGAAAAGAACTATATTACCCAAAGCAATCTACAGATTTGGTGCAATCTCTATCAAACTACCAATGGCATTTTTCACAGAACTAGAACAAAATATTTCATAATTTGTATGGAAACACAAAAGATCCCGAATAGCCAAAGCAATCTTGAGAACGAAAAACAGAGCTGGAGGAATCAGGCTCCCTGACTTCAGACTATACTACAAGTCTACAGTAATCAAAACAGTATGGTATGGGCACAAAAACAGAAATAGAGATCAATAGAACAGAATAGAAAGCCCAGGGATAAACCCACGCACCTATGGTCAACTAATCTATGACAAAGGAGGCAAGAATATATAATGGAGAAAAGACAGCCTCTTCAGTAAGTGGTGCTGGGAAAACTGAACAGCTACATGTAAAAGAATGAATTTAGAACACTCCTTAACACTGTACACAAAAATAAACTCAAAATAGATAAAAGACCTAAATATAAGGCCAGACATTATAAAACTCTTAGAGAAAAAAAAAGACAGAACATTCTATGACATAAATTACAGCAAGATCCTTTTTGACCCACCTCCTAGAGAAATGGAAATAAAAACAAAAATAAACAAATGGGACCTAATTAAACTTCAAAGCTTTTGCACAACAAAGGAAACCATAAACAAGACCAAAAGACAACCATCAGAATGGGAAAAAATATTTGCAAATGAAGCAACTGACAAAGGATTAATCTCCAAAATATACAAGCAGCTCATGCAGCTCAATATCAAAAAACAAACAACCCAATCCAAAAATGGGCAGAAGACCTAAATAGACATTTCTCCAAAGAAGATATACAGATTGCCAGCAAACACATGAAAAGATGCTCAACATCACTAATCATTAGAGAAATGCAAATCAAAACTACAATGAGGTATCACCTCACACTGATCAGAATGGCCATCATCAAAAAATCTATAGACAATAAATGCTGGAGAGGGTGTGGAGAAAAGGGAACCCTCTTGCACTGTTGGTGGGAATGTAAATTGATACAGCCACTATGGAGAACAGTATGGAGTTTCCTTAAAAAACTAAAAATAGAACTACCATATGACCCAGCAATCCCACTACTGGGCTCATACCCTGAGAAAACCATAATTCAAAAAGAGTCATGTACTACAATGTTCATTGCAGCACTATTTACAACAGCCAGGACATGGAAGCAACCTAGGTTTCCATTGATAGATGAATGGATAAAGAAGATGTGGCACATATATACAATGGAATATTACTCAGCCATAAAAAGAAACAAAATTGAGTTATTTGTAGTGAGGTGGATGGGCATGGAGTCCGTCATACAGAGTGAAATAAGTCAGAAGGAGAAAAACAAATACCGTATGGTAACACATATATATGGAATCTAAAAGAAAAAAATGTTTCTGAAGAACCTAGGGCTAGGACAGGAATAAAGACGCAGACGTAGAGAATGGGCTTGAGGATATGGGGAGGGGGAAGGGTAAGCTGGGACGAAGTGAGAGAGTGGCATGGACATATATACACTACCAAATGTAAAATAGATAGCTAGTGGGAAGCAGCCACATAGCACAGAGAGATCAGCTCGGTGCTTTGTGTCCACATAGAGGGGTGGGATAGGGAGGGTGGGAGGAAGACACAAGAGGGAGGGGATATGGGGATATATGTATACATATAGGTAATTCACTTTGTTATGCAGCAGAAACTAATGCAACAGTGTAACGCAATTATACTCCAATAAAGATGTCAAAAAAAATTATTAGGATCCCAAATAATTTTTTTGTAGTTATATCTGTGATATATGATGTACTAGATATTAAAACTGAAGAAGTTAAAATATCTATTCATTTAAAAATAACTATAATAAACACATTTTAAATTAATATAAATAACATTATTGTGAAAAATAACTATATTTTCTAAAACAACAATTAGTGAAAAAGGTGGCATTGTTTTACATTTCTGCAAATCCCTTTCATGTCTGGCTTAATAGAAGATGCTGGATTCTCATATCAACTTCTGCAGTCAATCTGTTAGCATATCACATATGTAGCTTCTGGAAAACTGCACTGTTCTCTCATGAGAGAATGAAAATGAAAAGAGCAAATAACATTTTAGTATTGTTATGAAAAGTGCTTTGATCTCACAGACCCTCTGCATGGGTGCCTGAGACCCTTTATGGACTGTGGACTACATTTCAAGAACAGTCTTTTTATACAATAGATATTACCATATGTCCAGTTCAAAAATTTTTTGAAAATTTCAGCTTTATTGAAGTACTATTGCCAAAATTTTAAGACATTTAACGTGTACATGGGGACTTCCCTGGTGGCACAGTGGTAAAGAATCCACCTGCCAATGCAGGGGACACGGGTTCAAGCCCTGGTCTGGGAAGATCCCACATGCCGCGGAGCAACTAAGCCCGTGTGCCACAACTACTGATCCTGTGCTCTAGAGCTCGCGAGCCACAACTACTGAGTCCCTGAGTGCCACAGCTATTGAGGCCTGCGTGCCTAGAGCCTGTGCTCTGCAACAAAAACAAGCCTCCACTATGAGAAGCCCGCGCACCGCAATGAGAGTAACCTCCGGCTCACCGCAACTAGAGAAAGCCCATGCACAACAACAAAGACCCAACACAGCCAAAACAATAAATAAATAAATAAATAAATAATATTAAAAAAAATAAAGTGTATGTCATGGGAATTCCTTGGTTGTCCAGTGGTTAGGATTCCACGCTTTCACTACCGAGGGTGTGGGTTCAATCCCTGGTTGGGGAATTAAGATCCCGCAAGCTGCGCAGCGTGGCCAGAAGTAAAGTGTACATCATAGTGATGTGATACATGTTTGCACTGTGAAAGGATTTCCCACTCTAGTTAATTAATACCTCTATCACCTCAGGTATTTATTTTGTGTGTGTGAGAGAGAAAACATTTAATTTCCACTCTCTAAGCAAATTTCAAGTATACCCTACAGTGTTATCAACTATAATCACCACTATAGATCCTCAGACTTTATTCATCTTATAGTTGAAAGTTTGTACCCTTTTACCACCCTCTATATGTTTTGTTTTGTTTTTTCTTTCTAGTCTTCCCTTTAGAACAAGTAACAAGGCAGGCTCTTTGCCCCATGGTAGGGATGTGACAAGGCAAAAAAAAAAAAAAAAGAAGAAAGAAAAAAAGCTTTCATTTCTAAAAGCATATGCCTAAATCCTCTAAGGAGCTTATATGATGTGCATCAGAGGTAACATGTCACCGTAGTGCAGCTGCCCAACCTCGTACTTGTTTTGACATACACAGGAAACTACAGCATTTGTAGGGCACTCTAGGGAAAGCTAGTGCTTTGGAGGGAGTCTATATATACTTGGTGAAAAATCATTCCATTTTGTATATTATATAATTATGATAAGAAAAGTAAAATACAGAGCATATGCTTCTTAAATATTTGATTTGTACACAACTTCCAAATACTGTCTCTTCCATTTTCTTAACAAAAGACTTGAGCTTGATTCCATGAACAGAAATTTTTAACATCCAATGTTGTGCTTGAAATGGCTGACCACCATCTTGGTCAAAAGCTTTAAATGATGATCTCTTCAAATTCTTGAGAAAAACTTTACTCACACAGTATATAATAAAAAAAATTTTTTTTTACTAGTTGTAATTCTATTACGAGAATCTTACAGCAATTCCTTTTCTTTCATGACAAAGATAATGTTGAAATTTCCTGTGATAAAGTGAATAGATTTTTAGATATAATTTAACTTTTGATAGTAAGTATTTCAAAATACTGATGAACCTGTAATTGTCAGAAAGGGCTTGCTGATGACCAAGAGGCAGATGGGCCAGTAGACGTTCCAGCTGACACCAGAGTGGACGGATGCCCAGAACCTCAGTCCCATCCATCACTTGCCTGCTCCCTCCAAATACCACACCTTGGCACTGTGCAAGCATCCCCAAACTCAGAATAATCCTACAGAAGAGGGAAAATTCTTTTTTTATTTTTCTTTTCCATTATGGTTTATTACAAGATTTTGAATATAGTTCCCTCTGCTATACAATAGGACCTTGCTGTTTATCCATTCTCTATATAATAGTCTGCATCTGCTCACCCCAAACTCCCTCCCCCTCACCCCACCCCACCCTACCAACCTCAAGTCTGTTTCCTGTGTCTGTGAGTCTGTTTCTGTTTCATAGATATGTTCATTCATGTCATATTTTAGATTCCATGGATAAGTGATATCATATCGTATTTGTCTTCCTCTTTCTGACTTGCTTTGCTTAGTATGATGATCTCTAGGTCCATCCATGTAGCTGCAAATGGCATTATTTCATTCTTTTTATGGCTGAGTAATATTCCACTGTACCACATCTTTTTAAAAAAATGCCATTTATTCTATGAGTATTATTTTTTTGTTTTGTTTTTTGGCCGCGTGGCATGTGGGATATTAGTTCCCTACCAGGGATCAAACCTGCACTCCCTGCATTGGAAGCACAAGTCTTAACCACTGGACCACTTGGGATGTCCCACCACATCTTTATCCATTCATCTGTCAGTGGACATTTAGGTTGCTTCCACATCTTGGCTGTTGTAAATAGTGCTGCTATGAACATAGGGGTGCATGTATTTTTTGAATTATAGTTTTGTTTGGATATATGCGCAGGAGTGGGATTGCTGGATCATATGGTAACTCTATTTTTAGTTTTTTGAGGAATCTCCATACTGTTCTCCATAGCTGCTGCACCAATTTACATTCCCACCAACAGTGTAGGAGGATTCTCTTTTCTCCACACCTGAAGAGGGAAAGTTCTTAATTGACTGAGATTGTGTCTACCCTTCCTATGGAATGGGCTCAAAACAAAAATTAAGTTGTCATAGAAAATGTGTTTAAAGTTTTTTGTGTTTTTTTTAAGGTGGAACTCTATTCTCCCATGTTCTTTTTTTTAAATCTTTATTGGGGTATAATTGCTTTACAATGTTGTGTTATTTTCTGATGTATAACAAAGTGAATCAACTATATGTATGCATATATCCCCATATCCCTCCCTCTTGAGCCTCCCTCCCACCCTCCCTATCCCACCCCTCTAGGTCATCACAAAGCATCGAGCTGATCTCCCTGTGCTATGCAGCAGCTTCCCACTAGCCATCCATTTTACATTTGGTAGTGTATGTATGTCAGTACTATGTTTAAAGTTTTATACTTAAGGCACACCTCAGTTTGTGCTCTGAGATTCATTTCTGTCACAGTATTTGTTTAGGATATTTCCAAGTGTTTTGCTATGATAAACAACACTTTGGGAAACTTCTTTCCACATACATTTTTTTCAGTTAAGATATGATTATTTCCTTAGATTAAGTTGCTGAACAGACTTGCTGGGTCTAAGGTTTGTGGTATCTATCTATCACCTATCATCTATTTATACTCTGTTTTTTTATTTTTTAAAATGTCCTTGATATATGTTGGTAAAATCATCTTAAAAGTTGAATAACTTGATCATTCGGGGGTTTTTTCATCATTTTGTTATAAAAGCTGCAAATATAAAGAAAAGTTGAAAGAATCATACAGTGAACACTCATAGCCACCACCTAAATTCTACTATTAACATTTTGCTATGTTTGTTCTATCGCGTGTCTATCCATCTAACCATCCCTCTATCCCATCCATCAATCCATTTTATTTTTCTCACTGAGGTACAATTCTCATATTATAAATTCACCCTTTTAAAGTGTACAATTCAGTGGTTTTTAATATATTCACAATGTTGTGCAACCATCATCACTATCTAATTCCAAAACATTTTCATCACCCCTAAAAGAAATCTTATACCCATGAAGCAGTCACTCTATGCTGCTATCTACTTCCTGTCTCTATGGATTTGCCTATTCTGGACATTTCATACAAAAGTAATCACAATCTGTGGCCTTTTGAGACTGGCTCCTTTCACTTAGCACGGTGTTTCCAAGGTTCTTCATTGTTGTTGCATGACTCAGTATGTTGTTCTTTTTATGGCTGAATGATATTCCATTGTATGGATATATACCACCTGTATTTATCCATTTATTGGTTGACAGACATTTATGTTTTTTCCATTTTTTAGCTATTATGTATAGTGCTCCTGTGAACATTCATGTACAAGTTTTTGTATGGACATATGTTTTCAATTTTCTTAAGTATATACCTTAGGAGTGGAATTGCTGAGTCGTATGATAACTCTGTGTTTAATATTTTGAAGAATGTTTTTCCATGGTGACTGTACCACATTACATTTCCAACAGCAATACATGAGGGTTCTAATTTTTCCACATACTTGCAAATACTTGTTATTGTCTGTCTTTTTTTTTTCATTATACTTATCCTAGGAGGTGTGAAGTGATATTTTATCGTGGTTTTCATTTGCATTTCCCTATTGAAAAATGATGCTGAACATCTTTTCATGTTCTTATTAGGTACTTGTATATTTTCTTTGAAGAAAAGTCTACTTAAATTCTTTGTCCGTCATCTTATTTTTTTGATATTGCAATGTAAGCTGCAGATAGTATACTTTAAAGACTTCAATATGCATACTATTACCTATAGTTCAATATTTGTTTATGGCTTTTTCATTTTTAGGAAAAATTTACATACAATATGTTAAAAACAACAGTCCTCAAATGGAGTCATTTAGGCTAAAACCCATGTCACTAAACCGAGATAGATATAGTTTCAGCATCTCCCAGAAACGGAATCTTCAACCAGTCAATCAGGAATCACTTGATCAGCACTAGTTAGGTAATCGGCCTGCTAGACCCCTGTCATCCCCTAAAGAAAAGTGATCTTGCAGTAACCAACCTGCTTTTTTGCCTAGTATAACTTCCTTGTTCCCACTCCCTATAAAAGTCTTTCATTTTGTACAGCTCCTCGGAGCTCCTTTCTGTCTGCTAGATTGGATGCTGCCTGATTCATGAATCATTGAATAAAGCCAATAAGATCTTTAAAATTTACTCAGTTGAATTTTGTTTTTTAACAGGTGAGATGCACTAATTCTAAGTGTAACATTTGATGAGTTTTGACAATGCATGAACCCAAATCTCTATCACTCCAGAAAGTTCCTTCAAACTCTTCCCCCGTAAATCCCTTCTCCCATCCCCAAAGGCAATCACTGCTCTGACTATATTCATCAAATATTAGTTTAGCCTGCTCTAGAACTAAAAAAAGAATCACTAGAATCATACATTATATACTCTTGTGTAATACTCCTTTCACTCAGCATAATGTTTTTTAAATTAATTCAGGTTGTTGCATGTATCAGAATTTATTCATTTTTTTTTCTAAGCAGTTTCTTTTTTTTTCTTCTTTTCTGTATGCGGGCATCTCAGTGTTGTGGCCTCTCCCATTGCGGAGCACAGGCTCCGGACGCGCAGGCTCAGCGGCCATGGCTCACGGGCCTAGCCGCTCCGCGGCATGTGGGATCCTCCCGGACCGGGGCACGAACCCACGTCCCCTGCATCGGCAGGCGGACTCTCAATTACTGCGCCACCAGGGAAGCCCTAAGCAGTTTCTACTGTGTGAATATACCACAGCTTGTTTATCCATTTTTCTATTGATGGGCATTTTAGGTTGTTGCCTATTTGGGGCTATTATGAGTAAAGCTGCTTAGGACATTATCTTAGTCTTTTTGTGGACATATATTTGCATTTCTCTAGGGTACATAGCCAGGAGTGAAATTGTTGGGTCATAGGGTCATTATGAAACTGCCAAAACTTTTTTCCCAAGAGACTGTACCATTTCACACTCCCTTAAACAATGTTTGGGAGTCCTGGTTGTTCCATGCCCTCACCAACATTTAGTGTTGTCAATTTAAAAAATTGTACCCATTATATGCCCATACAGGGCGTATAATCCTATCTCACTGTGGTTTCAATTTTCATTTCTCTGATGACTAATTATGTTATTTATGTGCTTATTTGCCATTTGAATAGCTTCCTTTATGAAATGATTGCCCAAAAGTTTGTTAACTGTATAGCGTTTTAATATATGTAAGGGTTGTATGCCCTTCAAGGTAGTAAAATTTTAAAAAGAACACAGAATTCTGAGAATTCAGACACATATATCTGAAGAGCCAAGGAAATGCAAAATGCATTTGGCATGAAGGGCCCATCTAGGTGGGATGTCAGAGTTCTGCAGATTGATTTAAGAATTAGGTCCTGATAGAACTCACACACAGGGAAGTGTGCTAAGTGACTAGAGTGCCATTATGACTTCATAGACTCTGGGCACTTTTGCCTTTATGGAAAAAAGATATTAAAATTTGTATTTTACTACTGCATTGGAATAAAGATGAATATAATCCACGCTTGATTTGATATATATTCATTACTGTTATACTAATATTTTTCTTCTGATTTTAAAAGATATTAAAATTAAAATATATTTGTGGGCACCTAAAAGTATTGTAGGTCCTAGACACTGTGCCACTCAGCTTAATGGATAATTCAGCCCTATTGTTCATCGCCCCTTCCTTAAATTATGGCATAAAACACCACAGTGATTACAGATGGGAACTCAGCCTAGGCTGGGATTGTAAGAAAAGCTGGTCAGGTTGCAACTTCTGGTTGTTCTGCAACCTCTCAAGCATCTGAGAAGATAATTCCCTAAGAGTGTGGAATGACATCTTCTTTTCCTTGGTGGGTAAGCACCTCTCAAGCTCAGAAAGCATTAAGTATAGGAGTTTAGGAAAATCACACCTATACATGAATATCTTTGGGTTAAAGAAATTGTACATATTTGATATTTAAGTGTTTAGGGAATTTGGCCTCTTTTCTTAGTATTTTAGCTTTGTAACTCCCAGTTAAATGTATAACTGAGCAACTGATTTAGCTCCTGATTTTAAGTTGAGGTGTTATATAAATTTAATTTATTAGATTTTAACTCACCTAAGAACATAGGAAGGTTTTGTTTGTTTAAACAGTACGTGAAAGGTAAATCCAATATGTTAAAAGTATAAATATAGTTGGAAATATTTAAGGGAATCTACTCCCTTTAAAAATCCATCTTTAAGGTGAGTGTTAAAATTGTCTAGAAATATAAAGAGAATTATATGTTTTAAAAAAACTGTGACTTCTTGTGTGGTGAATCGGGAGATTGGGATTGACATATATACGCTAATATGTATAAAATGGATAACTAATAAGAACCTGCTGTATAAATAAATAAATAAATAAAATTCAAAAACAAACTGTGACTTCTTAAAAGCTTAGGAAATAATCAGGTTTTAAATAAATGAGATACTAATTTTTTAAATGAAAATACCTTTCTGTGCACAGAAACTACCCATGAGGACATTAAAAAAAAAAAACGTGTTGACAATATATATTGCCACAGTGGAGGAAACTTGCTTTAGATGAGTGGTGAGGAGAACAGGTTGTATAAAGCGGGGGATGCCGGGAACACAGTGAGAATAAGAGCCTGCTCCTTTTACCCAGATCTCAGACTTGCCATTCTGGGGGCTTAGTCCTAAGCTCAAACATGTATCTATGAAGGCATATGTGCTAGATAATGACACCCCAATATCAAAGCCTCATATCAATCAATTTGTATGGTCACCCTCCCACAAAACACACTTTAAATCTTTCCATCATTACCCGATCTCTCAAATATGACTTCCACCTTGGCCCAGGCTGTCTGCTTTTGCTTATTTTTCTGCTTATTAATCCAGCTATTTATTCTACCCAGATTCTTCTTTGTACTCCCTGGGTGCAAATTAGAGCTTTTGGAAGCAGCCTCAAATTTTTCAGTCACTAGGGTCCTATTTACCCTCACTTCTCAGAATAATAATTCCTCAAATGGTGCCCTGGTGGCCTGAATAAATGGAGGCCCCTTCCACATGGCCTAATTTGCATCCTGAGCATGATTTAGCCACCCAGCAACATCTAGGATTCTGTTTCTATTTATCTCATTAGTTAACTTTCTACTTACTTTGATAACTATTCTCAGAGTAGCCATACCACACTGCTTGGATAAGAGAAATATTAAAGCCACAGAGCTAATCTGGGTCATTTTAAGTTGCCGTATGTGAATACACATTCATATGCAAAGAGTATCATTTTTTAAAAGTGAAGCATGATATTCCTATATGCGGGCAGTTTAAGAGTTACATCAATTCCACATTAAAGCTACAAAGTACTTGTTCCCTGGGACATTGTCATGTACATACGACAGTGTGTTTACCTGCTCTCCATCCTCCAAGAGCTTCTCCTCCCACCCATCCACAGCGTTGATTCTGTGCAGTAAATTTGTCCTGTGTGATGGCCACTGTTTCCCGCCACAGTTGATTGACTAAGGATGGGAATGTAAACTAAACGTGGTCATTCTGGGAAATTAAGACTTAGAGAGCCAGGAAAGTGTCTACTGGTCTGCAGACGAGAGGTCCTAGGAACGAGGTTCTGAAGCTATGGCTGTGGGGCAACCATCCTGCACCACACATCTGTAGAGACCAAGGACTCTGTCTGCAGAGTGAGAGAGAGAGAGAGATGCAGAAGTGCTGAGCAAAGCAAAGGTAGATATGCGCTAGGCAGCATGGGAGAGACACAGAGCAGCTGTCTGATAGCTTTCTAGCCCCTGGTTCCATCCCTTATGAACCTGAGGGCACATCCCGTCCTTGGAGTCTGTAAAGTGACCCTGCATTTTATAACAAATCCCCCCCCATTCACCCTACATTACTCTGCTTGGGTTTCTCTTACTTGTAACACAAAGAACTTTGACTAAGAAATAAAGGCCACTTACTGGGACTTCCTTGGTGGCACAGTGGTTAAGAGTCCATCTGCCAATGCAGGGGACACGGGTTCGAGCCCTAGTGCCAGAAGATCACACATGCCGCGGAGCAACTAAACCCGTGCACCACAGCTACTGAGCCTATGCTCTAGAGCCCATGAGCCACAACTACTGAGCCCATGAGCCACAACTACTGAGCCTGCGCTCTAGAGCCTGTGCTCCGGAACAAGAGAAGCCACCGCAATGAGAAGCCCGTGCACCGCAATGAAGAGTAGTCCCCGCTTGCCGCAACCAAGACCCAACGCAGCCAAAAATAAATAAATAAATAAATAAATAAATAAATAAATAAATAAATAAATAAATAAATAAAAAAGAAAGAAAGAAAAGTCACTTACTAAATAGTAGTCACAGAATCTGAATATCATTGTAAAATTAACTTATTTGGTTAATTCAATCTTAAATGAAAGAGGTGTCACGGTTTCACCAGTTTAATTAGGTTCTACTGTGTAAGGATTTCCATTCTCAGCTTAAAGTAAATATGTGTGAATTCTGTAATACACCCTGTTCAACAGCTCAGTTCAGACCTTTAACAGACATTTGATGAGCATATAATAGATTGTGCCAATATTAGGGATACACGATGAATAAGAATGGTCTTTTGCTTCTAGAGGAGTGTCCAACACAGAGGGACTGTCAATAAATATAAGTTCCCTTCCTTCCCCTTCTCTGCTGTCGGCTCCATGGGGAGGTGGGGCGTGATCAGCAACCCACCTTGGATCAGCTCCAACCATCCTTGGAGTCTGATCCAGCAGAAAAGCATTGAGCAGGACACCGGGTTTCAGGCTGGGCTTTACCCAAACTGACACAGCTCTGTGACACCTTCTCCTAAGCCAGTTTTCCTGTTCATTTTCACAACCGTAAATGGGAAAAGGGAGACTGAGAAAGGGGCTCCCGTGGGTAGATCACTCAAGATTCAGTTGTGGGAAACAGATGCCACTCCATGTACACTACGCTGGGCCTCTGCAATGAATCTCAAAAGCATGTTGCAGAATTGGCCCACCAGGGAATCAGAGGCTGAAGCAGGACCCATTGACTTCAAGGACACACTTCCCCTGCCTTGATCCATGACCGACTGCCTCAGGACACCTAGGAAGCTAATGATGGACACCAGACCCAGGCTGTAGAAAACCCAGGGCAGTACTTGGCAGAGAAAGTCAGTTACATAGCAGGAAGGTGGCCTGCACTGCACTTCCACCTTCAAAATAACCACCACAACAAAGATGATAATAGAGCTAACATTTATTGATACTATGTGCCAGACTAAGCAGTTTATAGGATTTAATTCACTAGTTCTCATAACAAACCTAGAGGTAGATGCTGTTATTTCTATTTTACAGACAAGGAAGCTGAGGTAGAGAGAGTAAGCATCTCCTGGCCACGCAGGTAGTAGTAACAGTAGAGGTGCGCATGCATTTTATGGTGTAACCTCTTTCATGTCTAGGACCCTAGTTGCAAAGAAGTCTAGGAAGCAAAGCATGGTTTTTGTTTTCCCACCTCTGGAGCTTTCATGATCACACTACAAGGCAGTCAGGCTATGCTGCGTCGATGTCCACGACATCCATGCCTCTGAGACAGCTGCAGACCCAGGGCTGAACTTGGTAAAAATGCTGCAGCAACAGTAATTCAGTGCAAATTGATTCAATACACCTAATCTCTTTGTCATCTGTTACCCTAAAATTATCTCACCACAAAACCCTAGCAAAGCAATACAGACAGCTTCTAGATTGTATCTGACCTGCATTCCTGTTTGAATAAGGCTTAAATTAGTGTGTTGCTTGTGTTTATTTCACTGATACAAAATTACAGCCTTAAGTTTGGTGCTTCAGATTTACACATTTTTTGGGCAAAATATGAAGTGTTTTTCTTTAAAAACAAGCAGACCAACTCTGAATAATGATTACAAGCTCATTGGGTGTCAACAATTCCCCTTTATTTTTCAGAACCAAAGTCAAAAGTCATCTCTTTTGTGAGGATTTCCATTCTGGCTTTGCATACTTTTATTAATTGTATTATTTTCTGTAAAATACCTGTACGTGTATGCGTTAGTTTGCTAGGGCTGTTGTAAAAAAGTACAACAGACTGGGTGGCTTAAACAACAGAAGTATATTTTCTCACTATTCTGGAGGCTAGAAGCCCAAGATCAAGGTGTTGACAGTGATGGTTTCTATTGAGGCCTCTCTCCTTGGCTTGTAGACTGCTGGCTGTCTTCTCCCTGTGCCTTCAGGTGTCCTTCCCTTTGTATGTCTGTGTCCTAATCTCCTCTTCTTATAAAAACACCACTCATGTTGGATGAAGGTCCATCCTAATGGCCTCATTTTACCTTAATTACCTTTTCAAAGACTCTATCTCCAAATACAGTCATATTCTGAGGAGGAGTTAGGGCTTCAACATTTGAGTTTAGCCGGACACAATTCAGTCCATAATAAATCCTTTGCCAACTAAACTATTTTGCTCTCAGCATTTTTCATACCAAATACATTTTTTTCCAAATCTAATTTTATTCTTCCATGTAAGGGATAAAACATTTTATGTAGTCAAATATGCCCATCTTTCCTCCAATTCTTCAATTACAGTTTATTTTTTGTTCCGTTTATTTATATAACTTTAAAGTATCTTGAGCTTATTCAAGTGAGAACCTAGTTGTTATTCCTCTAAATTTTTAACTAATTATCCCACCATCACCTTCTGAATATGCCTTCCTTTACTCAGTTGAGTAATAATAACTAAATAAATAATAATAACAAATGAATAGTAAAATAAATAATAAATAAAGTTGTATTTTTATGTAACTCTGTTGTTTTGCACCCAAGACCTGTATATAGGTTCAAACCTTCACCAGAATGAATGGCAGAATGCTTCTTTATGTTTTCAGTCGGCACATCCCTCTGTCTGTCTGGAGGCAGCTGAGGATGGTCATTTGCAAGTGGCCCTACTTCCCTCCTTGCTCTGGTCTCCTCTGCTGCCCCCCTGGGGTCCAGACTCCACCTCACTTCACTGCTAGCTGCTGGGGTTGGTGGAACCATTTGCTCTTGGCATCTGAGACAGGTAGGATGGATTTTTTTCCCCATTGTCCTGGAGGGCGATGCATCCTTACAACCTTCAGAGATCTGATGGGTACAGAGGCTTGAAATAGCCGTTCTGTTGAGTGCAAGAGGGAGTTGATCAGAGAAATGCAGTGTGATTTCTGGGCAGGGCTGAGACCATTTGAGGTTGGTGATCATGAATTTAGAGTGGAAACCAGCAACTCCATCCTGTGCATCTCTTCAGTGGGGACTGGAGAGCTTTGAATTCTTTTGTGTGGGGATTGAAAACAAGCGGAGTGGAGAGGTTGAAATCAGAGGAGAGATGGAGACAGTGGACAAGAGAGAAAATACTTCACCCTCTTTGAGGAGGGAGGAGAGGAAAGGGAGTGTGCATGTACATGTGTGTACGTTTGTGTGTGTGTGTGTGTGTGTGTGTGTGTGTGTGTGTGTGTCGGGCAGGGGGCATGTGCAGAAACTGAGGGAGTCCCTGCCTGACATGTCACAGTGCCCTCCTTCTGACAGGGGCAGCTGAAATGGGAGGATACCTCTCTCCCATCCCTTTGCAACCAGGACCAGGTCATATGTTCCAGGCTCCCTCCATCTGATGCTGACCTGGGACTTTGAATCTGGAACAAGCAGCTGTTCTTTGCAACTGCAGTGATGTTCTGCTGAGGTGGCAACAGTGTCTGGTGTCACAGTGTCTCTCCCAATTGTTGCGGCTAAAAGATGACTTTATATACTTTCTTTTTTGTTCCCCAGAGCTGCCTTGGTTCCAGCTAATTTTCCAAGTCTGGTCCTCAGGCCTGAAGCCAATATCATAACCCCCCACTATCCTTCTGTTATAATAGTCAGTGTCAGTTTCTGTTACCTGCAACCAAGAACCCTGACTGTTGCTTGGGGGTGGGCTTTGGAACTAAGCACAAGTTTTCATCTCAGCCCTGGTACTAGCTTTGCAGCCTTGAGCAAGACACTTAAGCATTCTAAGCCCCAACTTCTCTCATTTTGTAAAATAAGAATATGTATCTTACAGAGTTGTTGTTAGATCAAATGAAACAATAAGTGTAAAATAGCCTCAAAAATACCTACATTTCGGTAAGGCCTTGATGAAGAACAGTTGTTTTTTCACAACGTGCTTTTATGTGTGTAATCTCACATGACCTTCATACAAGGCACGGTAGAAATCCCCATTTCACAGATTTGGAAACTGAGTTTCAGAGGGGCAAGGTGACACCCTCGAGCTCACACAAGGAGTGAGTGAATCTGAGGTTTGAGTCCAGGTTTTCTGATTTGTGGACCAGCTGTCTAAGAGCCCTGGCTGCAGGCTTGTAGATGGATAGGAGAGTTTCATTGGGTGTTCATGGAGACCTTTGGGCAAAGGTAATTTGGGGCTAGGAATTTGGAACTTAGGACCAGCAAGAGGCATTGTAATCCTACGATTATAGTGAAGAGGGGGAGAGTGAGTTCTATCTGGTGTGCACCAGCTCAGAGGGTAAAAAGTCACAAATAGAAGGTATGGAGTAGCGCACAGAGAAAAGAATCGGCGTCTTTACAAAGCCTGAGAATAAATAAATAAGACAATGGGACTGCTTGACAGAATCAGGCATTTCAAAGAGGTCAAACAGAATGAGGACTGAGAACAGGCCATTTAACGCAGCTACCGAGACGTCACTGGTGTCCAAAGACTCCTCAATGTTCCCTAGTTTACTCACCAGACTTATCTATACCATCAGATCAACAAACATTTTTTTAAATTGAAGTATAGGTGATTTACAATGTTTCCAGTGTACAGCAAAGTGATTCAGTCATACATGTATATTTACATATTCTTTTTAAACGGACATTTTAAAACATTTGTTTCATTCACAAAAGTAGACAGAAATAAATAGAATAACATCAGTGACATCTTTCATTAAATATACTGTATTATGGTTTTCATTAATTACCATTAATCTTCTAAATATTAATGTTCCCAGAAATGGAAGAATATAATAATAATAATTTCTAAAATCACTCCATTTGCTGATTTTCAGTACATTTTTCTATTGGTCCCTGGAAAAAAATGAATAGCTTTTCTGATACATGTAAGTGCACAATGAAAACATTTTAAAAAGCCAGCTATACAGGTAATGTAAATCTATCTCCTAGTATCTAGAAATAGGAAGTATGTAATACCAATGAGCAGTTTGGATTTTTTTTGCAAGGTTCAGGAATACAAATGAGCGCCGAGACTGACAGGTTCACTCAGCTCTAAAGTCATAAGTTAAAGACTGAGTGCAGTATTTGCAATTGAGTTTGGAGGTCAATCAACACAGACAAGCAAGAGGATGTTAAAAAAAAAACCCTTCTCTGGTGCTTCGCATTGTCTCCTCTATATCTTCTGGGGATAATAATGACACTGGTTTCTCTTTATCACTATGAAAAAGACATTATTTGGAGAATATAGTGTTATTCTATTTTCTTTTGCTAGTTTTTGAAAATCTATTTTCAAATATATTTTAATATAAAATATAAATATATTTTTACGAGAATGTATTACTCCCATGTTTGCATCATCAAAATTTACTATCTTTGGGCTTTGTTTAAGGCCAGAAGAGACATTGGCTACTTTGACAACCTTAGACTCCAGGAAAGCCATCAACGTCGCGGCCTTTGAGACCAAACACAGCAACCTAACTTCTTCGTTTTCTTCAATACAGTTCAAGCAGCCATCACTGTTAGGTCTGGTAGAATTTGGCTGTTTGGCTTCAACCCTACTTTTCCCAGCACCTCCAAAGGGCCTGGCTTTCAGGGCTGTGCCAGACGGTTTTCTTGTACTGTTTACCGTGCCACTTCTGCTCCTGTGGGTGGCTCAGAGCTTCCTAGCAGTGGGAAGACTGCAACACTGGCCCATCCTGCCAGCACTGCAGGCCTGAGCAAAAAGGCGAGGTAACGCAGGCTCTTTTGTGAATTTGAGGGTAAATATTATAAACACTCAGAAAGAACAGAGAGGGCTTCCCTAGTGGCGCAGTGGTTAAGAATCCGCCTGCCAATGCAGGGGGCACGGGTTCGAGCCCTGGTCTGGGAAGATCCCACATGCCACAAAGCAACTAAGCCCGTGTGTCATAATTACTGAGGCTGCACTCTAGAGCCCGTGCACCACAACGAAGAGTAGCCCCCGCTCACCTCAACTAGAGAAAGCCCGCGTGCAGCAACAAAGACGCAATGCAGCCAAAAATAAATAAATAAATAAATAAATTTTAAAAGAAAAGGGATGGAGAAAAAGAAGAAAAGCCCAGGAAGGTTTAGTGTCCAAATGTGATCTTAGTGTGTGTGTGAGTTATCAATTTACTGCCCATCAGCTCGAAAGCTACAGTTATCTGTTCTGTGATAATGGGCTCGACCCTTGCATCACTTCTCGTTTGCAGAGTACGCATTGTTAGGCTTTGTCAAGAAAAGACACACGGGAGGGACGCGCAGGAGGAAGGGGCTGCTCCTGGTTCTGGTTCTTCCATTTTATTTCCCCCAGTTACACATATTTGCTCACTCAGGCAGAAGCTGCCCGGACTGCAAAAGGCTTCCTGTGGTGGAGATGGCTGTGGGACCCAGATCCACTTTGCCATCAGGTGCGCCCGCCCCCTGCTTGCTGGCAGTGGTGGCCGATAACACCCCACACTTGCTGCCTTCACCAGAGCATTGCCCTCAGCCACATAGGGCTGCCTCAGCCTGCCCAGGAGGCTCTGCTATCCTCTCACCTGCCCCTGAGCTGTCCAGTGACCGGCTGATGAAGGAGGGTACAAACGGCCTCAAAACGACGAATCCTGTGTTGCCATCTGTGCTCCCGAGCTGCTCTGTGGGATTAGACTGAGCTAGGCTCCAGTGGAGACCACATGCTTGCCTCGCTTTATTCCCCTCTCCTGCCCGGCTCCCCTCACTCTGCCTCTCCTGAGAGCGTTGCCCCCATACAGCAATTGTACGTGAATTCGCAACTGAGGTTCTGCTTCTGGAGAACCCTACAAAAGACCCACCTCCAAAGGGAGGTCAGCCCGATACCATTCACAGCCTGCAAGAGCTGAACAGGATGGAGGCTCCCTGAGGGCAGGATCATGCCAAAGAGGAAACTGAGAGAAGACAGATGTGGGATCCCAGCCCTGTTCCTTATGCCAAACTCAGCAGGGGGAAGAGTGAGTAAGGGGTGGAGAAGGCAGGAGTATTCAGGAATGTTAGAATTTCAGTGCTCCCTCCTTCCACAGGAAGAGGAGACCAGGTGTGAGGAAGAAGCATCAACACCAACGTCATCAAACTATTATTTATTATTATTATTATTATTGGCCTCGCCAGGCGGTTTGCGAGATTTTAATTCCCTGACCAGGGATTGAACCCCAGCGTGGCATTGAAAGCGCCGAGCCCTAACTGCTGGACCGCCAGGGAATCCCCAAACTATTATTTTTTAAATGTTACACTGTTGTATTCGTTTCCTAGGGCTGCTGTAACTGAGTACCCCAGACTGCATGGCTTAAACCACCATAAATTTATTCTCACAATTCTGGAGGCTAGAAGTCAGAACTCAAGGTGTAGCAGGGCAATCCTTGGATATCAGACGCATCACTCCAACGCCTCTGTCACAGCGTTCTCCCCCTGTGTCGTCACATCATCTTCTTATGAGGACATCAGTGATACTGGACTTAGGGCCCAGCCTTCTCCACTATGACCTCGTCTTAACTAGTTACTTCTGCAATAACCTATTTCCAGATGAGGTCACATTCTGAGGTACTGCAGTTAGGACTTTAGCATATCTTTTTGGAGGACACAGTTCAACCCGTAACAACTGTATAGGTCAAATAAGATGCACATGAAGGCCAGATTCAGCCAGAAGGCTGTCAGCCAGCTGACAGGTACAGGTGTTCCTCCTCCGTGTTACTACAGCACCTGCCTGTGTGTGCAGGGTACCCGTCTCTAGCACAGCACCTGGTACACTGTACAATAATCTTCACTCTGCTTTGATTTCCTCTTACACTGCAATGCCTTGAAGGCAGGAATAATTTATTATTTGCATCCTCAGCACCAGTATGAAACCTGCCACATAGGATTCACTCACCAAATGTTTGTTGAATAGAAGAAGAATGGTTCTAAGACCCTCTAATATTACACTTTGGCTCAGATCATTGGGCCCATTACTTAACTTCTCTTAGTCTCTAGTTTGCTATTTTGTAAAATGGGATTAATCAAATCCAACCGGGTAGAACTTCTGTGAGTAAAGAACCCAGCCCAGTGCCATGATTCAGAAAGGGTTGGCGTACATCCTTTTGCTGCTTTTCCATTTCTGAAGGTGTGGGGACCCACTCAGAATGCTCAGAGTCGTTCTAAAGATTATTTTAGGCTGAAGACATTTGAGATTTAACAGATGTAGAA
Organism: Lagenorhynchus albirostris; assembly: GCF_949774975.1. Classification (NCBI taxonomy): domain Eukaryota; kingdom Metazoa; phylum Chordata; class Mammalia; order Artiodactyla; family Delphinidae; genus Lagenorhynchus; species Lagenorhynchus albirostris. The sequence continues at coordinate 40,538,240 of NC_083098.1, read as the reverse complement.
AGAAGCCTTCTCCAAGCTTCCCCTTATCTGACTAAAAGAAGAAACTTCTGAGAAATGAGGCTGCCCTAAAATCTTTCTTTGGCTGCATAAACAAACAGCACAAACTTTCTTATCTCCCATTTGATTTTTCTCCTAAAAATCCATTTGTCTGTCCTAAAGAAATATATTTGTGCTTCCCATAGAATCTGTTAGATATACAAGCCTCTAACTTTAACCACTTAACTAGCCAGCTGCTTCTTTTATTGGCTTCTGTGTGTATACCAATAAACCTTTTTTCTCCTGTTAATTGTCTGTCAGTTTAATTCACAAGCCCCAGGCACTAAACATAAGAGGGTAGTGAAAAAAACTTTTTCCTTCCCTATAAAGGCTTTGGAAAAGAGCTATTTTTTCATTTGTGGCTGTGTGGCTTGACTATGTATAAATGCAAACATCCCAGCATATTATCTTAACAAGGATGGACGATTCTGCCAAAATAAGTGTGATCATTATTACTCTCATCAGCTTCTAGCAACTGCTAGATAATGTCTTTTTTTTAACATCTTTATTGGAGTATAATTGCTTTAAAATGGTGCGTTCGTTTCTACTTTATAACAAAGTGAATCAGCTATACATATATGTATATCCCCATATCTCCTCCCTCTTGCATCTCCCTCCTACCCTCCCTATCCCACCCCTCTAGGTGGTCGCAAAGCACGGAACTGATCTCCCTGTGCTATGCGGCTGCTTCCCACTAGCTATCTATTTTACATTTGGTAGTGTATATATGTCCATGCCACTCTCTCACTTCGTCCCAGCTTACCCTTCCCCCTCCCCATATCCTCAAGCCCATTCTCTACGTCTGCGTCTTTATTCCTGTCCTGCCCCTAGGTTCTTCAGAACCATTTTTTTTTCTTTTTCTTTTAGATTCTATATATACGTGTTAGCATACGGCATTTGTTTTTCCCTTTCTGACTTACTTCACTCTGTATGACAGACACTAGGTCCATCCACCTCACTACAAATAACTCAATTTTGTTTCTTTTTATGGCTGAGTAATATTGCATTGTATATATGTGCCACATCTTCTTTATCCATTCATCTGTCGATGGACACTTAAGTTGCTTCCATGTCCTGGCCATTGTAAATAGAGCTGCAATGAACATTGTGGTACATGACTCTTTTTGCATTATGGTTTTTCTCAGGGTATATGCCCAGTAGTGGGATTGCTGGGTCGTATGGTAGTTCTATTTTTAGTTTTTTAAGGAAACTCCATACTGTTCTCCATAGTGGCTGTATCAATTTACATTCCCACCAACAGTGCAAGAGGGTTCCCTTTTCTCTACACCCTCTCCAGCATTTATTGTTTCTAGATTTTTTGATGATGGGCTGGACCATGTCTGAACCACAGATGTCCACAGTGACACCTCTCTCCTTTACACAGGACTAATAGGCAGCACATTCACTAACAGTGTTAAAATGTAGATGCTTGCAAGGGAAAAAGAAAAGAATACATACCAGCATGAGTTATTTCTGGATGAGACCATTTTTAAATTTCCTTTTTTGGGCTTTATTTTCTAAATTTTCAGCAATGAATATTAGTATTATAATTTTGAAAAGCTATTTTCTCCACAATAAATATTTAAAAAACAAAAGTAAGTGATCGGGACTTCCCTGGTGGGCCAGTGGTTAAGACTCCGTGATTCCACTGTAGGGGGCACGGGTTCGATCCCTGGTCAGGGAAATAAGATCCCACATGCTTCGTGATGCAGCCAAAAAAAGAAAAAATGATAGTAAAATTTTATAAATAAATAAAACCAAAAATAAATGATTAAACATGTAAGATAGGCAATGTCCTCTAGATCACTCTTGTTTGCTGGTTTTTTGTTGTTGTTTTGTTTTGTTTTTGTTTTACCTTCTACCCAGATTTGACATTGTTTTTTAAGCATTTACTGCATATTCAGCACTCCTCACTCTTTGGATAGTTACATTAGTAGTAGAAGGTAAAGTCATTTCCTCTGGGATTTTGCAGTCTATGCAGAGGTTCAACATTTACCTCCCAAATCTGAAACTAGAGCTCATTTAACTTTATTTTATTTTTTTTTTGCAAAAAAATACGCCAGCTAATCACTACTTCTTTCTAGAGCTCAGCTATGGGAATTATTTTTATTAAGTATAGTTCCTATTAATAAAGAAAAGGAGAAATTTTAAAAAGAAATGAATAGAATGATTTCTTGGAAAGGAATATGAAACAGTAAAACTTCCTTTTGAAACAAAGGTGATTGTAAGACCACATATAAGTTATTTGAAAATAATACTAACATTATAATTCGGTTAAGGAAAGCTTATAAGAACATTTAAACAACAGAGAACTTAATCTTGAATTGAATCAAGATGAAAAGAAAATCACAATGAATTGGTGTGAAATATCCTTATTAGAAAACCACGGAGAAATGTGTACGTCCACATGTCTGAGTTTTAAATAGTTTGCCCTTTAATCTCACTAATCAATTGGCATTTATTGGGGAAATATAATTAAAAACAAAATATCTTCACAGCCCAGAAAATCCGTCTACAAAGAAAAGGAAGAAAACAATTGTTATTATTGAATAAGCATCAACCAGAATGCGATTCACATGTCGGGCCATCCGCTAAGAGATGGAGACCGAAAGTCACCTCACATTCACAGCAGAGAGGGTGCAGCCCAGGGTGTTAGGTTGGGTTTGCAATTTGCAGTCGGGGACAGCTGACGTTAGGCCCACCTCCTCCTGGGAAAGTGGGAGATGGGGTGATATCTTCCTTGATGCAACTTTCTTAGATATGGCTCCCAGGTTCTTGGGAAATACTCCCCGAGTTGTGAGACCAAGAAGAGGTTTATCTTAGCCATTAAAAGGATTTACATACAAAGTGTAGTGGAAAAACTGAGGACATGGAAAGGAGACGTGACCAATAGACCAGAACCCCTCTGCAAGGCAAGGGGCTGGCACCCCTTGGCAAACCGAGGGCGGGCGAATAAGCCAGGACTGCAGGCAGTCCTGGATACTTTGGGCACTGATCCATGAAATGACCTCAGTATAATCAGAATACAAGGAAACGTCCGTGTGCTACTTTAGTATAATCAGAATGATGGGAACACAAGGAGATGTCCTTGTGCTGCTTATGAGCTCAAGGACGAAGCACCGGCATGTCTTCAAGAAAGCCCATTGTTGCTTGTATAATAAATAAAAGCATATGTTGCTGCTTTGGCATTTCTGGAATGTTAAGAAAACTGTCTTAAGATGTAAACATAGATAATGCTTAAATAAAAGCTACCACTGCAGGACAGACGGCGCTGTTTTGCCTGAGCGAGCGGCAGCCCTCTACTGCTGTGCTTCGGCACAGTTCATCTCGAGTGATGAGCTTGCTTTCGGAAACCCTGTCATAAGATAAACTGCAACAACAAAGCAAGAAATTTTTAAAGAAAAGGGAAAAGTAGGGGGGTCTTTCCAGCAAGAATTAAGCCTCTTATTTGCCTTCACACATACTATGGGGTAATTTACCAACTCAATTTACATCCAGTAATGAGCAAAGTGTGGCACTATTAACATTTGGGGGGCCAGATAATTTTTTGTGGTAGGAACTGTCCTGTGCACTCTAGAATGTTTAGCAGCATCCATCCGTGGCCTCTACCCACTAGATGCCAGTAGGACATCCCCTCCCCCCAACCTATGACAACTAAAAATGTCTCCAGACAGTGGCAAATGTCCCAGGTGGCGTGGGGATGAAAACCATCCTCCATTGAAAAGTCCTGGCCTAGACAAATTATCAAGACACACAGCCCAGATAGTTGAGCCCAGACTGGGCTGGGATGCCAGTTGAAGCCTTCTGCTCTCACTCCATGAGCCACACCTGTCTGATTCATGTTGCAGTAATGTTTGCTGTGGGCTGAGCACTGCAATTCTTAGAGGAACTTAGAGTCAGTCCTCTTAGTGGAAGACATCTCTGACCAGCCCAGAGTCAACCTCTTTTTTTTTTTTAATTAAAGTAAAAACAACACCTTAATTGTCTTTCTCAGTTAGTCCAGGGAGGGGGGTTATGACCCAAACCATTGTAGCTTTAGGGGTTGTCTCGTATCCAAGGCCTAGTCAATTGCTTATCCTTCTAGCCACCATGAAAAAGTGTGAAAGAGGAATTCTTTTTCTTAGCTGTGAGGATGAGCCTGACTGAGAATGGAAGCAATTCAGGGGAAAGCAGAATTAAGATAAAAGGAGACAGTATCCTGGGGAGAAATTTTGAGTCCTGGATCTAGCCATGCCTGAAGGCATCTTCTGAATTGTTTGTTTATGTGAGCCATCAAAGACATGGATTCAGTAAGCAGGTGGCACACAGCACTCACAGACTCTCCATGCTTTCCTCTTTTCCCAAATGAATCAGGGAGGTGGAGGTGGAAGAGCTTGGGTTCTTAACATCCTCTTCTAATCTAGCTCAGAAGTGTGCTTCTATCTCTGCTCTGAAGTTCCTCTCCTAATCACTTTTGTAATAGTTATTTACACGGATGGCTTCTCTCTGCTACTGAGCTACATGTTTCTTAAGGACAAGATCCTATCAGATTCACCTTTACATCCCCTGCAGCACACAGCTGCCCCTCAGTAGAAAGTACAGATTGTGTAAAGCAACTTCAGCAGGTACCAAACTCTGTGATCGACATTTCTCTTAAATTGATGGCCTTCTGGTTTCCACAGTAAGATTAGAGGGAAATTTTCAGCAGTGTTCAGATTCCGGAAGCTGGGCCTGTTTATTCCCCCTTAGCCCTCTGGACTCCATCTTTCCTTTCTGTCTGTCTTCCTTACTCATAGTTATGGACAGACACAATGGCCAAACAGCTCAGTTGTCACTTTCTTTGCCAGCCAGTCCATGTTTCTTTGCATTTGAGAGACCTCCACCATGCATGAAAACTATCAATATAATTTTATGTTGGTTTATAAGTAACATCAAATTGACGTGCTTAAATAAAATACCCAAATAACACTTGGAAGCCTCTTAACTCACAGTATGGATGTGACAAGTGGCCCCAGAAAAAAGGAATAGAGCTCATTCTTTTCCAAACAATTTGAGTTACCTATGGAACTGTTACCAACCAGGGTTCTTGGCCTTCCCCAATCAATAGAAATTGATAAGAGGCTGGACAAGACATTCAGGCGAGGCTTTAGTGGGGCCCCTGCTGCAGCAGTGGGGAGCGAGAACAAACAACAGTTTCCCTTGCTTGCTAGCTCCCTGGGGGAGGGGTGAGGCAAGCTTGTTTCTTATATGGGGTGTGAGTAGGGGTGTGTCCAGGGGTCAGGCCGGAGGGGTGGCTTAGGTGTTTTACCCACCCCTTAGGTGGTGTTGTGTGCAGGGGGCATGAGAAGTACCTTGCTTTTGCTCCCAACACCCTGTTTTTGCTCCAGGCTCTTCAAAAGCGGCAGTTGGGTTTTTTGGTCTCTTTGCATTTTTTGGGTCCAGAATTTGGCATGCATGCAGTTGCTTTTAGTCCCATAGAGTTTCTTTGTATTTTGTTGCTCAAGGAGAGGTGTGTCCAGGTCCAAGCACTGCAGCACTGCAGCAAAGGGTCCCAGGTCCCAGGCTGTCTCAGAACAATTTCCCTACAGTTCCAGCAGAGGCCAGTCAGGGCACCTGTTTCCAGGAGTAGAATTCAAGCTTCTCATTCAACAGAGATCACTGAAGTTCACTGTGGAGGAGCAGAAATCTGGGCTGGGATGCCTTGATCTTAGCCTGCTTGGTGGCCTGCCTCAGACACAGGAACCCAATTGACCACTGTGTATGAATGAAACCACTAGCCATTATGAATCAGGAACATGCCAAGTATGCATTTGGAATAAATAATGGGAAAGATGCTTTCTCTCTGCTGAATTGACAAGAAAGAGGTTTCAGCAGCATCTGCTAGAATCTGCTCATTTCGCAGGAAAAGATAACAAAAAGGTCACCACAAGTCAGCCTCCACCGGAAGTACGCAGTGCCCTTGGTAACAGAAGGGCAGACGCAGCCACAGCCGAGCTTGTTCTTCTGCATGTGGGACCATTTGGTGAGGCAGCACATCATGCTCACCTTTTTCTATGTGTGGATTCATGTCCTCCTTATGTGCTTCTCTCAAGAACTTTCAGCTTCTCCTGCAAGAACACGTGTTCCTCCAGTGAACATCTTGGCAAAGGTGAGTCTTTTTGGCAGCGGGGCCATTAACGATAGTAGGTGCCGGCGTAAATCTAGGAAGCCAGGGCACAGGGGAAGGCTATGACCCAATTACTGACAGCTGTTAGAGCCTCGTTTCTCTGCATTTTAGTTTCCCCAGCAGAGTGGCACAGACACCACCATCATTAACATTTAATTTTGATTTAGTACATCTGCACAGGCTGGAACAACTAAAGTGCAGCCTGTTGCCTATAAAAGTTCAAGCCCCCTTGAGGTCATTCTGGACCGCACCTGCTCAAACCCAAGTGGTTGGCAGACAAAGCTTTTCAAGGTCGCTCCAGTTTCTGAAGGCTTCCTTCTGCTGCAGGAGTTCTGAAAGGTGAACTTAAGAGCTATGTGAAGAGCTGGAATAACTCATGCAAAACCCCCTTCCTACTCCTCTGTGATCACGCTGAGAAAAAGAACCAAGAACTAATATTAAAGACCAAGGTCTAGGTTTCATAACGTAGATTGAAGGAAACCAAATGTCAATCTTAGTGATGGCATGTTTTAAAGTGAGCTAAGTGGTGCATGTGGAACAAACCTTGGAAAGTGACAAAGATTCTCTTCTTGACCAAACTTTAAACAGGCTCATCTGAGCCCTCTTTTCGACCAGGCCTTAACTCTGGCCTAGAAAAACTGAAGCCTCTCAGCACAAATGATTCCGTCCCCCCACTCCCCGCCCAGTCCCAAGCCCCCACTAAAAGATTTGAACAAACACTAACATAGCTCCTAACAGCTCAAGGCTGCACCCCTAGGATGACTCTACTCCCCCCTTAAACTGTCTGCCTGAGAAAACTGCCAGGAGGATTACTGTTTGTTCCAGCCCAAACCTGGTAATAGACAGGCCTCTGCACAGCCCCCATTCCCGTTTAGTAGGCTCTGGGGGGCTTGCTCTGACTTACACCACTACCTCCTGTCATACAGATACTAGAAGCTTGCTTCTCCTCTGGATAAGCACCAATCAATAAACCCAGTCTCTACTGGAGGGCCCGCTCTTTCCCCTCCTGTCCCCCATTCTTCCTTGAAAACGCCCATCACCTCTGCACTTAGTACTGAATAAAGTCTATCCTTAACGCTTTACCTAGTGTCCAGCTTATGTTTGACAAAGCTCAGATCTACATTTTCTATCTGTCCTCGGCAGCGAGGACTAGACAGACAGATCACAGTGCTAACAAGGCCAAGCTTATGAACTTGATCTCCATATGGCTCTGTCCATATTGTGGTCACATGTGTCCACCCGTCAGGTGTTTCACCAGGGCCTTTCATTGATCACAAGGTGAACCAGATGAGCACATAGAGATGGCTCAGCACAAATCATTTGCTGCTGCTTTTTTGGTTCCTCATTACTGCTTTAAGAGTGCAAATATACAGATGGTGCTTGCAGCCTTCACTCTGTATAGCTCAGCTAGAAGAGAACCTTCCTGTTGTCGATCATGTTCTCCCCTCTCCCACCCACCCTTCTCCCTCTGTCTCAGACATTCCCATCACCTCCCACTTCTGTCTCTAGTGCCTATAAGCATTTATCTTTTGTACACTGTGCTTCATGATGTAACCATCAGTGGCTCATGGTTCATGTATTTATGCTTTACTGCTCCTAAAAGCAACAAGAACCAAATATTCCCTCTTGTTTTCCACCAGCGTCTAGCATCAGGCTAAGCACATCAAAACTATTCACTAAAATGCATGTAAATATTTTCATTGAGCTTTCAGATGACTTTGACAAATTTCAGCAAAATGATATTGAATTCCTTCATCATTTCTAGGATGGGCAGTAGACTCTCAAAGTGCTTACACATTTATAAAGTAAACTAGTGTTATTGTACTTCATGTAGAGTAGTCTTGTCTGTAGATTTTTTTCCAATTTTCTGTGTGATCATACAGTAATACTATATTTAACTACAAAGAAGGATCGTTTAGCATGCAGCATTACAATAGCTAGTTCTTTATACTTACATTGCAGTTAGCCTACATTTTCCTAGTTTTATACATATCTCTTTATCATGATAACATACTTTTATGCCCCTTTGAAGACAGAAAACAAGGTCTGGGGAAATATCATAGACTAGATGGCTCATAAAACTCCTCAGAAGTTAGGGATTCAAACTTCCAATCTCTGTGGTAATTGGATCTTTTTTGTTGTCATTTTGTTTTAGTCAACTAGGGATAGGACTTTTTTACTTAAGTTGTTGAAGGGAAAAATAAAAAGAAATCTTTTTACTGGAGAAAATGCAATTAATAAAAATGGTAGGGGTACTTCCCTGGTGGTGTAGTAGTTAAGAATCCACCTGCCAATGCAGGGGACACAGGTTCGAGCCCTGGTCCGGGAAGATCCCACATGCTGCGGAGCAGCTAAGCCCGTGCGCCACAACTACTGAGCCTGCACTCTAGAGCCCACGAGCCACAACTACTGAGCCTGAGCTCTAGAGCCTTCGTGCCACAACTACTGAAGCCTGCACACCTAGAGCCCGTGCTCTGCAACAAGAGAAGTCACCACAATGAGAAGCCCGTGCACCGCAACAAAGAGTAGCCCCTGCTCGCCGCAGCTAGAGAAAGCCTGCACACAGCACGGAAGACCCAACACAGTCAAAAATATACAACAAATATATTTATTAAAAAAAAATGTAGGCATTCACCACAGTTAATTTCTATAGTTTTCAGGAACACAAAATAATCCTGTCAATGGGCCTAACACATTTAACTGAGATTGCTCATATGCTAAGATCCAGAAGGGGTCCTGCAGAATGGTAGCTCCCCAATTGTGTTCCAGGCTATTTTCAGATGTGTTCGTTTCCTATTGCTGCTGTGACAAAGTACCACACATTTAGTGGTTAAAAGCAACACAAATTTATGTTGCAGTTCTGGAGATCAGAAGTCTCAAAGGGTCTCAACGCGCTAACAGCTGGTGTCAGCAGAGCTGAGTTCCTTTCTGGAGGCTCTAGGAGAGAATCTGTTCCCTTGCCTTCCTCAGGTTCTAGAGGCTGCCTGCATGCCTTGGCTTGAGGCCCCTTCCATCAGTGTATTAACTTGTGCCGCCAGGTTCACATGTTTTAGTGCAGCCCTTAGACTAAAGCTTCTACTGCCCTCTCTGTGCATATGGATCATTTTGGGGAGGTTTAATCATCTAATACGTTTGGTTCAGCTGGAGCAAAATCACTCATTTCCTCTAAAGTGGTAGTTTTAATTCTAATAGCAAATTTTTTATACATTACAAAAATCCTGAAAGAGATGTATGTAATTCTCCTGAAAGAGAATTATCACATCTTAAGTTTTACTCCAAGTGACCACATATCACTTGGGAAACCACTTACTGAAGAAAAGGATCAAAAGACTATTTTAAAAATGAAAAATGAAGCATGCTAATTCATCACAGCAAATTTGTATTTTTAATCACTTCACAGGATTTTAGGCAGGACGAGGGGCTATTATATTGATACATGCTGTCTGCCATCTTGATCAACTCCTTTCCAAACACACATAGGGTAGCTTATAATGCAAATAAACACAATCAGAGAAAGAATTATCAGCATGACCTAGGTGTGACCTAGGCTCTGTCTCTTATTAATGGAGTGATCCTGGGCAAGCCACACTTTCTTCATTTGTAACATAGGGTAAAAAACATGTATCTCAGATGGCTGTAAGGAAAACAGTGTGGAATTAAAAAGCTGTAGTGATTCTTGTGTGGGAAGGTTCTTACAAATGGAAGCAGAAAGCCCAGGAGAGTCTTACATTAGTCCTTCCTGAAAGGACTGAAGAAATATCAGTTTTGATATTTGTTGAGAGGATAGCTGGGTTTGAAACACTTAAACTTGACCCAAAATTTGATGTACCCAATAGAAAAAAAAAATCCTTTTTTCTTTTTTGGTGGTGGTTGTTTAAGCTTATAATGCAAATCCAAAGAAGCCAGGACATTATAAAGATGTTGGTGAAATTAAACATTCTAGAAATGGGCAAGCTTGAAAAAAATACAAAAAGGAAAATTTTTTTCCTTTTTCCTGGACTTGCTGAAATTTTAATGTCTTGAAGCTTGATACAAAGGAACTGTGGGTACACTCCTTGATGCTTCATGCAGTCAGATGATACCATCAAAAAGTCCACATTCAAATCTTTTCATTTACCTAGAATTTAACTTGGTTTAGGAACATAGGTAGAGATTCAGCTTAATATTTTCCTAAAACATGAGATAGCCACTGTTTGAATTCCATTCACTGAGTTATCCATCTTCTCCACTGTGACTCAAGTGTCACCTGTAGTAGCTACTGATTTCTCTGCCTATCATCCCTCCCCTCCAGCTTCTGAAAAAACTAACACAAAACAAAAACTCTACACCCTGGCCACAGAGGTGGGCAAAGGACCAATTAGACCAATGAGAATCCCTCCCAGCAGCTTCTCTACCTGGAATGGCAGCAGAGAGCTCATTTTGCTTTGATCTTGAAGCTCTTGAGTCAGTCTAGAGTTGCCTGACAAAGAAGAGGTGGCAAGTCCTGAGGTGCTGAGTCTCTGGCTCCAGTTGCTCCAAGGCCAGTTCTATGACTGCTATGGTTTGAGAATGTGGCTACTAAATTTTCTTTTTTGTTTAAGCTAGATATACCTGAGTTTCTATCAATCAAAACTGAAAAACCATGTTTATTATATATTATATATAAGTTCTTAAATGTTTTTGAATCTATTTTTACTCTCCACTCTGTTCCCACTAATCTACTTTTCTCTTCTTCTCTACAGCTGAACTGTTTCAATTTCTTTACGTTTTAATATCTTTCAGGGCTAATCGCCCATCATTACCCTTGGTTACAGCCTTTCAGTTGGATTGACCTAGAGAGACACTGATTGGGGGAGGGGGAGATGGTCCCAGACTGCAGGTACAGGTTTTCTAGTTTCCGTAAAGGTACCCCTCCAACTTGCCATCTCGAATCTTAAACTAATAAGTTGGGATTATTGATCAGTCTCTTATAAACTGGTTAGCAAGAATCAGGGCTCACTTAGAGACTTGCTCACTTGAGCAAACTAACCATACTGGGGTTTCTAGATTTTAAAACACTGAAGGCTTAACTATGGACCTCTGGGGCACACCTCAGTGGCTGTACCCAAGCAGCCAGTAGGTGGGCCAGCTGCTCTTTTACAATCTTTTTAGTTGCAATAAATGGAATATGTGCAGTACAGCCCAGGATTCTACCAGGACATTAGGATGCCATACTGTGCCTCATATGGAGGGGTGAGGTGTGACAATGTGATGTAATGCTAGGGACAAAATCAAGCAAGGTGAAAGGGACATTCAGGAAGGACAAAATGGGAAAAATTATACGAAAACAATACTGTATATTGGTTAAGTAAAGAGACTTTAGATTGGGATTGGCTGGGTCTGAATCCCTGCTCTGCCACTAACAGTACGTGACCTTGGGCAAGTTACTCTAATTTTATCGGCGCCACTTTTCCAACAGCATTTGCTCACTTTGTGTCTTTATGTCACATTTTGGTAATTCTAACAATATTTCAAACTTTTTCATTATTATTATATTTGTTATGATGATCTGTGATCAGTGATCTTTGATGTTACTACTGCAAAAAGATTACAACTCACTAAAGGCTCAGATGACGGTTAGCACTTTTTAGCAATAAAGTATTTTTTTATTAAGATATATATATTGTTTTATTTTAGACATAATGCTACTGCAGACCTAACAGACTACAGTAGAGTGTAAACATAACTTTATATGCATGGGAAAACCAAAAAATTCATGTGACTTGCTTTACTGCAATAATTGCTTTTTTGTGGTGGTCTGGAACCGAACCCACAGTATTTCTGAGGTGTGCCCATATCATAATGGTCTATAATGGTAAGGCACAAAGAACTTAGACTGTGGATCTATTTGCAAAGTTTCCAATGGATGTCTCTCAGATAGGTGAGGAAAACTTTAAACCAGTTCAGTACTTATAAATATTGCTAGTTATTACTTTTTTTCTAGTTTAACCAGTCATCTACATTTGAACTATTAATCTGAAAAGGGAGGGGGGAGAGCCAATATTTAAGTTGTGTTTAAAGAGAATCTTTAAATTATTAATTTGAGTAGAATTCCGTTTTCACAGAGGTTCTTACTTTGTGCGATAAACTGGGGTAGGTGCTGTGTGGATACAAAGATGGTAACAAAGGTCTTGGCCCTCCAGGAGATTTCAAACTAGTCACATTAAAAAAGACATGGGGAAGGAGGAACCACGACGGTGGAGAAGGACGTGCTCTCACTCCCTCTTGCGAGAACACCAGAATCACAACTAGCTGCTGAACAATCATTGACAGGAAGACACTGGAACTCACCAGAAAAGATACCCCACATCCAAAGACAAAAGAGAAGCCACAATGAGACGGTAGGAGGGGTGCAATCACAGTAAAATCAAATCCCATAACTGGTGGGTGGGTGACCACAGACTGGAGAACACTTATACCACAGAAGTCCACACGCTGGAGTGAAGGTTCTGAGCCCCACGTCAGGCTTCCCAACCTGGGGGTCTGGCAATAGGAGGAGGAATTCCTAGAGAATCAGACTTTGAAGCCTAGTGGGAATTGATTGCAGGACTTCGACAGGACTGGGGGAAACAGAGACTCCACTCTTGGAGGGCACACACAAAGTAGTGTGCACATCAGGACCCGGGGGGAGGAGCAGTGACCCCAGGCGAGACTGAACCAGACCTACCTGCTAGTGTTGGAGGGTCTCTTGCAGAGGCAGGGGGTGGCTCTGTTTCACCGTGGGGACAAGGACACTGGCAGCGGAAGTTCTGGGAAGTACTCCTTGGTGTGAGCCCTCCCAAGGTCTGTCATTAGCCCCACCAAAGAGCCTAGGTAGGCTCCAGTGTTGGGTTGCCTCAGGCCAAACAACCAACAGGGAGAGAACCCAGCCCCACCCATCAACAGTAAAGTGGATTAAAGTTTTACTGAGTTCTGCCCACCAGAGCAACAGTCAACTCCACCCACCACCAGTCCCTCCCATCAGGAAACTTGCACAAGCCTCATAGATAGCCTCATCCACCAGAGGGCACACAGCAGAAGCAAGAAGAACTACAATCCTGCAGCCTGTGGAACAAAAACCACATTCACAGAAAGACAGACAAGATGAAAAGGCAGAGCTATGTACCAGATGAAGGAACAAGATAAAACCCCAGAGAAACAACTAAATGAAGTGGAGATAGGCAACCTTCCAGAAAAAGAATTCAGAATAATGAGGGTGAAGATGATCCAGGACCTTGGAAAAAGAATGGAGGTAAAGATCGAGAAGATGCAAGAAATGTTTAACAAAGACCTAGAAGAATTAAAGAATAAACAAACAGAGATGAGCAATACAATAACTGAAATAAAAACTACACTAGAAGGAATCAATAGCAGAATAACTGAGGCAGAAGAAAGGATAAGTGACCGGGAAGACAGAATGGTGGAATTCACTGCTGCAGAACAGACTAAAGAAAAAAGAATGAAAAGAAATGAAGACAGCCTAAGAGACCTCTGGGAAAACATTAACCACAACAACATTCGCATTATAGGGGTCCCAGAGTTGAAGAGAGAGAGAAAGGACCAGAGAAAATATTTGAAGAGATTATAGTTGAAAACTTAACTTAATGAAAACATGGGAAAGGAAATAGCCACCTAAGTCCAGGAAGAACAGTGAGTCCCATACAGGATAAACCCAAAGAGAAACATGCCGAGACACACAGTAATCAAATTGGCAAAAATTAAAGACAAAGAAAAATTATTGAAAGCAGCAAGGGAAAAATGACAAATAACATACAAGGGAACTCCCATAAGGTTAACAGCTGATTTCTCAGCAGAAACTCTACAAGACAGAAGGGAGTGGCATGATATACTTAAAGTGATGAAATGGCAGAAACTACCACCAAGATTACTCTACCCAGCAAAGATCTCATTCAGATTTGATGGAGAAATCAAAAGCTTTACAGACAAGCAAAAGCTAAGAGAATTCAGCACCACCAAACCAGCTCTACAACAAATGCTAAAGGAACTTCTCTAAGTGGGAAACATAAGAGAGGAAAACCCCCAAAAATTAAAGAAAATGGTCACAGGAACATACATATCGATAATTACCTTAAATGTGAATGGATTAAATGCTCCAACCAAAAGATACAGGCTTGCTGAATGGACACAAAAACAAGACCCATATATATGCTGTCTACAAGAGACCCACTTCAGCCTTGGGGACACATACAGACTGAAAGTGAGGGGATGCAAAACGATATTCCATGCAAATGGAAATCAAAAGAAAGCTGGAGTAGCTATACTCATATCAGATAAAATAGACTTTTAAAAAAAAGAATGTTACAAGAAAAAAGGAAGGACACTACATAATGATCAAGGGATCATTCCAAGAAGATATAACAATTATAAATATATATGCACCCAACATAGGAGCACCTCAATACATAAGGCAACTGTTAACAGCTATAAAAGAGGAAATCTATAGTAACACAATAATAGTGGGGGACTTTAACACCTCACTTACACCAATGGACAGATCATCCAAAATGAAAATAAATAAGGAAACAGAAGCTTTAAATGACACAACAGACCAGATGGATTTAACTGATATTTATAGGACATTCCATCCCCAAACAGCAGATTACACTCCCTTCTCAAGTGCACACGGAACATTCTCCAGGATAGATTACATCTTGGGTCACAAATCAAGCCTCAGTAAATTTAAGAAAATTGAAATCATATCAAGCATCTTTTGTGACCACAACACTATGAGATTAGAAATGAATTACAGGGGAAAAAAACATAAAAAACACAAACATATGGCGGCTAAACCATATGTTACTAAATAACCAAGAGATCACTGAAGAAATCAAAGAGGAAATCAGAAAATACCTAGAGACAAATGAAAATGAAAACATGACAACACAAAACCTATGGGATGCAGCAAAAGCAGTTCTAAGAAGGAAGTTTATAGCTATACAAGCCTACCTCAAGAAACAAGAAGAATGTCAAATAAACCACCTAACCTTACACCTAAAGGAACTAAAGAAAGAAGAACAAACAAAACCCAAAGTTAGCAGAAGGAAAGAAATCATCAAGATCAGAGCAGAAATAAATGAAATAGAAACAAAGAAAACAATAGCAAAGAGCAATAAAACTAAAAGCTGGTTCTTTGAGAAGATAAACAAAATTGATAAACCATTAGCCAGACTCATCAAGAAAAAGAGAGGACTCAAATCAATAAAATTAGAAATGAAAAAGAAGTTACAACAGACACAGAATACAAAATAGAAATACAAAGAAATACACAGAAATACACAGAAATACAAAGCATCCTAAGAGACTACTACAAGCAGCTCTATGCCAATAAAATGGACAACCTGGAAGAAACGGACACATTCTTAGAAAGGTATAACCTTCTAAGACTGAACCAGGAAGAAATAGAAAATATGAACAGACCAATCACAAGTCATGAAATTGAAACTATGATTAAAAATCTTCCAAGAAACAAGAGTCCAGGACCAGATGACTTCACAGGTGAATTCCATCAAACATTTAGAGAAGAGCTAACAGCCATCCTTCTCAAACTCTTCCAAAAAATTGTAGAGGAAGGAACACTCCCAAACTCATTCTATGAGGCCACCATCACCCTGATACCAAAAGCAGACAAAGATACTACAAAAAAAAGAAAATTACAGACCAATATCACTGATGAATATAAATGCAAAAATCCTCTACAAAATACTAGCAAACAGAATCCAATAACACATTAAAAGGATCATACACCATGATCAAGTGGGATTTATCCCAGGGATGCAAGAATTCTTCAATATATGCAAATCAATCAATGTGATACACCATATTAACAAACTGAAGAATAAAAACCATATGATGATCTCAATAGATGCAGAAAAAGCTTTTGACAAAATTAAACACCCATTTATGATAAAAACTCTCCAGAAAGTTGGCAGAGAGGGAACCTACCTCAACAAAACAAAGGCCATATATGACAAACCCACAGCAAACATCATTCTCAATGCTGAAAAACTGAAAGCATTTCCTCTAAGATCAGGAACGAGACAAGGCTGTCCACTCTCACCACTATTATTCAACATAGTTTTGGAAGTCCTAGCCATGGCAATCAGAGAAGAAAAAGAAATACAAATTGGAAAAGAAGAAGTAAAACTGTCACTGTTTGCAGATGACATGATACTGTACACAGAGAATCCTAAAAATGCCACCAGAAAACTACTAGAGCTAATCAATGAATCTGGTAAAGTTGCAGGATACAAAATTAATGCACAGAAATCTCTTGCATTCCTATACATTAATGATGAAAAATATGAAAGAGAAATTATGGAAACACTCCCATTTACCATTACAACACAAGGAATAAAATACCTAGGAATAAATCTACCTAGGGAGACAAAAGACCTATATGCAGAAAACTATAAGATACTGATGAAAGAAATTAAAGATGATACCAACAGATGGAGAGATATACCATATTCTTGGATTGGAAGAATCAATACTGTGAAAATGACTATACTACCCAAAGCAATCTACAGATTCAATGCAATCCCTATCAAATTATCAATGGCATTTTTTACGGAACTAGAACAAAAAATCTTAAAATCTGTATGGAGACACAAAAGACCCCGATTAGCCAAAGCAGTCTTGAGGGAAAAAAAATGGAGCTGGAGGAATCAGACTCCCTGACTTCAGACTATAGTACAAAGGTACAATAATCAAGACAATATGGTACTGGCACAAAAACAGAAACATAGATCAATGGAACAAGATAGAAAGCCCAGAGATAAACCCACGCACCTATGGTCAACTAATCTATGACAAAGGAGGCAAAGATATACAATGGAGAAAAGACAGTCTCTTCAATAAGTGGTGCTGGGAAAACTGTACAGCTACATGTAAAAGAATGAAATTAGAACACTCCCTGTCACCATACACAAAAATAAACTCAGAATGGATTCGAGACCTAAATGTAAGACCAGACACCATAAAACTCTTAGAGGAAAACATAGGAAGAACACTCTTTGACATATATCACAGCAAGATCTTTTTTGATCCACCTCCTAGAGTAATGGAAATAAAAACAAAAATAAACAAATGGGACCTAATGAAACTTCAAAGCTTTTGCACAGCAAAGGAAACCATAAACAAGACAAAAAGACAACCCTCAGAATGGGAGAAAATATTTGCAAATGAATCAACGGACAAAGAATTAATCTTCAAAATATATAAACAGCTCATGCAGCTCAATATTAAAGATACAAACAACCCAATCCAAAAATGGGCAGAAGGCCTAAATAGACATTTCTCCAAAGAAGATATACAGATGGCCAAGAAGCACATGAAAAGCTGCTCAACGTCACTAATTATTAGAGAAATGCAAATTAAAACTACAATAAGGTATCACCTCACACCAGTTAGAATGGGCATCATCAGAAAATCTACAAACAACAAATGCTGGAGAGGGTGCGGAGAAAAGGGAACCCTCTGGTACTGTTGGTGGGAATGTAAATGGATACAGCCACTATGGAGAACAGTATGGAGTTCCTTAAAAATCTAAAAATAGAATTACCATATGATCCAGCAATCCCACTACTGGGCATATACCCAGGGAAAACCATAATTCAAAAAGACACATGCACCCCAATATTCACTGCAGCACTATTTACAATAGCCAGGTCATGGAAGCAACCTAAATGCCCATCGACAGATGAATGGATAAAGAAGTTGTGGTACATATATACAATGGAGTATTACTCAGCCATAAAAAGGAATGAAATTGAGTCATTTGTTGAGATGTGGATGGATCTAGAGACTGTCATACCTAGTGAAGTAAGTCAGAAAGAGAAAAATATCGTATATTAACGCATGTATGTGGAACCTAAAAAATGGTACAGATGAACTGATTTGCAGGGCAGAAGTTGATACACAGATGTAGAGAACAAACGTATGGACGCCAAGGGGGGAAAACCGCGGTGGGGTGGGGATGGTGGTGTGCTGAATTGGGCGATTGGGATTGACATGTATACACTGATGTGTATAAAACTGATGACTAATAAGAACCTGCACTATAAACAAACAAACAAAAAAACAACTAATATTAAACTTTTTTGGGTTATTTGTATGGAAATATGTTAATATAAATGTTTCAGACAGTACATGAAATTTCTAAAAATCTTATATGTTCTGGTATAATAAGTCATAATTCTAGTTATTACTTTAAAATGTACATCTCAGAAATAACTAAATTTCCTTGTCAATTGCATTATCATGAACTTTCATCAAATCTTTAACCGTGGTCATTTTTAAGTCTTTTGTCATTTGCAGACAGTTCTGGGTGTACTCTGATGCTTTTGCAAATATATTCCTATAAAAGGGTTTCATGTTCAAGGAATTCATGGAAAAGACTCTAACAAGTACAGGTTTCTGGTAACTGACTATACTGCTGAGCTGAATGAATAAGCATTTTCAGAACTCTAATGGAAAGCTGATGAATTCATAAAAGTGCTAACAAAATATCAAGATGAAAAAAAATTAATTACATGGGACTGAGTGAACTGATGAGGATGATTATAATTTTTGTGACTTTCCGTTTGAATAAAAAAAATGGGGATTAAAAGAAAATAAAAATAAAAAAGACATGGGCATAAATGAGGGACTCACAATACTTATAGGAGGGTAAGAACCCATGATGTATGGGGTGGGGAGGAGGTTGAACTTGGACAATTTCTTAGAGGAGATAGTATTCTAGCATTCTTAGTTGAAACTTGAAGTATTTAGTACATTTTAAAGATAATTTCCCATGCATGGGGAATAGCATAAAGCAGTTAGGAAAGAGAGAGTTTGGAAATCCCAGGGAAAATTCTGGGATTTTAAATAGTCCAGTTTGATGAAAGAAATGGGTAAGAGGATAATGAAAGATCTGGCTACAAGGGTAGGCTGGGGATATGTTGAGAAAGTTGGATTTCATTTTGTGGTAAACCCCAGATTTTTGAGCAAAGAAATAATGCATAATTATGTATGCAATTATGGGTGACAGGAATATTCAAACATCATCCACAGTTCTTAATATATAATTAAAATATATTTTTTCACTCATAAATTACAGGGAATCTTTAATAAAACATATGTACAATAAATAATTCACACTTAAAAATGTTCATGTGACAGTTTCATGCCTTTTCAACAGAAGAGGCCACAATAGCAGGGAAATCAGAAGGCAGTCTCAATAACTCTTCTACTTCTTCTTGCAAAGCCTCTGCTTTCTCATGCAACAGCAACTACAATAAAAAATCAAGACATGAGGCAAAAACACCGATTTCTAGAGAACTGCTAACATTTTACCACCATCTGTTTGACACCTGAATCCTTACATACCACCAAACTAGACATTAAAACTAATAATGAGATTGAAAAATGGCCCCTTAAGAACAAGTGATTACAATTAATGAAGCTAAGACATTTAGTTAAAGCCATTTTAGCTGATCACTGCATTTGGTATACCAAAAATAAGGGAGCTTTAATACTCTCAAAGATTTGTTTTATTGAAGACTCAGCCACTTAAAAATTAACTTTTAATCTATAAAATTTAAGACAATTTTGCAAAAATTTAATTAGTTCTTGAAAATGTTATCCTTTATATATGGATTTTACTATTCCTCAAAGTTTAGTATGCTATCTTTTAAAAGCTTATCAGTGTTTCAAAGAAAAGTTTTATTCAAGCTCCGAAAATTAATATGGCTAATTTCAAAAGAAGCATAATGAGCAAAGAAAGTATTTCTAAACCCAGCGCATAGTGGATGTCAATGAATATTTGCTGAATAACGATTTCTCCCCTTTCT
This sequence comes from Lagenorhynchus albirostris, assembly GCF_949774975.1. Classification (NCBI taxonomy): domain Eukaryota; kingdom Metazoa; phylum Chordata; class Mammalia; order Artiodactyla; family Delphinidae; genus Lagenorhynchus; species Lagenorhynchus albirostris. The sequence continues at coordinate 40,518,212 of NC_083098.1, read as the reverse complement.
TTAAAAAAGCCAGAAATAAAATATTTGTATTTGTTGCATCTGAGTTTTGAGTATATTGGTGTGAAATATTTGCACTATTTCTCTTATAACATTTTTATGATAAAAAGGTCAGCAAAATCACACAGAGGAAGAAAACCACTCTCTACCAATTTGATATAAAGCATAGCATTATTTAGCACTATATAAAGGAGTCTAAAATGTAATTAGGATGTATATGTATAACTGACACTTTGCTGTACAGCAGAAATGAATACATTGTAAATCAACTATACTCCAATAAAAATTAATTAAAAAAAGGAAATTTCAAATATAAAAAAAAATAAAGCAATGAAGTCAAGGAAAAAAAAATGTAATTAGGTAAGCTTTCCAGTAACTGAGGTAATGGTGACCCTGCAAAATGAATCTGCCAACACATCCTGTAAGCACTCTACAGATCACAAAGGACAATAAGTAAACCATACAAAACTCACATGTCAACATTACTAGAATACAGAGAACACCACCAACATCAAATGACTTGAAGTGTTCTGTTTACCCCTCAGAGGCCAACTAGTAACCTCTGTTACTAATTCTTTTTTTTTTAATTTATTTTATTTTTATTTTTGGCTATGTTGAGTCTTCATTGCTGACTAATTCTTTATATTAAGCTTTCCTGTTCAAATTACTGTGTGGTTTCTGTTCCTAATGATTAGACCCTGACAGATACAACCAGAAAGTAAGAAAGTACACCAATAATGATGGGGACACGCCAAAAAGACACAGGAGCCAGTCTGCAGGGGCTCTTCCTGGCCAACTCTGAGACCATTTGAGTATCAAAATAAGTATGAACCCATCATTCACTCTGATATAAATAAATGAATTAAAAGATAAATGAGGAAGGAATAGCTTTTCCTCATAGTAAAATGCCAATAAAAAATATATAGAGGGAACAATGGAGCTAGAAAATCACCACTTGACAAACATCATAGAAATAACTGAGGCAAAAATCATCAATGAATGCTAAAACAAGTGTGTGAAAGTTTAATGAAGAATAGGATATCTACATAGTCTCAAAGTATCCACTCCAAAAATACTAATAAAAAGGGAAAAATAATAATTTTACAGTGGAAAAGCTTGCCAGATGACACCTCCTTAACCAAATGATCAAAGTCATTATCAGTAATGTGATAAAGTGACATCCTGTGGCTCCTGATCTGATGTACTAAGGACACACAACTTTTTTGTGGCATTCCTGCAAAAACCTGTTTAACCTCAGTATAATCCTAACTGTTTTCCTTACTTCCATCCCCTATTTGCAACCTCTAACCCACTCTTCTACTCAAAATCCTGCAAGGAATATCCATTTTACTCTTTCAAGCTTACTGGAAAAGCAGAAGGGATGGTGGGAAGGAGAGCCTGTACCTCAGTCCATAAGATGGAAGCTATATATTAAGACTGGCTGAGCAATGAGACAGGGGCAGTATGGGTCCTTGGACACACAACTGATTCCTCATATCAGCTGTGAACACTAATAAACCTTTAACATTTAAAGTCACTTATTTTGGCCATCGTTACCGCAGCTCCATTTGTATCCTTAATAACATATAGTGTAACTCTATAGTCCTGCTCTACTACTTACTGACTAGCTGTGTTTCCTTGGGTAAATCAATTTCTTTAAATCTTATTTATTTATTAATAGATTTTATTTATTTATTTATTTATTTATTTTTGGTTGCGCTGGGTCTTCGTTGCTATGCACGGGCTTTCTCTAGTTGCTGAGAGCGGGCGCTACTCTTTGATGTGGTGCGAAGCCTTCTCATTGCGGTGGTTTCTCTTGTTGCCAAGCATGGGCACTAGGTATGCGGGCTTCAGTAGCTGTGGCTTGCGGGCTCAGTAGCTGTGGCTCGTGGGCTCTAGAGTGTAGGCTCAGTAGTTGTGGCGCACAGGCTTAGATGCTCTGCGGCATGCGGGATCTTCCCGGACCAGGGCTCAAACCCGTGTCCCTCCCATTGGCAGGCAGATTCTTAATGACTGCGCCACCAGGGAAGCCCCAATTTTATTTATTTATTTATTCAAATATTTGCTAAATATCTACTATAGGCTGAATACTGTGCTAGGTGCTACAGAAATGGAAATAACTATAACTTCATCCCTATCAACCCAAAGAACTCCTAATCTAATGGAACAAGTTTTAGTGTCTTCATTTGTAAATTGAATGTAACACCAACTCTGCCCACCTCAGAGGATTGTTGTAAAGATCAATCAAAGCAATACAAACAATGTGAGCACTATTCACAAAGTAAGATGGAAATTTACTTTTCAGCCATTTCTGATCTATATATGACAATAGTATAACGATGAAGTTAAAAAAACAAAAACAAAAAACTATGAGATTTCAGACCACAAGGACAGAATTATAGTTGAGATCAAGAAGGAAATAATCCCAAACTGTTGTGTAATGGATTTACCCACATGGAGCAGGAGGGTAATGACAAACTGGATTGCATCTAGCAAAGGGTAACCAGTATAGTGAATAGCCTAAAACTAGGTTATTTACTACAGGTGAAAGAAACAGAAAAGGGGAAGCCCTTGGAGGCAAGAAGAGCCATTTTCAAGTATGTGAAAAGCTACCAAATGAACAAAGCAACAGTCTAGTTCCACAGGGTAGTACTCTATGATGCCATGGTAGACATTTTAACACAGCCTCATTATATTGGGATGCTCTTTGTAACACTAGGGGTCCAAAAATAGAACTACTTAATTTTTGAGGTTGTAGGCTCCTTGTCAGTGAAGGTGTTGGGGATGCTGAGGAAAGGACTTCTGTGTCAAGAGTAGCGGGAGGCAGAGTTCAGCGAGTTCCAGAGTTCCTCGTACTTCAATGAACTCTTGAAAGCGTCTTTATTTTTTAGGAGATCCTTTTCCTCCTTTTAGCAAACCTTGTATCATAACACGTGTATTATTTTTATCCAAATATTGTGAGTATAAACTTTTGCATATATAGTTAAACGTTTTTGCTTTTATATCTAAAGTATAAGGAGATTACACTACAAAATATCATAAAGATTGGGCTTCCCTGATGGCACAGTCGTTAAGAATCCGCCTGCCAATGCAGGCGACGCGGGTTTGAGCCCTGGTCCGTGAAGATCCCACATGCTGTGGGGCAACTAAGCCTGTGCGCCACAACTACTGAGCCTGCGCTCTAGAGCCCGCGAGCCACAACTACTGAAGCCCAGCGCCTAGACCCCATGCTCCACAACAAGAGAAGCCACCGCAATGAGAAGCCCGCGCACCGCAAAGAAGAGTAGCTCCCACTCGCCGCAACTAGAGAAAGCCTGTGCACAGCAACAAAGACCCAACACAGCCAAAAATTAATTAATTACTTTAAAAAATATATATATATCATAAAGATTAGAAAATAGTTTGCTTACCTTGGCTGATGAAACAATTTGCTTGGCCTGGCGTCTTGATAAATGATCAATTGTTTTTATCAGCACTTCAGGATTTGCATTAGCTAAGTGCATTAGACTTTTATAACCTGCATTGTATAACTGTCTTGCTCGACCCTGAAAAGTATTACAAAAATCATTAGGATCAGAATTTGGGATTAGGAAAAAGTAATTAAGTGTCTTACTGAAGGGAAAAAATTCACTTGCAGAGACAGGAATAAACTAAGATAATAAATATGAAGAGATAACACATCAGAATCCCGAGGAATTTTAAAAGACGCATTTGGGTGGTTCCAATCTGACTGCAAGATAGCTAGTTTTCTGTGTAGCTTAAGTGAACTGATGTGTGCTGCAATCAGAAATAAGAAACCCATTAGGGCACTTAGGCTAGGGGCATCCCCAATCAAATGTTTTAGTCCAGTACCCCTAAAATGTTCTTACCATCTACTCAGGGGACCTGAGGTAGGGGTGTGTGTCTGCATTCCCAAACAGAACTCCTCTGATTTAAGAACTGAATAACAGAGGATAAACTGAAATCAAGGGTTGGTGAAAAATAGAAAGCTAAGAAACCAGCTGAGGATACTTTCTCCTCACTCCCTTAGAAAACGTAAATGACCCTCACTGCCACCAAGTCACCACCACCTTCAACAAGCACTGTTTAAACTGACAGAAGGTGATTCTTCACTGGAGTAGAGGAAGGAAGGGATGTTAAGAATGACACATATACTTGGGAAGAGTCACCCCATCCCTACTGTTATTTTTTCCCATGAATGTGATTTTTCATCAGAACTTTTTCCAGATTAACAGGGATTTCTGGGAGACCATGGCAGCAATTAATTAAAAAAAAAAGATTCCCATGATAAATGAACAATAAGGCTATTGTCACTTACCCTGTGACATGACAGTAAAACCTGATTTTTCTGTTAGTTGAAATCATCTCAGGTGGGAAACTGGGAGGCTACTAACCTCTAAAACTCCAGTCACTTCCATGAGAGGGATTAGCTCTGCCTTTACACAGTAAGTCAACTTCTTGGTAAGTTCTACCAAAAGGGCTCTATAAACCCAGAACTCCTCAAGTTCCTGCAGAACACAAAGAAATATGCAGAATTTAAATCTGGTAAGTTATTTCAAAATCTAGTTTGCATGGTAGAGGGCTCAGAGAGGACGCTCCCTTCTGTAAATTCTGGAAGTTGGGTTAAGCCAGAGATGAACAATGACTCCAAGCAAAATTGTTACAAGGAAACATGGCAGAGACTGAGGAATTTGATGGAATGGTTTTAGGATGAGGAAAAAGATTGAAAATTGAAAAATAAACAACTATACCCCAATTAAAAAAGAAAAAGAAGTCAATAAGAAGAGTTCTATTCATTTTTATCAGAACATCAGCAAGTGATTGCATAGTTTTTCTTTCCCAAATGATTGAAAACAATTCCTACCTCTGGAAATTTATCCTGAAGACAAAATACTGAATATGGAAGGATTCAAATACAAGATGATGCTCAGTGCAGCAATATTTAAAATAGTATTAGAAACCATGAGTTGGTAATTCTTAAAGCTGGGTGGGTAAATGGGTATTCATTACATTACCTTGTCTTTTTAAATATAGGGTTGAAATTTTCTGTAATAGTAGTTTGGTTTTTTCTTTTTTTTTTTTTTAAGTTTCCTTTCTAACCTTTGGGTATCACTGTGAGCATTTGTGATGCATGGAACAACATTAGCTAGCTACTTTGTGACCTACTACTTTCCTACTAGTAGGAAAGTAGTCAATGCACTAGTATGGCAGCAAAAAAAGAAGAAAAGAAAACCTTGAATAGAACTACTGAATCAATCAATCCTAAACTGCCTTAGCTCTGGCTTTCCTGCTACATAAGATATTCATTTTTCCTTATTGTTTAAATTTCTATGGAATTTTTCTGTTACTTGCAGTTAAAAGTATCTTAACTAATATGATCGGTGTACTATTTTATTCCACTTACATAACTTTTTTTGTTTTTATTTATTTATTTAATTTATTTATTTTTGGCTATGTTGGGTCTTTGTTGCTACACGTGGGTTTTCTCTAGTTGCAGCGAGCAGGGGCTACTCTTCACTACAGTGCATGGGCTTCTCAGTGTGGTGGCTTCTACTGTTGCAGAGCACAGGCTCTAGGCGCACGGGCTTCAGTATTTGCAGCATGCAGGCTCAGGAGTTGTGGCTTGTGGGCTCTAGAGCACAGGCTCAGTAGTTGTGGTACACAGGCTTAGTTGCTCCATGGCATGTGGGATCTTCCCAGACCAGGGATTGAACCCATGTCCCCTGCATTGGTAGGCAGATTCTCAACCACTGAGCCACCAGGGAAGTCCTACATAACTTTTTATAAAGAAAAAAATGCTTTAAAATATTGAAAATACATTCATGAGAGTTGTCGGGTAGACTGACCCTAGGATCAACCATCAAATTATAGTTGCTTTTGAAGTTCAACCTATAGATTCTTTCACTTGAACAATTCTGTAAGGCTCACATCCTTATAGTTCTAAGTAAAACAAAGGGATAGAATTATCATGGAACACCTTTTTAAATATGAAGAACAAACACAGTAAACTTAAGAAAATACATTTTAAAGGCCAGCTTCTCCTTATTATCCATAATGTTTGTGTACTGATTAGCTACCATGTAATTAGGGAATACACGCTAAAATTTAAAAATCAGCATAAATAAAAGGTATTTAAAAGGTAAATTTGCTAAAATAATTATCATTCAATCCAAAGCCAAGTAGTTTTGGATTATTTACTACATTAGCATATATGATAGAACTAATTGCCCTATACATACACAGAATATGGAGGCTTAAGATAGGGCAAATGAAGTAGATTTTAAGTTTAAAAGTAGAATTCATTGTGGAAAAAATTAAAAAAAAATAAGTACAGAAAAAAAAAGTACAGAAACAAATATTACTATGCCACCCCAAAACAATAAATTTCAATGCAACAAAAATGGCTTATCTTATAAACTCATCAAAAACTGGGTAGAGGGGCTTCCCTGGTGGCGCAGTGGTTGGGAGTCCGCCTGCCGATGCAGGGGACACGGGTTCGTGCCCCGGTCCGGGAAGACCCCACATGCCGCGGAGCGGCTGGGCCCGTGGGCCATGGCCGCTGAGCCTGCGCATCCGGAGCTCCGCAACGGGAGAGGCCACGACAGTGAGAGGCCCGCGTACCGCAAAATAAATAAATTAATTAATTAATTTAAAAAAAAAAAAACTGGGTAGAAAACTCTGGTAAGCTTTGTTGTGTTATTTAAGGAAATTCTGAAAGCTTCTTTTAGTAAAGTCTTAAATAAATCGATCTCAAATGCATATGGCCAAAATTAAGTTTTCTTCTTTATTTTATAAAACACACATTTGATGTAGAAACTGACGTAGCTGCTTGACACTGGAAGCAAAAATGGGAAATTACTGTGGTAATCAAAAGAACATGGTACTGAGTAGTCAGGTATCTGCTGGATATTGGTAACATGCCAATCAAACACTTTACATAGTTACCACTCAGGAGAAAGACACTCACACAGAATCTACATCAATGGAGAAAAGTTATTTTAAGGGTTGATTCCAGGGACTTCCCTGGTGGTCCAGTGGTTGGGAATCCACCTTTCAATGCAGGCAACGCGGGTTTGATCCCTGATTGAAGAACTAAGATCTCACATGCCACAGGGCAACTAAGCCCTCATGCCGCAACTACTGAGCCCTCATGCCACAACTAGAGAGAAGCCTGTGTGCCACAACAAAGAGCCCACGTACTGAAATGAAAGATCCCTCATGGTGCAACTAAGACCCAATGCAACCAAAAATAAAGAAAGAAAGAAAAGAAAAAACAACAACAACAAAAAGAAGGAGTAGAAAAAAAAAGAGTTGATTCCAAATACTTGAAACTATTAATGATAGCTCTAAAAGTAGGGATAACTAAGGACTTCCTACTTGTTCATTATGTTTTAGTTGATTCTGTCATTCTGTAATACCTTTATTACATGCATGTATATAGTATTTTTGTAAGTGGATAAAAACAAAGATATATTTTAAACAAATTTTGAGTGCTTTGTAATAACAGAAGAAACAAGAGAACATATTGACTAACTGGCTTTTGAGTTCAGTAACGGTTAAAACAGAAGATGTACACAGCATATATCATCTATTTAATGGAATTACCTCACAGAAGTGTAACACACAAGAGGAAAATGCGGCAGCTCCAGAGAGAAGGTTTTGTATATATCCTCGAGGCATATTGAATTTTTCAGACACACTCCAAATGTTGGTCTCTTTGAGCAAGGTATAAAGAACGAAAGACAGGTATAGTCTGTTGACAATATTCTTGTCCACCTTCTAGAAAGACACAAATAAGTTTATGTACTGGACCTGCTAAAAAATGTACATTACATTCAAAATGGACAAAAGGTAAAGAGCATGAAGTTGTACCACAGGAGAGCAAGGATAGAATGGTTCCACAGAAATAAATCTAAGTTCTAACAAACGTACTTTAGATGAGTTCAAATTACCGTTTTTCTGAGTGTAAAAAAAGAGATATGCCAAATTGTTCCCAATTTAAAGTTCCTTCTATAGGGAGTGTAGTGAGTTGAATTGTTCCCCAAAAAAGATATGCTCAAGTCTTAACCCCTGGTACCTTTGAATGTGACCTTGTTTGGAAATAGGATCTCTGCAGATGTAATTAGTTAAGGATCTTGAGATGAAATCATCCTGGATATACAGGGGGCCCTTAAGGGCCCATTATTCAATGACTGTCATCCCTTACAAGAGAGACGACACAGAATGACACAGAGTAGGCAATGTGAAAATGGAGGCAGACTTTGGAGGGATACATCTACAAGGATTGCCTGCAACCACCAAAAGCTAGGAGAGAGGCAAGATGGTTTCTTCCTCAGAGCCTCCAGAAGGAACAGCCCTGCCAGCATCTTGATTTCAGATCTCTGGCCTCCTGAACTGTGCCAGAATACATTTCTGTTGTTTTAAGACACCTGATTTGTGCTAATTTGTTATGGTAGCCTTAGGGAAGAATACAGGAAGGAAAGGAATTGGGGAAACCTTTACATTCACTGTAGTATTTATAGGTGGTATATATATGTGTGACTGTGATTATAAATTAGACAAACGCATTTGTTTAGATAAATATGTTAATAAGTCTAAAAAGTAAACACTAGATTCTATGATTTCCACATGGTCATGGTAAATAATTAATGTTTCCAAAGTTAAAACACTGAAAGAAAAATGCTTCCTGTAGTTGACTATTTCTATTCTGTTATGTGCTTTTGCCTGTGCTGCCTAGTGATTATTTTTTGGGTAAAGCATTTCATAGCTAATATTAAGCTAACTCAGAAACTGAGTAACTCATGCTTAAAATCAGAGGAAAAAAAAGATGAATTCTAAAGAGAAAAAGTAGGTTTAAAATATAAAATTATATCCTTTACTACAGTAAAAGAATGTTTAAGATGAGAACTTAGGGTGGCACATTGAAGGATATAAGAATTACAGATTCTGCATGTTGTACTGGATCACCCTTTTAAAAAGCATTAAGCTGAAAAGCATGATAGCTGAAAAACAAGTAGGAAAAGTTTACCTTTTAATTTCCCAATTTTAGTGCATCTTCATTATTAACTATAAATTGAGTCAATGTAGATTTTGCTTAGAATGTATTTTCTAAGCCAAGAAAAACGATGTGATTATATTACATGGCAAGATAAGCCACATCATGCCAATTTCAAGATTTTTACAAAAAATGTTTAAAGGTCTTTTTCAATGTGAAGACATCAATTAGATTCTAAGTAAACATCATGTTCTGCAGAAGTTTTTTAAAAAGATACTTCTAAAGCACTGAACTAGTAACTAACCCATTTGTAATTAAGACAAATCCATGCCCATACTATTTTAAATATTTAATTATCAATTGAACAAACATTTATTGACTATATTTCATAAAGTGTAACAAAAATAAATTTTGATTCAAGTTTTAAAAGATACATTATTCTAATAAGGTTTTATAAATGTTTATTATTTGGTAATGAGTTGCAAACTAATATGATTTTGTTTTTATTTTATATTTTAGAGTTTGATACAAAAGGCTTGTTTTAAGAAATATCTTTAGTCAACATTTTGAAGGCCTAAACAACATAGCCATTTCTGAGGTAAAAGACCCAATTTAAATATTGACAACATGAATACTGAAGTGATATATATTTATAATTTTATGATACATCAATACAGGGGACAGCTGCACAATTCAATTCAAATATAAGTAAACACCACCTTCCATTTTTCAAAATGAAATCAGTAAAATCTATATAAATTTTAAAGATATAGGGGAAATGGTAGGTAAGATAATTACGTTTCAAGGAAGATTAGATTACCAAAGAAAATGAAAAATGAAAAAAAGTGTATTATGAGGTGGAAGATTATATGAACTTAAGGATTCTGAATGCATGTTTGCCACAGAATTATTTCCACTTCTCTTAAGGTTAGTGTGTACATTCAACACTTGCTTCATGTTTGTTGACTAAACTTTAAAACACAAAAATATAAGATATCACACAAGAGTATTGGCTTTTCCACTTCAACCTTCTAAAATGCTTTATGTACTTCAAGTACATTGGGAGTTCTTTGGGACAACAGCAACAACAAAAACAAAAATCCCAAACTCGTCCTATCTTAGAATCCCTGATACCAAGTAGAATGCTTAATAAAAGGTTTCTAGAAGATTTTTTTCTCCCTTTAACTGCACTTATTTCAGGATTCCATAATACTGTGAAAACATTTTACAAATATTTTACAATTTATATAATTTAAGCCATAATAAGTAGCCTAAGAAAAATAGATAAAATAAGGTTTACCTTTTCCTATGATACTTACATGTGCATGACTATTTTAGAAATACAAAGGTACACAAAAAAAGGGCCATCACACCACCCAGAAATAAATACTGTTTAAAAAAAATACCTAAATTTCTGGTCCTCAGATGTTTTAAATAGTAAAATGGGAATTATATTAAAGAGAAAAAAAGTGAACCAAAAGGATCAAGTCAACAAAGGAGATGATACAACAGCATTAATTTTGTTTTATGAACTTAAGTTATTTAGGAAGGAAAAAAAGACTATGGTACCTTCCTGATAGCTTGACCTGATGCTTTCTTCCCAATAAAGTTCTCAGAGACTCCAACCAGAACAGCCACATTTTGTTCTGCTGGGCTGAGCTGGCTGAACTACAGAGAAAAAGAGCATAAATATATTGAAAAATTAAATTGTAACTTTAAAAAGTCCGCCATTAATCAAATCCAGTATTTAGTCATATCACACTTTCATTATTATAAAAGATACGAAAAAACCCACATATTTTGTTTACAAATATTGCAAGCTTAAAAGATACAGTATTAAAATATTTGGGTTGGCCAAAAAGTTCGTTCGGGTTTTCCCGTAAGCCGTTACAGAAAAACCCGAACGAACTTTTGGGCCAACCCAATATAACAAACTTTAGTAGAATGACTTAAAGACATGGCCCCAAATACTGTGACCATGGACTATGATTTCCATGGACTATGGGCTCATGTTTAATATGGGAGATGTCTGTGGGAAGAGAGAAGAGGGAAAGCTTTTGAAAGTAACTGCATTGTATAATACCACTTAGAAAAACTTAGAGTAACAATTTTAAAAAACGACATTAAAAAGACAGTTAATTTCCTGCAATTAAAAGCTGCATATTGCTTCTGCCTAATATGTGTTCATGCATCTAGCCTGTTCACAGTAAAATCATAATAGACTGTACTCTACCACTTGGTTTTGTAACAAGTATGGCCAGTTCCACCTTGCTACTGTTGATAAAGATGATATTCCTTCTCAGGTATTAACATCACCGGGTTTGGTGTGACATGATGTGACATCACGTGTGACTGTAATAGAGCTTTCATGTAATTAAACTATCAATCATCAGGGATGGTTTTCATGGTTTTCTTTATATTCCAGGCATTATAAAATGTAGTGGTCACCAAATCATACGAGTAAACTACCTTTGGGGAAATGGGACCAGGGATGACCTTTTTTTCTTTTCTGCACCTTTCTTTATTTTTTTGATAATGAACATGTTTATATTTAACAGAAAATATTTAAGTGAAACAAACAAAAAATGTTATTGCCATATTACTACTTTAAAAACTCAAAAACAAAGGGCCCAATTTCAAATATATTTTAATAAAGAAAAAATGTGAATAATCACTTGACAAAAATCAAATCCTGATCCATTATTGTAGCCTGTATTGCAGACTCTTATTGTCTCACCTGCCTGAAGTATATCATCCAATCAGGGTGACACTGAGAAGCCATATCATAGGGAGTTGTTAGGTAAATTAGATGAAGAAGGCTTTCAAGCACAAGTCCTTCAAGACCTTTCTTCAAGTCTCTGTAGAGACTGTCACAATAAGCCAAATCTATAGCTCCTAAAAGAAAGACACAAATAGTTCATCTTTCATAATCACCAAAGGGGGAAAGAGGTGACTTTAAAGTAAGTCTAGTTTAGGAGTTAACTACAAAAGTCTTTAAAATCTCTTACTATGTAACTTAACACAACTATTTTGGAGGTCATTTCGATAGTATCCATCAGCATTTAATAAGTACATACCTTCTGACCCAACCCCTCTAATCTTGGGAATCTAACCCAGAGAAACATTTCCACAAAATTCCAAAAATACATGAGCAGAGATGCCCAAGCAGCCTTGTTTATAATGGAGAAAAATCAGGAACACAGTAAATGTCCATCAATAGGGGAGTGGTGAAATAAATTATGGTATCCATACTATGGATGACTATTATAGTAAAAGAAAAATGAGGTAGATTTAAAGGGATTAACATGTGAAGATGCTCATGATATTTTATAAGTGAGAAAAGCAAGCTCTGTGTGTGTGTGTGTGTATATATACATATATATGTATATGTATATATATATATACACATATACACGTACACATAAAAATGTTTGGAAGGATATATGTATCAAATTGTTATGAAATTTACAGATAATGTCTGCAAAAATATATACCAAATTGTTATTCTTGGTAAGATATTATGATTTTATGACTGCTGAGGGAGGGGAGCATGAAGGAGGGATGACCACCCTTTTCTCCATATACCTCTACAGTACTCTAAATTACTTGTTTCAAAACACTTTTCAACTTTTTAAAGTTGAAGTAGTCCAACAGTTTGTAAGATAAGATTAATATTATTAATATGAAATTACAAATCCAACTTAACATTACATAATAATTTCTATTTTTTCCAATGCATTTTCTCAGATTAGTAATGAGATTTAGGTAAACTCTTACCCTTAAAAGAAGCTCGTCCCAACTTTGTAATGTGAAAACTATATTGGAACTCTTCTTCCGACCCATGAATAGTGTCTTTTTGTAGAAGTACTTTTTCTGTCAAAATAGTATCGTTTTGTAAGAGTCCTTTTTCTGTCAAGTATCTAAGTGATTCGACAGTTATTTCCCAGAGACTTCTTTCTTTCAACAAAATCTTCTGCTGAACACCAAAAAATGTACCACTCATAAAGTGATATATGTCACCGAGATTTGTTGCAATCTGAAACAATTCAGGACATCATTAGAGCATCTTCCCTAATTCAAGGTAACATTTTGAATGAATAATTAATCAAGATGATGACTCATTTCCATACCGCAAAGCTATTTAAATAAAAAACTATTATAAAATCTACATAGTTGCATAAAGGTAATTTTATAACAACATTTTAAAATCAAAAGAAGAAAGCAATTTAAGGGAAAAGATAGTTATCATATTCCTACTTTTTTTTTTTTTTTTTTTAATTTGCGGTACGCGGGCCTCTCACTGCTGTGGCCTCTCCCGTTGCGGAGCACAGGCTCCGGACGCGCAGGCGCAGCGGCCATGGCTCACGGGCCCAGCCGCTCCGCGGCAAGTGGGATCTTCCCAGACCGGGGCACAAACCCGTGTCCCCTGCATCGGCAGGTGGACTCTCAACCACTGCGCCACCAGGGAAGCCCCATATTCATACTTTTAATGAAAACATCTACACATTTCTCATTCAAAAACCCCTTAGGTTTTTGAATAATTTTTCACAATACCTCCAAAGCTGTGCTCTCTGTTTACTCCTCAATTATCACTAATTCCCACTTAGCCTCCTTCAGAAATCCTTCCTCCACCCCTTTCCAGCCACATGTGAAAACATTCTTTAGCTTTAAAAATTGTATTAAAAAAACAAACAAACATGGAAAACACAACTGAAAGCCTCCACTAAAACAGGATCAGGCAATACTTTCCCTGACATATTACCTAAAAATAGACAGCAGTTTTTTACTGCTTTTTGTCTCTCTCATTCCCATCTCCTTTTCCTGTTCTTTTGCTGCCTTTTTTTCTCCCCACTTACTCACTATTTAAAACTTATAATGGCAATCATAAGTAATACTTAACTCACCACTTGGTATTCAGATGTAGAGCTGTCTCTGAATTAGAATAATTTATATTAGCCAATTTCAATGAAATCAACAAGTTATACTAAAATATAGTCAATCAATAAGCATATTTTTCTCTCTCACAACTCTGACGATATTTCAACTGGAAAACTTAACTAGTAATTTCATATTAAACCATTATAAGCGATAACAGAAAATAAAATGGAGCACAGACATTTCCTATTGTTTCTCCTTTTAATAAAAATCATTCTTAATATAGTATTCATTCAGGCCAAATTGTACTTTTAAGATACTCAGTTTGTAGATTATCAGCATACTTAGTTTCTATATTGTTTTTTGGTTGGCCGATTACAGTTAACCGTGGGAGTAAACAAACAAACAAAATCCTTTACTTGATCCTTCTGGCGACCAACAGGTTACCTTTCTAGCCCTCTGAAAACTTATAGACATAGTGGTTTAAACCCACTGGTAGAGACTCTGCTTCTGGCTTCTCAAAGCTGGGTTCTTCACTGTTGCCCCAACCTGCAAGTTTAGCCATGACCAACTCCAAAGTCAACCCATTCATTAATTCAAGTGTTTACCAAGTGCCAACCACATGCCAGGCACTGTGCTAGTCACTGGGATTCAGTGATAAATGACAATACATGTGGATCCTGCTGTCACAGGGCTTACATTCCACTGGGGTAAAGTTATTAACCAAATAATGGCACTAACAAGAATACGACTACAAACTGATAGGTGCTATTAAAGGAAAGAATGTGTTTCTACAAAGCATACAATAGACTGACTGGACTCAGTGGCAAAGAAAGGCTTCCCTGAGGAAGTGGTGGTGAAGTGAAAGTCTGACCGTTAAGTGGGAGTGGGTGAGGGTGAAACTGGAGACGGGGAGGTAAGAAGGGCGAGTCCCAGGCTTACAGAACACTGCAGTAGGAGCAAGTATAGAATGTTTGAGAAATGTAATAGAAGGCCAGTATGTCTGGAGTACAGAGTATACGAAGGCTGGTGAGAGATGAGGATGAAAAGACAGGCAGAGGCCAAATCTACCACAGTAGACCATGATAAGGAATTTGGGCTCAATCCTAACAGCAACGGGAAACAACCAGTGACAAATTTTAAGCAGAAGGGGGTGATACATTCGGATTTTATATTTTGTGAAGATCAGTCTATTGAAGAATTACTTGGAGGGGATGTGGGAAGGCAGGGCAGACAGAGTGAATGCAAAGAGACCAACTGGGAGACCATTACAGTGATCCAGGCAAGACCGCAGTAGTATGCACCAGCGTGTGCAAGCAGCCTACGTAACCTACCTTTTTGCCTTGGATTCTTTTTTTGTGAAAGCACAGTTATATTACTTTATTCAAAGGTATGCAAAGATCAGAGATAAAACATATAAAGTGTCTAGCAGAGCATCTGAAACATAGTTGTGAGAAACAATAATTGGAGGCTCCCTGTATCCCATGGCCCAACAACTGTTATGATCTCTTATTAATTCCTGGAGTTTCCGTCTCTTCCACCAAACCCTGGGCCTAGTCTCTCCAGGGATGCCCACCTCTACCTTCTGCCTCCTGACCTCACACTGCCCTTCTTGCCTCTCACCCCTATCCCACCTGGTTGTTCCTGTCCAGAGGACTTGACTTCTGCTTCAGTTCTAACTCTAAAGATTTTCCCACTTCTCCACCCGGTCTGTAATTCCGGCCTCTTTCCACAACTAGAGCCCTGTTGTGAAGCCTTACCCCAAGGAGTAGGAGGAACCCTGATGGCCTGTCCTCCTCAGGACGGGGCCCCGTAGTCTCCTATGGGCAGGCTTGAAACAACAGCTGCCTATAGGCTAATCTCCTGAGCTGACTCTGCCTGGACTTCTTGCTGCTGTACTTCAATTGTTAAAACAGAAAACAACGGTTGCATTGCCAGGCCCATAAAACCAGACTTTTGTGGCCAAGTCAGTTCCCCCAGGAGTCCTGTACCTGAGAGCACTGGTCTCAGTGCACAGGGAGTGCACTGAAGTCCCAACTCCCTCCTAATTCCACTGCCTTTTGTGGAGTCCTCACTCATGACATACTCATATTTGTCAGATGTATAAACATTTTCCTCCGCCTTTTCATTTGTTAAGCAGGGTCTTTTGAAGAGAATTTTAAAATAATGATGAAGCCTATTAAATTGATTTTTTTCTTTCATGGTTTACGGTTTTTGTTTCCCACGTAAGAACTCTTTGCCTACCCCAAGGTAACAAAAATATTTTCCTAGATTTTCTGGTAGAAGTTTTATTTTAGCTTTTAGGTCTAGGTCTATGATCCATTTTGAGTTAATTTTTTTGGACAGTGGGAGGTAAGAGTTGGGGTTAATTTGTCTGTGGTTGTTCCATATTGGTATCTACTTGTTTCAGCACCATTTATTGAAAAAAAAAATCCTTTCTCCATTTAAATATCTTGGCACCTTTGTTGAAAATGAATTGATCATATATGGGCCTAATTCTGGACTTACTGATCTATTGGTCTATATGTCAATCTTTGCACCAATATCACACTGTTTTTAATTATTGAAGCTTTACAGTAAGTCTTGAAGTCAAGTTCTTTTACAAAACTATTTTTGGCTATTCTATTCCTTTGCATTACCAAATAAATTCTAGTATCAGTGTGAAATTTCTACCAAAAAACCTGTTGAGATTTTGATTGGGATTGCACTGAATTTATAGGCCAATTTGGGAAGAAGTAACATCTGAACAAAAGTGAGTGTCCCAATTCATGAACATGCTATCTCTCTCCATTTATGTAGGCCTTCTTTAATTTCTCTAAGCAGTGTTTCATAGTTTTCAGTGTATAGGTCTGACACATATTAGTTAAATTCACCCCTAAGTATTTCATGTTTTTTTTGAATTTACTGTAAATGGAATTGTTTTTCCAATTATTTGCAGTAAGTATATAAAAATATAATTGAGTTTTGTACATTGACCTTGTATCCTGTGACACCACTAATTACACTCTGGTTTTTTGGACATTCCTTTGGATTTTTCTTGAATTCAATGCCATCAGCAAATAAGACAGTTTTACTCTTCCTTTCTAAACTGTTTGCTTTATTTTTTCTTCCTGTCTTATTGTATTGGGTACAAGTTCTGATATATGTTGATTAGTAGAGTGAGAGCAGATTTCTTTTCCTGATCTTAGGGGAAAAAACATTTAGTTTTTCACCATTAAGTGTGATGTTACCTGTAGTTTCTTTTTTTTTTTAAATAAACAACCTTTATCAGATTGAAGAAGTTCTTTTCTACTCCTAGTATGTTGAGCTTTTATCATGAATGTTGAGTTCTGTCAAATGGATAATTATCAATATACTGATGAACTTTGAATGTTAAACCAACTTTGCATTATTGGAATAAATTCTGATTGATCATGGTATATTGTTCTAATAATGTATTGTTGTATTACTAGTACTTTGATATGGTTTTTTTTTTTTTTTTTTTTGCAGCACGTGGGCCTCTCACTGCTGTGGCCTCTCCTGCCGTGGAGCACAGGCTCCGGATGCGCAGGCCCAGCGGCCACGGCCCACAGGCCCAGCCACTCCGCGGCATGTGGGATCCTCCCGGACCGAGGCACGAACCCGTGTCCCCTGCATCGGCAGGCGGACTCTCAACCACTGCGCCACTAGGTAAGCCCTGATATGGGTTTTTATATGTATGTTTACCAGAGACATTGGCTTGTAGTTTTCTCTTCTTGTAATATCTTCGTCTGGTTTTGGTATCAGCATAATGCTGGTCTCATAAGATAAGATGAGCAGTGTTCCATCTTCCTCTACTTTCTGAAAGAATGTGTGTATGACTGATATTATTTCTCCTTTAAATGTTTGTTAGAACTCACCAGTGAAGTCAGTTGGCCTAGAGTTTTCTTTGTGGGAAAGTTCTAAATTATAAATTCAATTTCTTTAATAAATATAGGACTATTCAGATTTTTTATTTCTTCAGTCAATTTCGGGAATTGTGTCTTTCAAGAATTTTCCCCATTGGACTTCCCTGGTGTTGCAGTGGTTAAGAATCTGCCTGCCAATGCAGGGGACGTGGGTTCAAGCCCTGGTTCTGGGAAGATCCCACATGCTGTAGAGCAACTAAGCCCGTGCACCACAACTACTGAGCCTGTGCTCTAGAGCCCACAAGCCACAACTACTGAACCCACATGCCACAAATACTGAAGCACGCATGCCTAGAGCCCGTGCTCCACAAGAGAAGCCACAGCAATTAGAAGCCTGAGCACCTCAATGAAGAGTAGCCTCTGCTCGCCGCAACTAGAGAAAGCCCACGCACAGCAACGAAGACCCAACACAGCCAAAATTAAATAAATAAAATAAGTAAATTAAAAAAAAAAAGAATTTCCCCCATTTCATCCAAGTTGTTGAATTCATTTTTCAGTATTCAAGGATACAGCTATTCAAGGGTAATTCCTTACTACCTTTACTATCTCTGGGATATCCAGTGATGACCTTCCTTTCATTCCTGATATTGGTAATTTATGCGACTCTCTTTTCCTTCTGATCAATTCAATCAATAATCTTACTGATCTTTTCAAAGAACTAGCTTATGGTTTCATTAATATTTTCTCTTGTCTATTTTTTGTCATTGATTTCTGCTTTTATCTGTTATCATTTCCTTCCTTCTACTTACTTTGGGGCTTTTTGTTTTGTTTTGTTTTAGCTTCCTAAGGTGAAACTTAGATCACTGACTTTGGATCTTCCTTGAATTTTAATAAGCATTTAAAGCTATAAATGTCCCCTTAAGCACTTCTTTAGCTGCCTGCCACTAATTCTGATATATGTTTTCATCTTCATTCCATTCAAGATATTTTCTAATTTCCCTTGTGATTTCTACTTTGACCATAAAAGTATGCTGTTTAATTTCCAAATATTTGGGTATTTTCCTGATACCTTTCTATTATTTATTCATTTTTAAATACTTATTTATTTATTTGGCTGCATTGGGTCTCAGTTGCAGCGTGAGGGCTTAGCTGCCCCGAGGCATGTGGGATCTTAGTTTCCCGACCAGGGATCGAACCTGTGTCCCTTGCACTGGAAGGTGGATTCTTAACCACTGGACCACCAGAGAAATCCCTACCTTTCTATTATTGATGTATACTATAATTTTGTTGTCATTAGATACCATTCTTTATATGATTTCAATCCTTTAACTTTACTGATACTTATTTTATGGCCCAGAATATGGCCTATTTTGGTGAGTTTTCAAGTGCACTTAGTGAATGTTCCACATTCACAATGGCATACTGGAAAGAGTACAGGCCAGCAAGGCAGGAACCTGAATTATAATCTCATCTAAACAGAACACACTGAATGACCTTAAACCAATCACGAATTCTCTGTTACCTTATTCAATATATAAATGTAATAAGACTCAATGATCTTCATGATCTCTTTCTCTTCTTTATTAATTCCTTGGCAACCCTCCAATTGCAGGTCTTTATTACATTATACATGGATTACTACAGTTGCTTCCAAACTAGCCTTGCAATACTTCTGCATACTATTATTCCCATTTTACAGATAAGACAACTGAGTGAGGTTTAAGAGAGCGTTAGTAATTTACACAGGATAACAAGAGACAGAGCTGTGACCCAGACACAGATATGTGTGATATCAGAGCCCCTGCTCGAAACGACCACAGAACACTTTGACTATTACTCCACTGATAAGTGACTGTGTCACAACTCTTGAGTCTATATTTAAGCACTCTCTCCTGTCTTCCCCAATCTACAGCACACACTCTGCCCCAACTTTTTCCACCCAACCTTCTACTCTTTGGTATCTTCAGCCCTACTCTACAGCTATAATATCTATTGACTGTTACCCCACATCATCTTAAAGTTTCTCATCTTTCATTCTATTTTAAGTACCTGGAATGGCTCATTCCTTCCCTCTGCTTATCTAAAACCTCTATCTCCGTCAATACCCAGCATTAATTCCTTTTCTTTCTTGTAGCCTTTCACTCTTGTAAATGGCCAGGGGATACTGCAACGTTACACCATTCATCCGCAAGGTAATCAAAACCTGTCTCATATCTTTTATTTATCAATTAAATTTTGGATTTTCCCTTAAACCATTCAGGTTGATGAAGAGAGACTACATGATAGGTTAAGAACATTGGTTTTATCATTAAAGAAAGCTGAATTCAAACCCTGGCTTTGCCACTTTCGGGCTGAGTGATTTGGGCACAAAGTTAAAATTTACTTAAGGATAACCCTAAAAAAAAGGTTTAGCTCAAGAGATATCCTAAAAAAGAGCGCCAATTTCTAATCTTAGGAAAAAAAGAGTGTTTTCCCATTATGCCCCACCCAACTATTTTTTTTATTTTAATTTTCTGCCTGATAAAGGCTATACTGATCTGACAAATGTTTATGGTCACAGGACTACAATGAACCTTATTCTTAACAGTGGCAGAGATGCAGGATTATCCCACATCAGGACCCATGTCTTTAGAGCTCCTTCTATCCTCCATAGTATACACCAAAGTTTCTTACTTGTAATGGATGCCCAGTTATGATTTGTTGATTTTTCACATTCTTTATAATTCAAAGGATTAAAAATGCACATATAAATCCAGACTCAGATTTATCATGTCACAGACTGTTCTTTTCCACATTAGATTAGAAGTTAACATTTTTTTCATACCTTGTAGTTTTCAAAACTTTTTAACTTCCATTATCTCAGGTAACAGCAATAAGATATAAAAATATTAAAAAATACCTTCAAACCAATCAAAGAGAGAAACAAAGTATGGATTCCCTTGGTGAATTCTTGAACAAGTTGGCTATAACAGTTTTCCAATGGTCTGCTTATTAACTCCAATACCTACAAGAGTTAAAGCATTATTATAAAAAATAAATTTATGTTTTGCATTACTATAAAAAATAAATGGTGTTCCATATAAATTTTATATTTTGCATAGATTGTGTGAAGGCTGGGGGAGATAAAAAACATAAAGACAAAAAAATAAGAATTTAGCAGGTGTTCTCATGAAAATGGAAGAAGATAAATAAGGAAAATACTTTTCATTGTTTGCCTGAAATAGAAAAGTATTTGAACTACTCTTTCTAATTCTTAATCATGGGAGAGAAGGAAACATTAGTTAAAGGAATATTAATAATTAATTTTTAAAAGACAATC
The DNA here is from genome assembly GCF_949774975.1 of Lagenorhynchus albirostris. Lineage (NCBI taxonomy): Eukaryota > Metazoa > Chordata > Mammalia > Artiodactyla > Delphinidae > Lagenorhynchus > Lagenorhynchus albirostris. The sequence goes on along the minus strand of NC_083098.1, from coordinate 40,497,160 downwards.
TCATAAAAAGGCTAGACCAAAGTCCAAGAAAAGACAACAAAATGACCAACCATCCACCAGATTATTACCTGTTGCTTGTCTTTTTCTTGCAATATAAGAATACTCTCCCCAGTAGAATCTATTCCAGCACGGCCAGCCCTGCCAATCATCTGTTTATATTGATTCTTCTTTAAAAATTCTTTAGCAACATAGGGGGCTCTTAAAATAACTCTATGGAATTGATAAAATTAATTAAAAGTGGTATTCCATCTATAGCAATAGCTTCTATTTTTTAAAGTTTTCATTATATTTATGTGATATTAAATTTAGTAACATATTAACTCAAAATAATAGGCAACTACTGTTTACCAAGAATCTATGATGTCCTAGGCTCTTTATGTACATTATTTATAATCTTACAAAACTCTTGGTGATAACATTCTTTCTTACTTATTTATAAAGGAGTTAACTAAAGCATATATATACATTAAGTCATTTAGCAAAACTCACAAAATTAGTAATTACCAGAACCATAACTTGAACTTAAGTCTGCTTAGCTGTAAAACATATGGTCAATCCACTAGAGCAATAATCTCAAAATAGTTTTGATTTGATACTCCATAAATGAAAAATCTGACCATGGACCACCAACATATGCATATTCATTTATGAGCTTACAATACTGTCAACATAAAATTGTAGATTTCATCTGATTTTGACCTACAAATATGGTGATTTCAATCCTGTTCACATATACAGAAGTTTGTAGCCAGCTTTCCTATTCAAAGGTGAGAGAAAACCTGTCATTTACCTAAAACAATCAGCCTACCTCTTTATTTATAAATCTCAATGGACAGCCAAGATTACCAAATACATGAAGAAAACCAATGACATAAAAGAAAAACAATGAGAGCATACAGAAAAAATGTCTGACAGAAGCAGATAATATGCAGAACAGAAAAGAACTTTAAAAAATTCTAATTAGTATCCACAGAAAATTCTAAAGGGTACTGTATTCACACTATGAGAGCAGACTCTTATAAAGAAAGGACAATAAAAGAGAGTTCTTAGAAATTAAAAAGAATTAATTAATTTAAACAATTTAATAGAACAACTGAATAATGAATGAAACACAGTTAACGGAATACAATTAAAAACTGATCTTGTTATACAGAAAGTAAAGATGGGCTTCCCTGGTGACGCAGTGGTTGGGAGTCCACCTGCCGATGCAGGGGACGCGGGTTTGTGTCCCGGTCCGGGAGGATCCCACATGCCGCGGAGCGGCTGGGCCCGTGGGCCATGGCCACTGGGCCTGTGCGTCCAGAGCCTGTGTTCTGCAGCGGGAGGGGCCGCAGCGGTGAGGGGCCCGCATACCGCAAAAAAAAAAAAAAAAAAGAAAGTAAAGGTGAAGAAATCACATAGCTCATATAGATTGAAAAATGTGTAAGAACAATTAAGAGATGCAAGCTCAATTTAAGAGGTTTCAACTGTCTAACTGAAGTTACAAAAGCAGACAACAGAGAAAACAGAAGAAAAGAAATAATAAAATAACTGAAAAAAATTACTCTAAGATGAATAAAGGCATAAAACTTTAGACTGGGGGGGAAGGCGGAAGATGGCGGAAGAGTAAGACGCGGAGATCACCTTCCTCCCCACAGATACACCAGAAATACATCTACACGTGGAACAACTCCTACAGAACACCTACTGAAGGCTGGCAGAAGACCTCAGACCTCCCAAAAGGCAAGAAACTCCCCACGTACCTGGGTAGGGCAAAAGAAAAATCAGAGACAAAAGATAGGGACGGCACCTGCACCAGTGGGAGGGAGCGGTGAAGGAGGAAAAGTTTCCACACTCTAGGAAGCCCCTTCGCGGGCGGAGACTGCGGGAGGCGGAGGGGGGAGCTTCGAAGCTGCGGAGGAGTGCACAGCAACGGGTGCGGAGGGCAAAGCGGGGAGATTCCCGCACAGAGAATCGGTGCCGACCGGCACTCACCAGCCCGAGAGGCTTGTCTGCTCACCCGCCGGGGCGGGCGGGGCTGCGAGCTGAGGCCGGAGCGCAGGGAGAGGACTGGGGTTGGCGGCTTGAACATAGCCTGAAGGGGTTAGTGCACCACAGCTAGCCGGGAGGGAGTCCGGGGAAAAGCCTGCACCTGCAGAAGAGGCAGGAGACTTTTCCTTCCCTCTTTGTTTCCTGGGGCGTGAGGAGAGGGGTTTAAGAACGCTGCTTAAAGGAACTCCAGAGACGGGCGCGAGCCGCGGCTAAAAGCGCGAACCCCAGAGACGGGCGCGAGCCGCGGCTGAAAGCGCGGACCCCAGAGACGAGCGCGAGCCGCGGCTGAAAGCGCGGAATCCAGAGACGGGCGCGAGCCGCGGCTGAAAGCGCGGACCCCAGAGACGGGCGCGAGCCGCGGCTGAAAGCGCGGACCCCAGAGGCGGGCGGGAGACGTTAAGGCTGCTGCTGCCGCCACCGAGGGGCCTGTGTGCGAGCACAGGTCACTCTCCACACCCCTCTTCCGCGGAGCCTGTGCAGCCCGCCACTGCCGGGTTCCCGGGATCCAGGGACAACTTCCCCGGGAGAGCGCACAGCGCGCCTCAGGCTGGTGCAAAGTCACGCCGGCCTTTGCCACCGCAGGCCCGCCCCGCACTCTGTGCCCCTCCGTCCCCGCCGGCCTGAGTGCGCCAGAGCCCCCAATCAGCGGCTCTTTTAACCCCATCCTGTCTGAGCAAAAAACAGACGCCCTCCAGCGATCTACACGCAGTGGCAGGGCCAAATCCAAAGCTTAGCCCTCGGAGCTGTGAGAACAAAGAAGAGAAAGGGAAATCTCTCCCAGCAGCCTCAGAAGCAGCGGATTAAAGCTCCACAATCAACCTGATGTACCCTGCATCTGTGGAATACCTGAATAGACAACCAATCATCCCAAATTAAGGAAGTGGACTTTAGGAGCAAGATCTATGATTTTTTCCCCTTTCCTCTTTTTGTGAATGTGTATGTGTATGCTTCTGTATGAGATCTTGTCTGTATAGTCTTGCTTCCACCATTTGTCCTAGGGTTCTATCCGTCCATGTTTCTTTTTTAATTTTTTTCATAATAATTAATTTTAATAACCTTATACTTTACCTTCGTTCTTTCTTTCTTTCTTTCCGTCCTTCCTTCCCTCCTTTAGACAACGAATCATCCCAAATTGAGGAGGTGGTCTCTGACAGCAAGATTTAGGATTTTTCCCCATTTACCTCTTTTAGTGAGGGTGTATGTGTATGCTTCTGTGTAAGATTTTGTCTGTATAGCTTTGCTTCCAACATTTGTCCTAAGGCTCTTTCCGTCCCTTTTTTTTTTTCTAAATAAGAAGTTTTTAATTCAATAACTTTATTATACTTTATTTTATTTTTACTGTATCTTCTTTCTTTCTGTCTTTTTTCCTTCTTTCCCTCCTTCCTTCCTTCCTTCCTCCCTCCCTCCATTCTTTCCTTCTTTCCTTCTTTGCTTCTTTCTTTCTTCCTTCCTTCCTTCCTTCCCTCCTTTCCTTCTTTCTTTCCTCATACTTCTACTAATTCCCTCTACTTTTTCTCCCTTTTATCCTGAGCCTGTGGATGAAAAGCTTTTGGTGCTCCAGCCAGGAGGCAGGGCTCTGCCTCTGAGGTAGGACAGCCAACTTCAGGACACTGATCAACAAGAGACCTCCCAGCTCCACATAATATCAAACGGCGAAAATCTCCCAGAGACCCTCATCTTAACACCAGCACCCAGCTTCACTCAACGACCAGCAAGCCACAGTGCTGGAAAACCTATGCCAAACAACTAGCAAAACAGGAACACAACCCCACCCATTAGCAGAGAGGCTGCCTAAAATCATAATAAGGCCACAGACGCCCCCAAACACACCACCAGACTTGAACCTGCCCACTAGAGAGACAAGATCCAGCCTCATCCACCACAACGCAGGCACTAGCCCCCTCCACCAGGAAGCCTACACAACCCACTGAACCAACCTTAGCCACTGGAGACAGACATCAAAAACAGGAGGAACTACAAACCTGCAGCCTGCAAAAAGGAGACCCCAAACACAGTAAGATAAGCAAAATGAGAAGACAGAAAAACACACAGCAGATAAAGGAGCAAGATAAAAATGCACCAGACCTAACAAATGAAGAGGAAATAGGCAGTCTACCTGAAAGAGAATTCAGAATAATGATAGTAAGGTTGATCCGAAATCTTGGAGAAAAAATGGACAATAGATTGGACAAAATGCAAGAATCAGTTAACAAGGACCTAGAAGAACTAAAGATGAAACAAGCAACGATGAACAACACAATAAATGAAATTAAAAGTACTCTAGATGGGATCAATAGCAGAATAACTGAGGCAGAAGAACGGATAAGTGACCTGGAAGATAAAATAGTGGAGATAACTACTGCAGAGCAGAATAAAGAAAAAAGAATGAAAAGAACTGAGGACAGTCTCAGAGACCTCTGGGACAACATTAAACGCACCAACATTCGAATTATAGGGGTTCCAGAAGAAGAAGAGAAAAAGAAAGGGACTGAGAAAATATTTGAAGAGATTATAGTTGAAAACTTCCCTAATATGGGAAAGGAAATAGTTAATCAAGTCCAGGAAGCACAGAGAGTCCCATACAAGATAAATACAAGGAGAAATACGCCAAGACACATATTAATCAAACTGTCAAAAATTAAATACAAAGAAAGCATATTAAAAGCAGCAAGGGAAAAACAACAAATAACACATAAGGGAATCCCCATAAGGTTAACAGCTGATCTCTCAGCAGAAACCCTACAAGCCAGAAGGGAGTGGCAGGACATACTGAAAGTGATGAAGGAGAAAAACATGCAGCCAAGACTACTCTACCCAGCAAGGATCTCATTCAGATTTGATGGAGAAATTAAAACCTTTACAGACAAGCAAAAGCTGAGAGAGTTCAGCACCACCAAACCAGCTTTACAACAAATGCTAAAGGATCTTCTCTAGGCAAGAAACACAAGAGAAGGAAAAGACCTATAATAACGAACCCAAAACAATTTAGAAAATGGGAATAGGAACATACATATCGATAATTACCTTAAATGTAAATGGACTAAATGCTCCCACCAAAAGACACAGATTAGCTGAATGGATACAAAAACAAGACCCTTATATATGCTGTCTACAAGAGACCCACTTCAGACCTACAGACACATACAGACTGAAAGTAAGGGGATGGAAAAAGATATTCCATGCAAATGGAAACCAAAAGAAAGCTGGAGTAGCAATTCTCATATCAGACAAAATAGACTTTAAAATAAGGACTATTAAAAGAGACAAAGAAGGACACTACATAATGATCAAGGGATCGATCCAAGAAGATATAACAATTGTAAATATTTATGCACCCAACATAGGAGCACCTCAATACATTAGGCAAATACTAACAGCCATAAAAGGGGAAATCGACAGTAACACATTCATAGTAGGGGACTTAAACACCCCACTTTCACCCATGGACAGATCATCCAAAATGAAAATAAATAAGGAAACACAAGCTTTAAATGATACATTAAACAAGATGGAGTTAATTGATATTTATAGGACACTCCATCCAAAAACAACAGAATACACATTTTTCTCAAGTGCTCATGGAACATTCTCCAGGATAGATCATATCTTAGGTCACAAATCAAGCCTTGGTAAATTTAAGAAAATTGAAATTGTATCAAGTATCTTTTCTGACCACAACGCCATGAGACTAGATATCAATTACAGGAAAAGATCTGTAAAAAATACAATCACATGGAGGCTAAACAATACACTACTTAATAATGAAGAGATTACTGAAGAAATCAAAGAGGAAATCAAAAAATACCTAGAAACAAATGACAATGGAGATACAACGACCCAAAACCTGTGGGATGCAGCAAAAGCAGTTCTAAGGGGGACGTTTATAGCAATACAAGCCCACCTTAAGAAGCAGGAAACATCTCGAATAAACAACCTAACCTTGCACCTCAAGCAATTAGAGAAAGAAGAACAAAAAAACCCCAAAGCTAGCAGAAGGAAAGAAATCATAAAAATCAGATCAGAAATAAATGAAAAAGAAATGAAGGAAACAATAGCAAAGATCAATAAAACTAAAAGCTGGTTCTTTGAGAAGATAAACAAAATAGATAAACCACTAGCCAGACTCATCAAGAAAAAAAGGGAGAAGACTCAAATCAATAGAATTAGAAATGAAAAAGGAGAGGTAACAACTGACACTGCAGAGAGAAAAGAGATCATGAGAGATTACTACAAGCAACTCTATGCCAATAAAATGGACAATCTGGAAGAAATGGACAAATTCTTAGAAATGCACAACCTGCCAAGACTGAATCAGGAAGAAATAGAAAATATGAACAGACCAATCACAAGCACTGAAATTGAAACTGTGATTAAAAATCTTCCAACAAAGAAAAGCCCAGGACCAGATGGCTTCACAGGCGAATTCTATCAAACATTTAGAGAAGAGCTAACACCTATCCTTCTCCAACTCTTCCAAAATATAGCAGAGGGAGGACCACTCCCTAACTCCTTCTACGAGGCCACCATCACCTTGATACCAAAACCAGACAAGGATGTCACAAAGAAAGAAAACTACAGGCCAATATCACTGATGAACATAGATGCAAAAATCCTCAACAAAATACTAGCAAACAGAATCCAACAGCACATTAAAAGGATCATACACCATGATCAAGTGGGGTTTATTCCAGGAATGCAAGGATTCTTCAATATACGCAAATCTATCAATGTGATAAACCATATTAACAAATTGAAGGAGAAAAACCATATGATCATCTCAATAGATGCAGAGAAAGCTTTTGACAAAATTCAACACCCATTTATGATAAAAACCCTGCAGAAAGTAGGCATAGAGGGAACTTTCCTCAACATAATAAAGGCCATATATGACAAGCCCACAGCAAACATCATCCTCAATGGTGAAAAACTGAAAGCATTTCCACTAAGATCAGGAACAAGACAAGGTTGCCCACTCTCACCACTATTATTCAACATTGTTTTGGAAGTTTTAGCCACAGCAATCAGAGAAGAAAAGGAAATAAAAGGAATCCAAATTGGAAAAGAAGAAGTAAAGCTGTCACTGTTTGCAGATGACATGATCCTATACATAGAGAACCCTAAAGATGCTACCAGAAAACTACTAGAGCTAATCAATGAATTTGGTAAAGTGGCAGGATACAAAATTAATGCACAGAAATCTCCGGCATTCCTATATACTAATGATGAAAAATCTGAAAGTGAAATCAAGAAAACACTCCCATTTACCATTGCAACAAAAAGAATAAAATATCTAGGAATAAACCTACCTAAGGAGACAAAAGACCTGTATGCAGAAAATTATAAGACACTGATGAAAGAAATTAAAGATGATATAAATAGATGGAGAGATATACCATGTTCTTGGATTGGAAGAATCAACATTGTGAAAATGACTCTACTACCCAAAGCAATCTATAGATTCAATGCAATCCCTATCAAACTACCACTGGCATTTTTCACAGAACTAGAACAAAAAATTTCACAATTTGTATGGAAACACAAAAGACCCCGAATAGCCAAAGCAATCTTGAGAACGAAAGAAGGAACTGGAGGAATCAGGCTCCCTGACTTCAGACTATACTACAAAGCTACAGTCATCAAGACGGTATGGTACTGGCACAAAAACAGAAAGATAGATCAATGGAACAGGATAGAAAGCCCAGAGATAAACCCATGCACATATGGACACCTTATCTTTGATAAAGGTGGCAGTAATGTACAATGGAGAAAGGACAGCCTCTTCAATAAGTGGTGCTGGGAAAACTGGACAGGTACATGTAAAAGTATGAGATTAGATCACTCCCTAACACCATACACAAAAATAAGCTCAAAATGGATTAAAGACCTAAATGTAAGGCCAGAAACTATCAAACTCTTAGAGGAAAACACAGGCAGAACACTCTATGACCTAAATCAAAGCAAGATCCTTTCTGACCCACCTCCTAGAGTAATGGGAATAAAAACAAAAATAAACAAATGGGACCTAATGAAACTTCAAAGCTTTTGCACAGCAAAGGAAACCATAAACAAGACCAAAAGACAACCCTCAGAATGGGAGAAAATATTTGCAAATGAAGCAACCGACAAAGGATTAATCTCCAAAATTTACAAGCAGCTCATGCAGCTCAATAACAAGAAAACAAACAACCCAATCCAAAAATGGGCAAAAGACCTAAATAGACATTTCTCCAAAGAAGATATACAGACTGCCAACAAACACATGAAAGAATGCTCAACATCACTAATCATTAGAGAAATGCAAATCAAAACTACAATGAGATATCATCTCACACCAGTCAGAATGGCCATCATCAAAAAATCTAGAAACAATAAATGCTGGAGAGGGTGTGGAGAAAAGGGAACCCTCTTACACTGTTGGTGGGAATGTAAATTGATACAGCCACTGTGGAGAACAGTATGGAGGTTCCTTAAAAAGCTACAAATAGAACTACCATATGACCCAGCAATCCCACTACTGGGCATATACCCTGAGAAAACCATAATTCAAAAAGAGACATGTACCAAAATGTTCATTGCAGCTCTATTTACAATAGCCCGGAGATGGAAACAACCTAAGTGCCCGTCATCGGATGAATGGATAAAGAAGATGTGGCACATATATACAATGGAATATTACTCAGCCATAAAAAGAAACGAAATTGAGCTATTTGTAATGAGGTGGATAGACCTAGAGTCTGTCATACAGAGTGAAGTAAGTCAGAAAGAGAGAGACAAATACCGTATGCTAACACATATATATGGAATTTAAGGGAAAAAAATGACATGAAAAACCTAGGGGTAAAGCAGGAATAAAGACGCAGACCTCTTAGAGAACGGACTTGAGGTTATGGGGAGGGGGAAGGGTGAGCTGTGACAGGGCGAGAGAGAGTCATGGGCATATACACACTAACAAACGCAGCAAGGTAGATAGCTAGTGGGAAGCAGCCGCATGGCACAGGGATATTGGCTCGGTGCTTTGTGACAGCCTGGAGGGGTGGGATGGGGAGGGTGGGAGGGAGGGAGACGCAACAGGGAAGACATATGGGAACATTTGTTTATGTATGACTGATTCACTTTGTTATAAAGCAGAAACTAACACACCATTGTAAAGCAATTATACCCCAATAAAGATGTAAAAAAAAAAAAAAAAAAAAACTTTAGACTGAAAGCATGTACCAAAGGGCTAAGCCCTATGAATAAGAAGTAGCTAAACTGGGAGAGTTAGGATTGCAGAATTAGATTTCTCAGTTTCTTCAGTTTCAAACCTTGGCTTTGAAACTCATTTGTTGGCCGTGAAGTTGGGTAAGTTACTTCATTATTCAGTGCCTCAGTTTTCCCTTCTATAAAATGTGGATAATAAAATACGACCTTTCTCACAGAGCTGTTGTAAGGATCTATTAAGTCAACGCATGTAAAGCTGTTATGACATGAGTGAGGGCATGTAATAACTGTAATTATTATTATACACTATGACAAAATGTTAAGGTTAAAGAGAAAAGTCTAAAAGCCTCTGGAAAGGGAAAAACAGCACGCCTATGCAAAAACAAAAATGACCAACACTAGCGCCTAAAAAACATGGAAGAATACTACAAGGGCCCCAAAGAAAAAAAACTGAACCTAGAATTCTGCTCCTAGCAAGGTGTTCAAGTGTGAGGCTAAAATAAAGACATCTTCAGCTACGCAAAGATTCAAAAATTTTTACTCCCAATGCAGCATTTAAAAAATAATTACCCAAGGATGGCAAAATAAAAAATGGATCATAGAAGGAAGATGTGAGACACAAGAGGCAGTGGTAGGCACACACACACACACAAAAAGTATAATTTACAGGTAAGTTTAAAGAACTATTGATTATAAGATGAAAGAAAATTTAAAATCTAGAACTAAAATTCCAGGTAAATGCAACAATACATGAGGCAGTGTAGAAAAACACACAAATGCTAAGACTCTTGTTATGTTCAAGCAGAGGATATAGTTATTGATTAATTCTAAAATGACAGAAAAACACAGTTGCGTTTTTTAACAGTTTTACAACTGTTAAAAAATTTAAGAGTAACCATTGAAACAAGAGAAATAGGATAGATAACTTCCTTTTTTATTTCAACAATTGTCTGAAAAAATAGAAAACTTAGCCAGTGACAGAGTTTGAAAATAAAAGAATAGAAAAAAATATACTTGGCAAAAAATGTAGTCCCAGCATTCAAAATAAAATCACTAAATGAGGAAAACAAGGATGTATTCTATTCATAAAAGGTATAATTCAGCAATAAGATATTTGCAGTAAACCTTTATATACCTAGTTTTGAAATACAAAGCAAGAACTTTTAAAAATGTAAAAAGGATAAGTTGACAACTCCATCATTACAGTGGGAGACTCTGAAACTGACAAATCAAAGAATCACAAAGAAAAGGGAGGAGCTGATGACTAATAACTGTTATACATTGAGCTATATGAAACTACATACTCAACAGAAAATACATATTTTTTTAAATCTCATGGATGATTTATAAAAACTGACCATTTATTTGAAAAAATGTCACAAATGACAAAGAGTAGAAATCAATTATACTGGTAATAACCAAAAAGATAATCAAGGATCTACTCTTTAAAAAAAGATACTAGACTCAAAAGTCTTTCTGGATGAGTTCTCTAAAGTTTCAAGGAAATCTGTTAAATAAACTCTTTCAGATCATAAAACATGGTCAAAAGCTTGCCAACTGTTTCTACACAACCAGGATAATAAACCATAACATCAAAACCAGATAGGGAGAGTAACAAAGAAAGAAGGAATTCTAACAGCAAGAAATCTACTAGTGTTATTTTTCATTAAAATATTAAAGTAAATAAACCGAACAATCAACTAAGCAAATGCTGAAAAAAACATTTGATAAATTCTCACCCACTACTGAGAAAGAATAAAACAACAAAAAAAACTGTTGGCAAGCTAGGAACTGGAAAGTTTTGAGACCGGCCAACAATGACTTATATCTTACCTTCGAGCTGGTAGGTTAACACCTGCTGCTAGGGTGGATGTGCAGGTAAAAAGGCAGAGAACTCCTGCGGAGTAGGCCTCTTCCAAGAGCTTCCTTTCATCACTCGTTAAACCACCATGGTGATAAGCAACTCCAAATGGGATGGTGTGCTTTAAAACAGGACACAGGTTGCCATTGCTGATATTCTTCAAGTTCTTAATCACCTCATGTTTTTCTTTCTCTTTGTGTTTCAGATATTCCCTGGGAAAAAGACGTTAGACGTGAACCCTTGATCTTATAGTGACAAAGTACCTAAAATTTTAATTTCAGTAGGTGCATGTAAACATTCTTTTTTTAAAAGAACTTATTACTTTTATTGATATAAATACATAGAATGTTCTTAGAATTTTGATTTGACTTCATTAGCTATTAGGCTAATGAACCTTTTTGTGGATCACAGAGCCCTGTGAAAATCTGCTTAAAACTAAGGAAAAAAATATTCACATAAACACAACACTTTGCATATAATTTCAAGGATTCGTGGACTTCCTGAAGTTCAATCCTGTACCTCCTATGAATACATGAACTCCAGGTGTAGACCCCTGCTCTAGATGTTACAATTATTTTTTCACAAGAACATATATCTTTAGTGAAGATGATTTGTTTTAAGTCATAAATTTTCTTCTCTGAAGATGAAAACATATTATTAAATCATATGAATTATATGTAAAACTGTCTAAACTCTAGCATTTTAGAAGCCTCAGTAATATCCTACAATGTCTTCTTACCTAGAAGCACCTATTATTTTAAATTCCCTTCTAGAAAAGAAAAAAAGGAAAGAAAGACTAAGTACAACTAACTACTAACTGACTACAAAGCAACAACTTCTGAATACCAGTAGCAAACAAATATAGTCCAAGATATAAATATAATACACACAGCCCTATGTTGTTTTAGCATGCTTCATGGAAAGCATAGAGAGCTCTGGCTGGTGCTAACTGCACAAGGACAGTCATTTCACATGAAGTTGAGAAATGGGAGGCCAGGAGACAGTGAAGAATTGGGAAGAAAGTGGTCAAGATTCATCAGTGCAAGAACTAGAAGTGGCCGCTGAGTAGGGAGCAGCAGACTTTATGTTACTACTTTCCGGCCAGTGTTTGAGGTCCTGAAAGGGACAAATACTTCTCAAGGAATTAAGACTTATGGATAATCACCTTATAATTTTAGAGAAGGGAGACATTATTTGTAACTGACCAGATAAGACATAATTATATGGAGAAGGGTTTTGTGGGAGAAGTTGAGATGTGAGCTGGGCCTTGAAGACCAGGTGTTAGAGAGGCAGCAATGAGGGGGCAGGAAAGTGCAGAGTTGGCAGAGGGTAAAGCAGGATTGTAGGCATGGAAATGGGAAGTTCAAGAATAAACAAAGAAGACAAGTAGTTCAGTCTGGATGAAGTGCAGGGTGGATAAAGAAAGGAAGAAATAAGGACGGAAAAGTAAGTTGAGTCATTATCTTAGCATGAATTCTAGGCTAAGAAGCACTGTGGTATCATTTTCAGGGACATTTTTAGGGAAAGTGATATGACCAGAGCTCTGGCAGTTGTCAGCAAATAGTGTTTAAAAGACATCCTTAACTTAGAAGTCAAAGGTGGTAATAGCTATAAAAAAGATAATTTTCCTTGAGATTGAGACAATCACTTGGGAAAAAAATCTGCTTCAGTCTTTGCACTTAGACATACAAGCATATTCTAGGTGATTTTACTATACCTGCTTCACATGAAATGTCTGATTAGGAGGCAAATCATTAAGACATAGGCTGATATTCCAGGACTCTCATGAAATTACGTTCTAAGGACAATACTGAGATCAGAAACCATTTAGCCCCAGATTTTACTTCATCTACATGTAAACTATAGAATAATATGAAAAAGTATGCTCTAAACATGACATTTTAGCCAACAGCCACCAAAAAAGGGGGCTAAGCTATACTCAGAACATTCACCTTATGAAAGCAGCAAGTAATATGGAAAATGTATTTTAGAGGAAGTTTTCCTTCAGAAAGAGTTTAAGAAAGTATCAAGTGTCCATAATAATTCATTAACTAAGGGTTCTGGAGAACCAAATTTTTAAGTAATTCAATATTAAACATCAACATTTATGACCCAAATAAACTGTTATCACCAAAAAGCAAAATAAGTCAAGGATATAACTTGACTAATAATAAACCTCACATCTCCCAGTCAAAAGTTTGTCTCTAAATTTCCCCATCACTTAGTGCTACACTACCTTATTCTAAGAAAACAACTGATTTACTGAGAATATCTCAATGATAATTTAATTTCCTTAGGTTTTTATAGTCTACATCACCACTGTAAAGGCAGACTCTGTTACTGAAATCGGAAACTCCTGAGCTTTATCCCGAACATCTGCATCTCTGTACTAGTCAATGAATTTAACTCTATATTAGATCAATCCATGATGACAGCAGGATTGGGAGGGGAGGCGGAGGATGGCTAGATTAGAATCCATAGTACTGGTCTGTGAACAGTGAGATAGCACTGGCTCAGGGGCCAAAAAGAAGTCTGAAAAATATGATAAAAGTACACATGGGACAAAAAGGTACAGAAAAAACTAAACTGTTCATACTTAAGTTCATTTTATACTTATCTCTATGACATAACAGAACCAACATTAACATTTTATAGTATAAAATTACAAACTAATACATTTCTTAATTATTTAGGAAATTCAATTCAAATGTCCACACAACCTAAGTGTGAAGTTTACTAAGAAAACAAAGGCAACAGTACTTAATTAAAAAGAAAGTTAAGCTGAAGATATGATTCATCCACACAGTGATTAGTGATCAGTCCTCTGATCATGTAGGCCAGCAGCTGACCTTGGCTGCATGCTGGACTCTGCCTAGGAGCTTTACAAAATAATGGTGCCTGGGTCCCACTCCCATATATTCTGATTTGTCTTGGATGTAGCTTGGGCACTGAAATTTTAAAAAGGCTCCAAGATGATTCACTGTGCAGCCAAGCAATTATATTAGTCAGCGTTCTCTTACAGGTAGAATTTTTCTCTGGCCATTTCACGTATGTGAATTTCACAGTTCAACTTTCTTCAAGGTCAGGGCCTTTAGAATCTATTATAACAACTTAGTATAATGTTCTGCAAGAAGTAATTAGTGCTTGCTGAATAAACAGAACATACAGCATGTAAATCATAATAAAAATGAAACAATATTTTTTAAAAGAGTAACATACTTGCTTAAAATTTTGCATATCATTTCTGCTACATTTTCACAGTTCTTCTTAGTGGGACAAAAAACTAAGCAGGAATAATTGGGAATAACTTCTGTCACCAATGCTACCAAGTGATCAGGATCCATCTTTTTCAGAGTATCAGAATACTGCACAACAAGATTTAGGAACAAAGTAGTTAGCAACCATGAAAGCCTTTCATTTTACCAGTGTAAAAGGTAAGTAAAAAGGTAAGCTTTGAAAGGTAAGTAAACCAACCATAATTTTGAACTTCTCATTTAAAATATGATCATTTAAAAGAAAAGATACAACCTATATTAAACAGCAAAATGTTAAGTCCCACTTTTCTCTTGGGTTATTAGGGTTTCGTTAGGTGTATTTAGTTTTAAATAAAGGAAGTGAAAATAGTTAATGTTATTAATAACCCCACTGCACACCCGTCTCCACTGAAGCAGAAAAAGTCCACAGAGAGAAACACAGATTGATCCTAATAATAGTCAAAGAACTGCATAAATAAGCTAAACCTGCTGCTTTACTAACAGTTTTCAAAAACATAGATTCAATCATACTACAGGACATATTTTCAGAAATAAAAAATACATTTATCAAGCAGATGCAAAGAACTCAAAGAACATGAAGAAAAATGTAAAGTTATTTAAAATCTCCTCACTTCCTTCGACTTTACTGAAAACTAATTAAGATACAAATTGAGAATAATATACCTTTATAGAATTCTAAAACTGTTGTAAAATCCCTTTCTTCCTTTTAATGTCCTTCACATAAATCACAGAACATTAACATAGTATACATTAACATTTTCATACACCAGTATCTGAGCTATACAGCCCACAAATATTTCTTCTTGTTTTGCTGTTGTTGCTGAATGAATAAACATTTATGGGAGAGGTCTCCAAACGTTCTTGGTTCCTGGAGCCCCAAGGTCAAAAGAAATAACTAACAGTTCTGATTCTTAGGTAGTTAGGTCCAAACAACTTAATAAGTATGTATTTCCTCACAAATTAGTAGCCATCTAAATAAATAATACACATCAACTGAATAAAATTTTTTTTATTTCATTCTTAAATAACCATCAGAGCCCACTAACAGGATGTGCACACAACTGGGCCCTGCAGTCTTTCAAATCTTAGAAATCCTCATTTCCTGTCCCACATTGATTTTCACATGGTATTTGCTTACAGTAAGTGCAAAAACAACCCCCAACTTCACAAAGATACAATATCGTAGAAAGTAATGTAGTGTGATCTAATGTTGACATAGGAAACTGCCTATCTTGAACCAGTAGTTTGTGTGGTGTCCAAGAGTTGTCAAGCATCAGCTGTTTCTCTGAAACAACTAAACTACCCCATGGTACCCATGCAACTCTTTTGTGGTGCCCCAGGGAAGCCGGGCACAAAGTCTGGGAACCTCACCTTTAGGGATTATCAAGGTTACCTTATAGTTAAGGAGACGTGAAAAAGTCATGCCATTCTCAGCTTTGCTGTCAACCTCATATATTGTGTCCTTTATTTTCAGATATTCTTTTAATTCAACCTCGAATTAAAAGGACATTTGCAATTAATATCACATGTAAATTCCTTTTTCCAGAGTATCAAATTTTGTAAAATATGTTGTAAAAAGGAAAGATATACAAAAATTTTAGCTTTTCTAAGGTATGTAGAATGCTTCAACTTAAAAGTTACTTCTTTCCCATTTAAGTTTATTTTTCCCTTTAAATCAAAACAGGGATTAATATCCTTGAAGAAATACTTATGAATTGAATAGCCACATACCTAAAAGAAAATCAGATACTTGTATGTGTCACAAGAGGAAGTATAAATGAGTCAAGTGTTCAGACTCTATCTTTTATTAAGGAGTTATTTATGGTATTCCTCAAGATTTATAGCTTCATTAGTCATCAGTTTTAATCTAAAACTGACCAAATTATCAAATTATTAATTTAACTATTTGTAGACAAAAAAAGCTTGTAAATACAGCTCATTGAATTTTTAAAAGAACAGCATCTAATTTGACAATTAAGGTCAGAAAATGTCTCTTGAAAATTCTCATATTTGGTGCAAATGTAAAAACACTAAATTTCAAATTAAAATTTGGTGATTCTAAAAAAATTATTTTCTGAAAACCTATTTAGACACAGAAACTTCAAACAGAGTATATGTACATTATAAGTTACTTTTGAATAACTATGAACTACATTTATTTACTTTCTTTCTTTTAGGAATACTATTATTGGGGAGTTTAAATTTAAATCCATGTGAAGTCTTAACTTATTTTAAAAAAGCATTAAAACTACCAAAGCATAAATATTTGAAAATATTTTAACTTTTAAGATAATTTTTTTTATGTGCCAATAACTTGAAACATGAGTCACTAAATTCTCACTGAATGAAAAAATTTACCTTACAGAATATAAAGTAGAAAAGCAGAATGGGTCTGAAAAATTCCATTCAATAAATATTCATTGAAGGCCCATGGGTCACTCACTGTTCCAGGTGTTCCCCATACAGTACTGACCCAAGCCAAGATCCCTGATCTCTACACACAAACTTGCTACCATTTAGCCATGGTGAGTGGCATTATGTTCCTTCACTACTCTTAGAATTTTTATACAGTACATTTGCTACTTTTCTTTCTAAATAGAAGATGATACATAACAAACCAAACCTTAGGTACATACTGGTCTAAACTGACTCGTGTAATATTCTGCTTGCAGGAACTCTTGTAGGTCTTCAACATTGTTTAATGTTGCACTCATACCGATAATTTGAGTTGTTTCTAAAAAAAAAAAACCCAAAGTATTGATGAAAATGTGTTACTTAGTATATCATAACAATAATTTTAGCAACCTTTTAGTGTTCTTATTCTTCCTGAGTGATTTGAGAAAGAGGGGACAGGTAAGAAAAATACCAACACAGTTGACCCTTGAACAACACGAGGGTTAGGGGTACCAACCTGCTTCGCAGTCGAAAATCCGTGTAAAACTTATAGTCGGTCCTCCATATCCTCAGTTCTGCATCCCTGGATTCAACCAACCACAGATCATGTGGTACTGTAGTACTTACTATTGAAAAAAATCCACATATAAGTGGACCCATGCAGTTCAAACCTGTGTTGTTCAACGGTCAACTGTATAATACCAGAGTATTAATCTGGCAGATGATATTACTCAGAAGAGAGGTATAAGCTGGTAACACAGATTGGGAGCCATCAAACACAAGGAGCCCTTGAAGTCATGAGTATGGATGCGAATTAGCAGAAATTGTATGAAGTAAGAAACAAGAGAAGAGTCTAAGATGAATCTATGGTAACACCAATGTACATGATGAATACGCTTAGAAAGCAGTGTCACAAAGGAGAACAAAAGGAGAAACTAAAGAGATTCCTTTCATTCAAATATCTATTAAGTGTAAGGCACTGGTGACAAAAGGACAAATAAGTATACAGCAGTAGCAAACACATGTCCATTATGTGCAGGTACTATGCTAGATGCTGTACAAAGACTGACTCGTGCTATCTTCACAGCAATTCAGTGAGGAAGGTTCTATTACTATCATCCATTTTTGATGCATAAGGAAAAAGAGGCACAGTTACTATAACTTGCCCAAGGTCACAGACAAAGTTAAAAGTGAGCCAGGATTTGAATCCAGCTCCAGAGTCTGCCCTTAGCCATTATGCTATGCTATCTCTCAATGCTAACACATGATCAGTCTTACAGACAGATAGTAGGGAAACCAAGACAGAATGATGTTTAAGCATCCAAAGGAAAAATGAATGATAAATAATCAAATGCTGAAGAGAAATTAAGACAAGGACAGTCAGTGTACACTGGATTTGACAAGTAGATGATCATTTTCTCCTCTTCCTCTGCTTTATATTTTTCCATAGAATTTGTCACCATCTGACACACTGTATGTTTTCTTGTTTATCTGCTTATTATCTGTTCACTTTCACTAAAATATAGGTTTGATAAAGGCAGGGCCTGATGCACAGGGGGTACTAAATAAATTTTTTTTAATAAATGATTATAAAGTGCTACAACCTGCCTAAATACCACTGTTATCAAAATTTTAAAAATAATTCTTAAGATCTGATCTTTATGATTAATAATTTTCCGTATATAAACTATTAACAATATACAACAACTAATAAGCTATTGCAATAGTATATCAAAAAATAATAGAGAAGATATTTAGAATATTTCATATACATTTAAAGACTATCTGATGTTGTAAAATAGCTCCTTAAAGTGACTATTTATATACAATGTTTTCTTGGTATGATGATCATACTGATGGTGGCAACAACAGCAAACCCTTATTGTGCTACATGCTAGGCATGGCTGAATGCGTCCGTTACATGTGTTAACTCATATAATCCTCACAATAATCCCATCTGGTTGGTACCATTATTATCCCCATTTTACAGATGAAGAAAGAAAGGTTGAGTCACATGCCTAAGCACACATAGCTAGTAAGTGGAGGATACTGATAGGGGACATCCTCAAATGTTAACTTCATTTATCTTCACAATTCTACTCACTCATCCATTCTTCCAACAAAAATTTATAAGCTTACTTTAGACATAAAAAACTAAGGCAGAAAGCTTAAGTACCTTACTCTAGGTTACATAATCTAGCTAGTGACGGAATTAAGTCTTTTATAGGTCTCTCGATTATAAATCAATTAGTGACCACATTTGAAAGAATACTTACTGCTAGTGTAGAGGATTTTTGCTAGAGTCATTTCCAGTATAGCCCCACGGCTTCCTTCACCAATCATGTGCAACTTCGAGATTTAAAAAAAAAAGGGAGAAAAGTAAATCTGCATAAAATACCTAAATAAAATAAGCATACATTGGATGAAATGAAGAAGCCATCTTTGCTTTATAACTCAAACATTTTCGTTATGGCAACTAGAGTACCTATACATTATTTCACTGGTATTTTAAGTTAATGAGGTTGTCCCGAGTACAACATTCTGGCATCTGGAATTCATAAATACTATTATAAAACTGAACATATATACATATATTCACTCTTCAAGAAACACTTGACACAAAACTGAATTTAAGACTACCATGCATGGGGGCTTCCCCGGTGGCGCAGTGGTTAAGAATCCGCCTGCCAATGCAGGGGACACAGGTTCGAGCCCTGGTCCAGGAAGATCCCACATGCTGCGGAGCAACCATGCCTGTGCACCACAACTACTGAGCCTGCACTCTAGAGCCCACGAGCCACAACTACTGAGCCCGTGAGCCACAACTACTGAGTCCACGAGCCACAACTACTGAGCCCACATGCCACAACTACTGAAACCCATGCACCTAGAGCCCGTGCTCCACAACAAGCGAAACCACAGCAATGAGAAGCCCGTGCACCACAATGAAGAGTAGCCCCTACTCGCCGCAAATAGAGAAAGTCCGCGCGCAGCAACGAAGACCCAATGCAGCCAAAAATAAATAAAACAGATACAACATTAAAGAAATAAAAAATGTTTTAAAAAGAAGATTACCATGCATGAAATGTCTTTATCTGTGTTATCTATATATTAAAATAAATTACTTATTTTCATAAAGGTATTAAGCAGATCCACATAATAAATGTTAGTATAATAAAAATGTTGATAAATAAATGGAGTAACCAACCTCATCTACAACAACCAGACCCAGACTGTTAATCCTTTCGGTTTCAATCAAAGAGTTCACCAGACTATGTCCTTTTTCAATAGTGGCAATATATAGTGATTTCTTTTCCCTTCTTTTAATTGGAGGAAATTTTCCTTTGCTTCCAGCATATTCTTCAACAAAGAAACCCAGTTCTACACCAAAACTTGACAAACCTGAAATCTAGAATATTAGTTAAAATAAACAAAAAATATCAGATAAGAACCCTAATTGTTAAGTGTTCACAGGGATTTAAAAAATCTAAAAGTGTTTAATACTGACAATGGGAACAAGGTCACAGATAATACATACCTACATATATATAAGAAATGTCATAATTACTGTATTAATCTTTGCAAATAAATGCCACTTTTAAACTAGATAATATAAATATAAATTTTAAGTGTCTCCTCTGATGTTAAAAAAATCAGAATAACTCATTTATTTTGATAAAATAATTGGTTAGTTTCTGCTTGAAAAAGCAGGCTAAATATCAATACAACATGTAAAATGGAGTTTAATCCACAGGTTTAGAAAAAAATAAAACCCCTTCTGAAACAGAAGAGATTTTCGATTAAGTACTCCACACTGTATTTGCACATCCTAAAAATAATAATTCTCCATCATTAATAGAGATACCTTTTCTCAGTCAATAAAAAGTTGTTACATTTATGCTAGTTTTTATATCTGAATGTCGAAATTACATTAGCAAATACCACTTGTTAAAAAAAAAAATCACACCTTTTCTTGAACAATTGCCACATATGGTAGGATCATTAAAACATCTTTTCGCCGGCAAAGCAGTTCTTGCAGCATTAAAATCTCAGCCACGAGGGTTTTTCCACCACTTGTTGGCAAGGAATATATTAAATTTTTTCTTTCTTGCACAGAATTCAATGTTAAGCAAGCATGTTGCCATTCTGTGGAATTGAAAAAAAAAAAGCCTTATTTTCCCCTTCTACAATCTCAAAAGTTTTCTAAGATAGAATCAAATCTTACTCTGTGTAGCATCTTCTCATAGTGATAAATGTAACTATATATCAATGTTAATTGTCAAAATCCCCAACGCATGGTGTGCATTCTAGTTCAGGCCTGGTCAGTGAGGTGGGCAACTAGCCCACCTATTTGCCCACTGCAGGCTGAGGTCTAAGATTCCACAGGGCAGACAGCACCTGCTGGACAAGAGATGTCACCTGGGACATGGAGGGGCTAACGGGCACTTCAAGGATCTGTGTGAATTCTAAGGCCTTCCTCTTATGTTCTGCAAGGATACTGTGTGAGCTTCCCTTGCTCATTCACCCAAATACCATCTTAGAGAGAAACAGGGCGAGGAGGAATAAAATTTATGAGGTTTTACACAAAGTAAGAAAGACTATTCAACAAGCTCTCACAGGGAGCTGAAGTTTGAATGGCCTGAATACCACCTTAAACTGATTGATGAGACTGTTTAAACCATAAAAGACTAGGATCATTAACTAGGACATCCAGGATTTCTACAACTTAGCAAGGTGGAATGTATGAAAAGGATCACATCAGATCCGAAACAATGTGAAAACTAGTATAACTACTCTGTAGGAAAATCTGACAATGTGGATCATCAAAAGTCTTCAAACTATGCATCATTTTTATCCCTAGAAAAATGGGCAAAAGATATGACAAGACATTCACACCAGGGAGAAATGCAAATGGCTAATAAATACACGAAAAGATGCTCTATTGTTACCTATTAGGTTGGCAAAATAAAAAATGTTAAACAGCTACCAAAAAAAAAGCCCCCACACATAAAATCCAGAGTTTACTAGACTGGACATGAACAGGCATTTCTGTGTGTGGCTGACGAAAGCATAAACTGTTACAATTTTTTGGAAAGCAATCTAGCAGCATCAAAAATAAAACTGCACACTGCCTTTGATCTAGCAGTATTGCTTGTAGAACTCTACACCTACAGAAGTAAAAGCAAGGGTATATGTGCAAGATGTTCACCATAGCATTGTTTATATATAACAAAGAGCCATCAAGGGGTAAAGACTGAATTACTGCACAATCATATGATGTAATTCTTTGCAGCCTGAAATATTTGCAGATGACTATGTATTTTTACTTTAAAAGTATCTCAATATTTTACAGGCCAAGAAAATACAGCCATTATATTGTAATAACTTTATTTACTTATTTTTTTATCTTTTGGTTGTGCTGTGCTGCATGTGGGATCTTAGTTCCCTGACCAAGGATCGAACCTGTGCCCCCTACAGTGGAAGCATGGAGTCTTAACTACTGGACTGCCAGGGAAGTCCCCTGTAATAACTTTAAATGGAGTATAATCTATAAAAATACTGAATCACTATGTTGTACACCTGAAACTAATATTGTAAATCAACTATGCTTAAATAAAAAAATTTCAAAAATATTTAAATAAATTGAATGTTTAATACTTAAATATTAAAAAATACTTCAGACTAGTATCACCCACTAGTTATCAAACTGCAGATGTTTGTGTGAAAACACAACTTGACCATATCCACATTTTATCCAACTCAGACTTTTAAAGTATAAAATGACCAAAATAATGAATATTTAGGAATAACATCTATCTTCACACACTAAAAAAAAAAAAAAAATTACATTAACTTAGTTCCCAACATTTCTATAAAACAAATTAAGCATAATTCTACACTTAAGAGGCAAAAATAAGTTTAAGGTTGAAGTTCTCTAGCTCAGTAGCTCTCAAACGTCCCACACATCAGAATAACCTGGAGGACTTACTAAAGCAGATTGTTAGGTCCCACCCCAAGGTTCTGATTCAGGAGGGCCAGGGTGGAGCCTGGGAATGTGCATTTCAACAAATTTCCAGGTGATGCTGCAGTAGGAACTGCACTTTGAGAAGCATTGTTTTAGCTCAATGAAAAGTAGCACATATATTTATGCTTTAACTTGGTCATCCTTAAGCCAGATTTACAAATAAAAAGAGATTTTAAAAAGTTATTTACTGGGACTTCCCTGGTGGTCCAGTGGTTAAGAATCCGCCTTCCAATGCAGGGGACGCGGGTTCGATCCCCGGTCCGGAACTAAGATTCCACATGCCACAGGGCAAACTAGGCCAGCGTGCTGCAACTAGAGAGAAGCCCGCATGCCACAACGAAAGATCCCGCATGCTGCAACGAAGATCCTGAGTGCCGCAGATTAAGACCCAACGCAGCCAAAAAAAAATAGTTATTTACTGAAGTTCTTACTTAGAAGCAATCAATATAACTACTGACAGTCATTACCAACGTCTAACTTGGCATGTCCTTGACACAGAACTGGAAAAACAACTATTATTATTATCCCTTTTTAACAGAGCAGGAACTAAGGCTCAGAGTGCAAAACCTGTGTTTAAGTGACATGGCCAGAATTCATAACTAGGCTGACAAACCCCAGCAGTAGAGAACCTACCAGAGTGTATCAGGCACAGTGCCAGTCACATAAGAAAAAGATGAGTTAGATAGAGCCCTGTCCTCAGGGTACTCATTCTGGCAGGAGATGCAGATTAGACAAAAAACAAGGTGCTAGGAGAAAAGCAGAGGGAAAAAAGTTAACATCTACTTCAAGGGCAATATACACCTGTAGCTCTTAAACTGCAAACCTTGCAATTTAGAATTTGTTAGACTCTTGTAGAGCCTTATATTAGACTTTGTTTCCTGTAGTCCTATTTCTCCAACCCGATTGTCTTCTCCCGAGATGCGAACTCATGTTTTCAAGTGGTTCATAAGATACTAACTTAGGAGTTTCAGAAATAATTTTGAAGTAATTGGATGATAGGCTGCTCTTCAGGGATGGAAGCAAGCATCCTTTCTGTCTAAAATGACACATATTTGAAATATATGCAAGGACCCAGGATTTTTGAAAAACGTTACAAGACAAATGAATTATTATCACTATTTCTTTGCACTTAAATCCTAACGTTAGTTGTCCTTAAAAATGTTTAGTTTTCATCAAACTAAACAGTTCAGTCAGTTTTACAAATACTGACTTCTTTCACTCAAGACATATTAGTAGTCAATGGAATTTCAGCAACTAAGTTTTGGTAGTAAAGTAAGAGCCAGCTAAGGAAGCATTAGCTAAGAAAACTGAGCAGCAGCTAGACAACCAGAGGAAAAAAACCAAGAGTGGAATGCCAAGAAGTCAATAAATGGGTGTTTCAAGAAGAGTTTGGTCAATTTTGTCAGGTAAGCAACTGTCAAAGAAGGTAAGAACTAAAAGTATCACTGAGTTGCGACACCCTAGTCATTATATCTTAAGTGACAGCACAGAACCCAGAGTTGGAGTGGACTGAGAATTATCTGAAGTGAGGAAAGGGAGGCAGCAAGGATAACACGCTGGAGAAGTGTGACCACGAAGGGAAGGAAAGAAGTTCAATAGTAGCAGGATAGGAATGGAAGGCTCAGAGAGGACTGATGTTTTGATTTGTTTTAAGGGGAGACATATGACGATGGAAGCAACGGTTTTCTTTTGATTTGCATCGATATTACAGTGATGATGGTAAATTTTTTTCATTCCAGCAAAAAGCATTACCATATAATTTTTCAATTCCCTTGAACTGAACATAAAGGTCTCTCACTTTGCTGGGCAATGAATAAAAAGGACCAAGGTCATCTAATGAAGACTCAATTGTTTTCTTAGCAACATTAATTTCTTCAGATAGAAGAGTCTCTTTGAGCTGTTTAGTCCTAGAAAATACTGGTGTTTGAGCCTTGGCATTTCCAGTCATGGTATTTTTTAGATGATCTTTAAGACTTTTTCTCCTATTCGCATCTGAACTAGTTCTGACTTTGGAAGAGGATTCATCAGTTTGCTGTGGTTGCTCTACGTTATTAATGGGCAATTCCTCGTTCACAGTCTTGTGAGAGGATGAGTTCCAATCCCTCTCTTCAGTAGATGGATCACCCAAATCATTTGAAGAGTTATATAAATTTTCAAAGAATAAAACCTGTGAAGAAGGTATATCATACAAAACATCAGCTTCAGGATCAATACGGACATCTTCATGCCCACTCTGGTTCTTCGTGTGCTCATCTATTTTTAATTCAGTACAGTCGCCTACAGTAGTAATGCTGAGTGTGTTGTGTTTAATGCTTTCTGAACAAAGATCTTCAGTGGCATGGTCTGTAGCATGTTTCCTATGTTCAGGAAGTTGCAAATATTTTTGTTCCAGGTCATCAACTTGAGCTAAAAAAGAGTTTTCAGCAAAGCTATCATAGTCACCAAACATGTCCTCTTCACTGTCAATATTCTGGAAAGAAGACAAAAAGATTTATGGTCAATTCTAGCTTCATTAAGAATAAAAGTTCCAGCTGAGGGCTCTATCAAGCATATAATTATATGGTCACTTATGGATCACAGACCTAAATGTAAATCAGCCTATAAAATAGATACTATCATCCCATTTTACAGATCAAGAAATGGAGGCCCAGAGAGGTTAAGTGACTGGCATAAACTGTCCTCCTAGTGATGCTGGGATCCTAATTCTTAAGCTAGTGCTAAATCCTTTAAAATGGCAGCAAGACCGATAACCATCTACTGGAAGGGGAGAAGTTTCTGATAACTGCAGTGCTGTTTCACCTCCGATACTCCATTCTGCAGAGACTGGCCTGTAATAAAATCATGCTTGTACCACTGGACACTCCAAGGAGATTGTTCTTAGAAATCTGGAATTGAAAGGGAGTGTCTGACTTGGTATGGTCTATAAACAGAAGAGATGGAATTTGGAGGTAGCAATATAGGGGAGTGATTAAGAACCCAAGATTTGGAGTAGGAAATGTAGTTTCTTAACTTCTCAGGGCCAGATTTCTGTTGTAAAATCTAGATAACGTAAATAGTTTAACAAAGTACCCAGCACATAATAGGTCTGCAATAAATGGTAGATTTTTAGTACAAGGAGCAGCAGAAACTTGGAAGTCTAGGTTTGCGTCTGGTCATGCCACTTACTTGCTGCATGTACAACTTCTGTCTCGGGGTTTCATATCTATATAATAATGGGGCTAACAGTGCAACACCTCACAGGTGAGGATTAACAGCGATAACAAAGACGAGGTAAGCCCACGAAGGCTAGTAGATAATTGGTCAATTGTTTGCACCTGGGAAGGGAACTGCCAAACTTCTTGGCGTTCCAACCACGCCTTCTTCAGCTGGTCTCCCGCGCCTCTTTCAGTGAGCATGCGCAGTGGGAGACCTGGCTTTGTATCATCAACCCACAGGTAGGAAATGGAACGTGGAACTCAGGGGAATTTGAGAGGTGGCGGGGCTGTACCTCGACCGGCTGCACGTCCATGGTTTTTCGCCGCCGGCTCCCAGCCACCGTCTCCTCGTCCTCGTCCTCGTCCTCCTTCTCCTCATCGCCGGGCTTAAGCTCGGCCGCGGTGAGGGCAAAAACGCTCTCCAAGCTACGACGGTTCCTTTTGCGGACCGACACCCGCCGGCGGATGCGGGAACAACCTTCATCCATGGCAGGGGCTGGAGGCCCTGCCCGGATGTCGTTCTGCGTGACCCAGCTGCCAAACCCCAGTGAAGGGGTGCACGCAGCAACAGGGGGAAGGTAGCAACAGGCGGAAACTGCGCTCGCCTTTCCATCCACCTTTGGGAAGGATCACAAACCAATTGTCAGGGCTTTGGGACCGGAAGCGGAAGCACAGACGTAGGAGCCCGCCCTCTCTTCGTCCAATCTTGCGGCGCGGCAAGAGGGAGAGGAGGCGAACGGGAAGGTACTGCGCAGGTGTATAGAAATCCCCACCTGCTCTTTCCTTGGATTCCCAGCGCTCGCCTTCGGAACCTTTGAACCGAGTGCTTGGGCTAACAGGGGAAGCATACCGGAAGTGGCTTGTCCAGACGATTTGGAAAAAGGAAAGGAAGAGGAGGAGCAACGAACCATGGCAGCTATGGTAGCCCTTTGCAGTGGGCTAGGAAGGAGAGCGTTAAAGCACTTCGTAACGGCTGCTGTCTGCCTCACAGATTCTGGGGCTCATGCAGGTAAAGTCTCCATATCCTAGGTTCCTTTATAGCATTGCAGCCGTTTGGCTTAGCCCTAATTAGGTCGGTGGAGTCGTCACCGTTAGCTAAAGGACTCCGGTGTCTAGGCAGTTTTCTCCAAGGTAAATGGGAATCTGTAGTGGCCCGTGACTAGTATTTTAAAGCTGAAGAGGGCGTGAAATATAGCCCAGTACTTTTTTTTTTTAAACGTACGAGGAGAGTGATGGGGTGATTCTTAAAAAGAGGCAGGGACTTGCCCAAGATCTTCGGGTAGACTTGGTAAGGAAGGAGCATTTTCAGTCACCTAGCAGCAAATTCCAGATGTCTGAGGGCCCAGATCTGGGCGAAATTGTGACATGGGCCCTGGAATCTATCATTTCTGCACTTTTATCTACTTTGTGCTTGTCTGTAAAAATCTTTTCACTTTCCTTTGGTATGACAATGCCTTTCAGTTTGCATTAAAATCTGTCTCTTCCCATGGAGAGAAGGGAATATAAATTTCCGGAACAGGGAGGTTATATGGGTGGAGATATATATGCCCTTTTCCCAAAGCCCCAGAAAGCACATTTATCCTAAGTTTAACTCTGCCTCAAATCTGAAGACTTTTAACCTTCATTTAACCTTGTTAGTATAATGAACATAAAACCTTTCTTTTCTGTTAGGTCCCTTAATTCATCTCGCCTCCACAGAAGCAAAATCTTTCCTTAGCTGCTCAGCTAACAAAAATAATTAGTTCGTTGCTGTTTCTGTTTAATTGCAGTGCTGTGGAGAAGTTGTTCACAATATAAACAGGTAACCAGCAATGAGGACCTGGTAAGAATTTTTTTCTTACTTGTAATAAAGCATTTGCAAATACGACCAAGTTCTTATGTCTTTGCTATTTGAATAGAGTTCAGCTGAAGGACAAAAACAATTAAGATGATAATCATTAGTCTGTGTTGGAAAATTATAATTTATTGAGTAGTTACTTAAGTGAATTTTGAAGTAAGAGAATCCCTAGATTCCTAGCAAGAAGCATGGCTTCTGTAACACCATATTTTGCTTCCTAGATATGTGCTTTGGGAATTTAAAAAGGTAGTTTTGGTGCATGCAGTAATTGCAGAAAACCTAACAAAGGGATTGTACAAAGTTTACATATACCTTGGCTCTCTTCCTCATTTCAAATTCAATTCTGTCTTCCTCCTATTCATCACTTTGGCTGGGTGGCGGCTGCTTTAATCAATGCGGGATCAAAATTAAAGTTTTATACCAGGACATTAAGTACAGTCTCTTCTAAACTGTAGATGTATTTTTATGGGTTTCAAGTACTATCATTGGGCTTGGGCAGTATAGGTTTTCTTGCTACATGCAAAGATAATTTGACACTAATCAGACCATATAAAGCACTTTGCACAGTGTAGAGAAGGAACACAGTCATTACAGGTAAGCTGAATGTAAATTGGATTAAGAACATTTGAGGAGTTGGAAAAAAACAGAAGAACCCCTCTGGTCCCTCTGAGCGTCCATCTCGGTCATCTAATTCACACCATAGTCAAGAGAGTAAAGGAAATTACTAGAGCTCCTCTTTAGGTCATTAAACCCACTAAGACTAATGAAAGCTATGGGCTCTCCCAGAAAAAGGCACACAGTCCCATTTATTTGAAAATTTGCATACAACTACAGCGGTTCAGGGACTTCCATAGCCATTTCTACATTAAGAATCTATACTGGAGACACCTAAACTGATTTTAGGAGGGAGGCCTTTGTGATAGAAGCATTAGAGGCAGTAGTGAACAAAGAAAAACGAAAAATGCTGACAGAAACTTACAAAACAGTCTGGGGCCATAAAATTGTAGTCAAAGAACCTGATAGTATTACGCTAAGCCTTGTCTTTTTTTATCTTAATTTATTTATTATTTTTGGCTGCGTTGGCTTTTTTTGTTGTTGCACGCAGGCTTTCTGTAGTTGCTGCAAGCGGGGTCTACTCTTCGTTGCGGTGTGCGGGCTTCTCATTGCGGTGGCTTCTCTTGTTGCGGAGCACGGGCACGCGGGCTCAGTAATTGTGGCTCGCAGGCTCAGTAGTTGTGGCGCACGGGGTAGTTGCTCCACGGCATGTGGGCTCTTTCCTGGACCAGGGCTCGAATCCGTGTCCCCTGCATTGGCAGGCGGATTCTTAACCACTGTGCCACCAGGGAAGTCCTGCATTGTCTTTTTACAAGAGAAATAGTGATAAAACATCTGAAGAAATATGGGGATGGATTTAGGGATTATAATTTAAGAATTGCATATGGTATCTGTTGTGCTTAAGTTTTTCTTGATTTAAATCTGAGAGTTTTTAGTCACCTACAGTCTGGACAAAGCATTTGAGGAGAGAATCATTTATCGAAGATTTGAATTTTTTTCCCCCTCCCATAAGCCCTTTTTTCTCCAAAGATTGTATTTTATCCCAGAATCCTCCTCCATGACTTAATTCCTCCTTAGCCAAACTTAAACAAGACACTTGCACAAAATATGTTTGAGTACACTGAAACCTTTAAAATAGTGAATCTTTTTCTGAAATACTCGATTTTTCCTTTACAAGCCTAGCTGTTGTATTCTCTTTCACAGTAAAAAGGTACAACTAATCCCTTGGAGAGATTTAAATGTGGTAACCTAAGATTTTACGTTTTTTCGATTCAAAGTTAATACAAACTATATTATCATATATTTTTTTCCTTTAGCCTGTTCCAATGGAAAATCCTTATAAGGAGCCTCTGAAAAAATGTATCTTGTGTGGAAAACGTGTAGATTATAAGAATGTACAGGTGAGATCTGGTTTTACTTCACTATGATACTTGATTTTGGGATTTTGGCTCCTTTATTAATACAATAGAGAAGCAAGTCAGTTTTTATAACAGGCTTTGTGTAGGGTGACTGTTTTAGCGACTGCATAATTTCAGATCTCGTTATACTTCTACGTATTGATACAAGGCATCTCTTTTATTCAAATAAGAGCCCCTTGGCTGTCCCTCATTTACTGTTAATTCAGCTTAGCATTCCTCTTTTTTCTTTGCCCAAAATGTCTTTACAGTAGCTCGCTGTGGCAGTGATTCTCAGTTGGTGGAGTTCAGTAGTTTGGGAAAAGCTCCTCTGGTGAAGTTGATCTCTGTACCTCACCACCAATATCGCTATTTCAAATGTAATTTTATCTGTTGTCGAGCACTCAGCAAATTAAAAGTGGCAAATTTAGGGGAGAGAATGGTGCTGGAGCTAAGTATACTGACAGTAGTATAAAGTGATAGCTGCCTTGGTGGGAGAAAAGCCAAGGAATTTTAAAATGCAACATATTAGGATTATGCATAGTGCCTAGAATGATGCCTGGTACATAGAAAGTGCTAAAGAATTTAAATTAATAAAACCTAAATAACAGCAAACGGCCTGATGTACCTGTGCATCTTGAAGACCTCATTGTAGTCTGATATTATGTGATAGCCTATCATGATAGATGAAGTGTTTTGTACCTTGTTATAAAAGCAACAGTATTTGAGAAAAGTTATCTGTGGAAAAGTCAAGAGAACAGCTTTAGCACTGAAAGAATACGCTCATTAATCCGTTGTATAGACTTTTTGACACACTGGATAAGAGATGTCAACTTTAGTGATTACTTTAGTTATTTAAAAAGATGACCTATTAATAGAATGAACATAATTCAGTGTTTTTATTCATATTTTTGAAGTTTGTCTGAAATGTATTAATAAACCTTTACATAACTTGAAGGTGTGGCATAAGGTTTTTTTTTAATTTACCATTCAAGATTGAATAACAAGTGTATTAATGTAAATTTTTTTCCTTTTCAAATATAACTCAAAACAGCTTTTATCCCAGTTTATTTCTCCATTTACTGGATGCATTTATGGAAGGCACATAACAGGTATTTTGTTTTCTATATATTATAGCAACTTAAATGTAGGTAAGAACTTATATAAAGCTACTTCTGTTATTTAAGGAAACTGGCAGATTTTCAAATAGTGCTACAAATTACTATGACACCAGTTACTATGGCTAGTTTGAGAAAGCCTCTTCTTAGGCCAAAGGATAATTATTTTGCATGTCTTCTTATACTCAGTTAACTATAGGCTGACAATATGTAGAAAACTTGGGCTTAAAAAAAATTGCTTTGCTGTTTGGGAGTATACTATAATCATCCCCAGGCTATTATTTAAACCAGGGGCCTGTTGCCTATAGGCCAAATCGGATCTGCCACTTGTTTTTGTAGATAGCTTAGTTTCCATAGTGTCTGAGCTACAACAGCAGAATTGAGTAATGATGATAGAGACTGTATGGCCCACAAAGCCTAAGATAGTTACTATCTGGCTGTTTACAGGTTTTCCAATCCTTCCATGACATAGACATTTGTTATGCATTTTGATTACTGGCATTTTTTACGAATAAGAAAGCAATTTCTTTTATAGGTCTTTGTGGGAAGAAACAAAAAGAAATCACAAAAGCAATTAAGAGAGCTCAAATAATGGGTAAGAGCATCTGAAAAACTGAATTATGCTAACCAAAATTTTGCTCATTATCTTTTGTGAAGAACTTTCATTATCTCTTTACAGGGTTTATGCCAGTTACATACAAGGATCCTGCATATCTCAAAGACCCTAAAGTTTGTAACATCAAATACAGGGAATAAATTCTATAAAGTTATCATCAATAAATTTATTTTATAGTTGTGTGGTATTAATACTGGCTCAAACTGTAAGATTTAATAACCTTTGAATAGAGAACTGATAGGCTAAATCTTATCAAACTATAAAGTATTATGTTTTTAATTCTTAATAATTTGAAATTATATGAGGAAAAAGTGTTTCAAGTGTGAAGTTTCCTCTCCATATCAGAATGTTCATTAAGTAAATCAGATTATTTAAAATGTTAATACTTGTTATATTTTACATACATATGAATTAAAAAAAGGTACTATGGGATTTTCACTTATATCTGGCCCCTAAATAGCTCATACAGCATACCACTGATAATGAGATGTTAAACATGGAAGGGATGACGTGTATTGGGATTTTACTTTAGGCCCAGATTCTGTGTTGTAAATAGTATTGTAGGGATATGGGTGCGGGAAAGTGGAATGCTTATATAATGTACAAATCCCACATGATAGGGTGTGGATTTGAAATTGCTAAGGAAGATTTTCTAACACGTAAATAATTATGCCTGGCTAGGACTATGGGTCTTCCCTCTGTAGAGATGTTATGTGGGGATGAACAGTGGTGCTGTCTGTCACAGGACCTAACACTTACTCCTGGACTAGTCTATCATGAACTGGTAGTGTCCTGTAAATAAACCGATCCATAGGCAATCTGTTGTATCATCTTCTCTTACTCCAGTGATACAAACTGATTGCCAAAAGATGGAGAATAACTGAGAAAAAATGTCCTACAAGGATTCTTTTCCTCCTTTTCATTTAGTACCCTGAAAGTTGGGACATCAAACTTAATTATTTTAACATTAGGGTTCAGAATGAACCCCATTTCCTCTCCTGCCCTGTGCTTCTTATGTAACTAGTAAAGCAATCCCAACAGCAACTCATTATTTGCACAAATCATCCCTGGTATTATGTGGGCTTCATAAACACCCCATGGTAACTAATGCATGTTAACACACAGATAAAAGATGATAGTTTTTGATACTAGCTATGAATTTGCTCTATCATTTAGGAAATAAGTGATGGAAGAGCAGTGGTCAACATGTGGGTTCAGCATTTCACCCAGTGAGTAAAGCATGAAGGCGTCATGTGATGTGTATGCTTTATGGGAAATTCTGTTATGGAAAGGATAAATAGAAAAAACAAACAGTAAAAGCTCTCTTAACCAACCTCCACTTAACCAACTCACTGGATTAAACAGGGGCTTTACATCCTCCTTAAAAATCACACGGAAGCCCATGACTCTTAACCTGTTGAGTTCTACATTACCAAGAGTCATCTATTTTGTTCCCAGACCTTATCAGTTGTATTTTTGTAGTGATGAATATGAGCATTAAAAATAAAGTTTCAGTTGCAGTGAAAACCAAGTAAAGGCTCTGAGAAGACTTGATAAAGATAACTAGCTTTTTAAAAAAAATAGTTGTCAAATTAGGTGTGGTTAGGACAAATAAGATTGGGAATGGAAAATGAAAAAACCTAGTAGCATTTTGTACTTAGGTTGCTTTGCAAATTTCTTTAAAGAAACTAAAATTGGGGATTAGATAGGGTAAGTAATGGGTTTGATTTACATAGGAACTCCAACACATTCGTAAAAAAGTTCCTGGCCCTGCAACAAAAGTTTGACGAATGTACACTTCTGCTTTATGTTAAAGTGAAATCTCTGATAGACACCTTATTTATGTATCATTTGAGTCCCACTTAACTGGCCTTTTCACCTAACTAACCAACTGCTGATCCCAAACATTGCATTACCAGGCTTTGTTCTGTACTCAAATTCTGAACTGACTCAATTTAAAGTACTTTATAAAATAAATGAACTAGAACTTACCTATGTGTTATTGCAAAGAGCTGAACATAGTAAAAACAATAGGCATGTTTGGCTTTACCCTTCTTCTGATGAAAAATCTCCTTTCGGCCTAAAAGAATCAAAAGGTAGGAGACTGTGGGTATTCACCAGAACCGTTCATTTTCTCAATCTCTTCATCTGTTTCTGGGCTGCTCACTGTGGATGCCTTTTCTTGGTTACTACTATCAGTATCTGTTTTAGATGGTTGGTTCTGTATCTCTAACAGCCGTGACTTCTTGAATTGCCATCCACCATCTGTACCTGAAGCTTTACGCTTAATCATTTGCAGCGCACTACCAGCTGGACTAGCTTCAGGAATGTCAGTATATTCCACCATTAGGGTCAGGTTGTCTACCACATTGAGATGGTGGTTGGTATTACAGCTACTTTTAGAAATATGTCTATTTTTCAAGGAGATAACACATGAATGAAGAAATTCACAATCGGGAAAAAAGGTCTGTAAGGCTTGACAAAGAAAAATGTTCTCCTGAGGGTCTTTCTGGACATTCTTCTCTCCTAAAGAAACAAACAAATATTTCAACATACAGTATTTATACTACAAAGGTTTTATAGTTATCTGTTAGTAAAGTCAGAGACTTTAAAGAATCATATTGAATTATCTAAATTAAGAGAAATGATAATCCCAAATTTATATGCCACAATATCCTCAGAGAAAATTAAAGTTGTTATATTTTTTAAAATCAAGGTAGTATATCTATAGTAGTACCATGTTCTCCGTTCAGTGGGATTTAAGAGTATTAATGAAAGTTATTTTTAATCCTAAAGTGAACAAATTGATCAGTTAGTGCAAGCAGCTCATCCATAATTCCAATCAGTGAGAATTTTTCTTCAAAGCACAGAAAGTAGTGATATGTGAACTTTTTACTTACGTGTTGCTTGAATCTGTGCTTGCTTTCTTTTTTTAATTTCTCGTTTTAATCTGTTTATATCCTTTAGTAGTTTCTCTACTGCTCTCTCACTGTGTTCTACTTTACTGCATGTACTCTGGAAAATAAAGTAATTTAACAGCATAGATAAAGTTCCAAATTGTAATACTACAATCTACATTCACAAATAATATGAAATCCTTCATGGTGTATAACATCAAATATTTTCCTTTATAAAAATTTTATTTTATTTTGCTATTTTCTGGAGGAACTCACCAACAAGCATTTGTATGGTGCTTCATAGGTTACAAAATGCTTTCCAGATGTATTAACTTCCTATTTATACAAAGTTTTATCATTCAAGTTATTTCCTAGATAATACACAGAAATAAAAAACAAAAATATTTAACTGCTTCAAAACAAAAAATACTGTACTATTTTGAGATGCATACTTATTGCAAACATTTAAGAAACTGCCAATAACAAAGTGACTTTCACTATTACAAAAGAAAACTACTGAAGATTTTAATTCCCGTAAAACTACTTTTGAAAAGCAGAATGGCCTTCTGTGTCATCAGTTTTTAAGTACTAATACCCTTTGACTCAGTGATTTCATTTTGGGAATATATCTTGGATCAGTAACAAAAATTTATATAACATGATGTTTCTTAGAATAGTGTCAAATCAGAAGTAACTAATTTCCAATTATAGTGTAATGGGTTGTTAGAGCCAGTTTTAGTGGATACTTCATGGAACATCTGCCCAGCCTATTTCTCATGAACTTGTTCATCCTGCCGTAAGAGTTCACCAGTAACCCTTTCACCAACTTTCACCCTAGCTGACCCAAGCAGAGATAATTACAATAGCCAATTGGCAAATCCTAATCTCTTGAATAGAAGAGATTAAATGCAGAAGCTATAGGTTAGCTCTTTGGTCAGCCAGTGGGTGAATAAACAGCAAGATCTGTAAATACTATGAAGGAAACAAACAGGCAGACACAAAGGGAGAGAGTTAGTTTTTTTGTTTGTTTGTTTTTTGGCCACTCAGTGCGGCTTGTGGGATCTCAGTTCCCTGACCAGGGATTGAACCCTGGCCATGGCAGTGAAAGCGCCAAATCCTAACCACCACCAGGGAACTCCCAGGAGTTAAAGTTCTGATGGCATTCAAGCTCCTGGTTCCAGTTCCTTCCTAGAGCTCAGTGGCCTTCTGCCCACAGTTCCTCTCACATACCTCTACATTCCCTAATTTAGCCCAAGTTGGTACTTTTTTTTTTAAGTTAATTTATTTATTTTTGGCTGCGTTGGGTCTTCATTACTGCGTGCAGGCTTTCTCTAGTTGCAGCGAGCAGGGGCTACTCTTTGTTGCAGAGCACGGGCTCTAGGTGCGCAGGCTTCAGTAGTTGTGACACGCAGGCGAACTAGTTTTGGCTCGCGGGCTCTAGAGCGAAGGCTCAGTAGTTGTGGTTCACAGGCTTATCTGCTCTGCGGCATGTGGGATCTTCCTGGACCAGGACTCGAACCCATGTCCCCTGCACTGGCAGTCAGATTCTTAACCACTGTGCCACCAGGAAAGTCCCCAAGTTGGTACTTTTCACATTAGAGTTCTAATATACTGCTCTAAGAAATATACTGCTATTAAAAAGAACTAAAATGTGGAAAGTGTTTAATTGTACATCAAATAAAAATCATGACACAAATTTCTATGTCCCCATCACTGTCAACAATGTAAAAGCATGTATACATTAGGGGGAAACTGGAGAAAATTGGAAAGTGCAAAGAGTTAAGTTACAATGGTAGGATTCTGGATGTTTTCCTATTTTCTAAAATTCCTGTATTATATTAAAAAACAATGTGCAATATTATCAGTGTGTAAAATGCATTAACCCCATTTCTCTTAGTGTGCTCTATTGGTGAGTATGGTGGCCATGGAATATACTACTCAGATCTCCATTTGCAGGAAGCAGAGTTGACTGACAGTTCCAGGTGCCATCTTTTTGGGTCCACTGCTGTGCTTGTGCTTAGGTCATGCTTCCCCTAGGTTGCTCTTAGCCACCGACTGAGCACAGTGAGGATATCAGTATAATTCTATTCCTGTAGGATGCCTTTGCTCAAAGACTCTCCATCAGCCTGGCTGAAATTTTTCAGGCCTTGCAGTCTAAAGCTCTTCCTACCCAATCATTCTCCTTTCCCTGTCTCCTTCCTCAGGTGTCAAACTTACATTGCAAGTCTCCCTGCCACTCCTGCTCCCTCCCCTCAAGGGACCTGAATGGACACAATGAGGTAGAACTTAGTACTGTTGTAGACTTTTTTGTTCCCAAATATTTGCTCCCTTTTTTATCCTGTAAAAGGGTTATATCTCCCTGCCTATTGCCATGACATCCTCTGGCCAATGAAATGTGAGTGGAAGTGACAGGCCAGCTCTGAGCAGAAATTCTAAGAGCTGTTGTGAATTTACACCAGCTTTCCTGCTCTTTTCCCTTTGTCATGAGAAGAGCATGTCCCACAGATGGGCTGGATCCTAGAATGAACATGACATTTAGAACAGGAGCAGAGCTGCAGCCAAGATATAATGTGAGTGAGACAAAACTTTTGTTTTCGTAGCCCACCAAGATGGAGGCCTTTGTTACTGAAGCTAAACTAATAAAAAATTTATGTCTAATCAACTGTCAGGTTATCCATAAACATATATTCAGTGAGCAATGTGATATGAAC
Source organism: Lagenorhynchus albirostris (assembly GCF_949774975.1). Lineage (NCBI taxonomy): Eukaryota > Metazoa > Chordata > Mammalia > Artiodactyla > Delphinidae > Lagenorhynchus > Lagenorhynchus albirostris. The sequence goes on along the minus strand of NC_083098.1, from coordinate 40,460,052 downwards.
TCTATAGGTGATCTTTAAATGTTTTTTTAACTTACCTTTAATTCCTCTTGTAAAGAAGCATACAGTTCATTTATCTTATGTACCTCCTTTAAAGATCCATCTTCTTTAAAAAATTTAGAGCTGTAAAATATTATCATTTCCTCAGGCAAATGTACAGAACTCATTTAATGATACAATGAAAAATTTATTTGTAGTTGAGGAACAATAGATGATTCTTTTTACTGGCTTTGTAGGGACCATGATTTTGTCAACCTACTTATTTACAGAATAAGTAAAACCAACCAGAAAACCTAGTTATCTATCTTCACCTCAGCAAACTTTTTAGCCTCCTAAGTACTATTTCCAGGACTCAGAAAAGAGGTTCAATGAAAACAGATAAAGACTGAAGGGGGGGTGGTTCTTTCTTGGCAATAGGATCAGTCAATTATTTTACTGAGTTTAAGTCATCATTGATTGAAAGAGGCAACATTATTTTATATACCACGAAGAAAAAAGAAAAACAATTCTAAGGCATGTTTTGTAAAAATCCCAATTTGAGATAAATGTAAAACTGTGTCTTAGTATCAATGAAATGTGGTATTCAATTTCTATAAGACACTGTTAAGCACTGTGGGAACACAAAAATAAATGAAATCTAGTCCATTATTCTCATAAAGTTTACACTTAGTAAGTATCCTGTAGTACCAGTGTTGTTATTTCTGACATTAATTATTCCCTTATTGCCCACAAAAAAGTTATAGCTCAGCAGTCTACAGTGTGAGTAAGTCTTGGCTAAAGCCTCATTTTTTGTCTTTATTTCATATCCAATCTAATTTCTTGCCTTTAATCTGAACTGCTGCCTTAGAAAATTACTATTTTGAGGCTAGCTCCTTATTTTTAGAATAAATATGTTAAAATATGTAGGCTATACAACAATGCCCCTCTCTTTTGTATTTTATAAATGGACAGGTGCTAGAAGGAAATACTGAGAAATTAAAAGTCTGGTTTACTTGAGTAATGTCATTAGTCAGTTTTCCTTTCATTTTTATTCTTGTGTAATAAAAAAAATTAACTTCAAAAAATAAATAGGAGTTAAGTTTAGTGGGGAAGCAGTTGAGGAATCTCACCTGTGTGTTTTTACTGCTCGACTAAAACCAGTGGACATACAGGAATCAGATACAGTTTTATAACCCAGTTGTTCAGACATGCCCAAATTGGCCACCACTAAAGGTATCCTATGAAAAAGCCTGAAGAAATAAAATTTTTAAAAATAAATTTAAAATAAAGTGAAAGATTAGCATCTACTTATTAGTATATAGACTACCTTTCCCCTACAAGATTAAAAAACAAAACCCCATTCCTTACTACTTATCCATGACAGAATTTACTGACTTGAGGCAAATAGCTTTTAAAAACTGTGAAATGTGCATAGTGTAAGATAACTGTGAAAAAATACTTTAATGGTTATTTTAACTGATCACCACATGTAAAAATAAAGGCAATATTGTTGCGATTCATCCTATCTTTCGTGAATGATAAAACTACTCTTCCTTGGTACTCTTTTTTTTTTTTTTTTTTTGCTGTACGTGGGCCTCTCACTGTTGTGGCCCAGCCGCTCCACGGCATGTGGGATCTTCCTGGACCGGGGCACGAACCCGTGTCCCCTGCATCGGCAGGCAGACTCTCAACCACTGTGCCACCAGGGAAGCCCCCTTGGTACTCTTTTAACTTCATTCTCATACTCCATGAAAATGTTGTCTATATAACCTGTGGGGAGTCCTATTAACTCATTTTGGTGGATCCTCAAGAACCACCCTGCTTCCTGGCAGAGGTTAGAGAAAAGCTGCTCAGGTATGCAGGCTTCAGTTCTACATTATATTCCTTAGCAACCAATACCTAAAGCATGCATATTTTTTCCACCTTATGGTAAATATGAGCAAATCCTCAGTGCCAGAAACACAAGTCATCATTCCATACTGGGCTTCTAATTTCCTTATCTGACCTTCATTCTCCCATATAAAGAACCGATGGTAAGAAAGGCTAAAAAGGGTTATTGTGACAATCTAATGCAACAATATACGAAAATAGTTGGTAAGCCATAAAAAGTACAATAAAAATATTGAGTACATTTTTCTGTTAGCTGAAAACAGCCAGTGACTGGCCAACATTTACCCTTTCTGAGGTTTGTATAAGGCATGCTCCAGCCGATGAGTAGAGCAGCTTTCTGTTATTATACTCGGTGTTAATAACAGAAAAACAAGTTCCTGGCTTGAAAGATGCTGCTGTAAGTTTTTGTGAAGCAGTCTCTCTCTGAATGTCATGATCTGGTCTGAATGACGTCGGAATTTATACCAACCAACCACATCCTGAAGGAAAATATAGAAAAACATCAGGCGAATACCTTAATGGTTACAGTTATTATGTATCTTACTGTCATAATCAAGCAGTAAAACTGGAAACCTTAAAAGTGACTTTCTTGGGCTTCCCTAGTGGCGCAGTGGTTGAGAGTCCGCCTGCAAAGCAGGGGACACGGGTTTGTGCCCCGGTCCGGGAAGATCCCACATGCCGCGGAGCGGCTGGGCCCGTGAGCCATGGCCGCTGAGCCTGCACGTCCAGAGCCTGTGCTCTGCAATGGGAGAGGCCACAACAGTGAGAGGCCCGCGTACCGCAAAAAAAATAATAATAATAAAATAAATAAATAAACTTTTTAAAAAATGGCTTTCTTGGGACTTCCCTGGTGGTGCAGTGGTTGGGAATCTGCCTGCCAGTGCAAATGCAGGGGACGGGTTCGAGCCCTGGTCCGGGAAGATCCCACATGCCGCGGAGCAGCTAAGCCCGTACGCCACAACTACTGAGCCTGTGCTCTAGAGCCCGGGAGCCACAACTACTGAGCCCACGTGCCACAAACACTGAAGCCTACGCACCTAGAGCCCACGCTCCTCAACAAGAGAAGCCACCGCAATGAGAAGCCTGCGCACTGCAATGAAGGGTAGCCTCTGCTCGCATCAACTAGAGAAAGCCCCTGCGCAGCGATGAAGACCCAAACAGCCAAAAATAAATAAATAATAAAATTTTTTAAAAAATTAAAAAAAATGGCTTTCTTAATATTTACCAAGATTTGGGGCCTATATTAAACAAAACGTACACTTAAGAATACACTTTACCTTTTATAAAGCATGCAAACTGACTTGCAGTTAAATTACTTTCCATTTACTTACCAGGCTACAATTTTATTCAATACAGATTAAAGAAAATAAATTCTTAACTTCCTCTAGTTCCTCTTAATGGCATTTACTGTCTTAACATTTTTAACCCTTAGTCAAAATTTAAATGAAGAAAACACCAATGAAAACTAGTTAACTTCCTGTATGGATACTTGGTTTGCTAAGTAAGTAAACTGAACCCAATAGCTTTTAATTGAAATTTATATGGGAATGTTATCACCTACCCCACAGAGCTGGTTCCAAGATTAAGATCATATTAAAGGGTTTTGTAAACTATAACACGCTAAACAAATGTGTTGTTAGTATTTTTTATTTATCTTTGGCTGCATTGGGTTTTTGTTGCTGCGCGTGGGCTTTCTCTAGTTGCGGCAAGCGGGGGCTACTCTTCGTTAGGGTGCGCGGGCTTCTCATTGCAGTGGCTTCTCTTGTTGCAGAGCACGGGCTCTAGGCACGTGGGCTTTAGTAGTTGCAGCACACGGGCTCAGTAGTTGTGGCTCACGGGCTCTACAGTGCAGGCTCAGTAGTTGTGGCGCATGGGCTTAGTTGCCCTGCGGCATGTGGGATCTTCCCGGGCCAGGGCTCGAACCCGTGTCCCCTGCATTGGCAGGCAGATTCTTAACCACTGCGCCACCAGGGAAGTCCCTCAAAAAGTTTTAAGAGGAAAAAAGTACCAAGAAAAAATGTATTTGGAAAAAAAAAACTATTTTGATCATTCAGCAAGTTTTAACTGAACACCAAGTGGGCTACAGAGGATCCAGATTAGGTGCTGTATAGGAAATCATCCCTGCACTAGGAAAAATAGTAACTTGTAGCTAAGTAAAAGAACAGCAATGGATTAAGTCCTAGAGTACGTGAGATCAATGTAAATCAGAGTAGTCAAGAGGATGAGAACAAGATGAAGATTTTTAATGACTAGCTTTGCTTTCAGGGAAACCCCTTTGAGTTTCTGGAAAGAACAAGCCTTTCCTCACCTGCTTTACACAGGACATTGTGAAGACAAATGCTGCTTTAAAGTTCTGTCAAAGTATTACATGTTTTTACGAGCTGAAAATAATACATATAATACGAAAAAAAGAAAGGTAAATCAGGGAATACCTTTTTGACACTTGATAATATTTTCTTCAGCGCTCGCTCATTTACTTCACCAGAAGAATTATAAAAGCTGTAAAAGCCAAAATTAAAGGCATTTCAAATAAGCTAAAAATATGAATGATTTTATTAGCACTTTTAATTGTAGTTACTCCTAGCCTAACTACCCAACCAAAATCCATATACTTATTGCCTGTTAGATGAAGTTCTAAATTAAATAGGAGAGAAAGTTCTCAAATTAACAGACTTAAAGTGCTAGAAATATGCGGTCCATAAGCAATGAAAAAGGAAAAGGAGTGGAGGAACTTTAAAGGATAAGTTTGTGTAACACTTTTTTTTTAACGTAAAACAAAACAAACTCTCCATTAAATACAGGTATTTGTTAAGTTCACATAGCTAGTTCACAATTTATTCATTAAAACTTTTTTTACAATGATGATACATACAAAAGAATGTAATGTGAGTAATGAAGCAGCACAATACCATAAAGACAATTTATTCATTGCTAATTCCAAAAGCTATCCTTTTCTTTTATAAATTTATTCTATGATTTTATTTATTGTTTCTGGCTGCATTGAGTCTTCACTGCTGCACGCGGTCTTTCTCTAGTTGCGGCGAGTGGGGTCTACTCTTCGTTGCAGTGCGCAGGCTTCTCATTGCGGTGGCTTCTCTTGTTGTGGAGCATGGGCTCTAGGCGCGTGGGCTTCAGTAGCTGTGGCATGTGGGCTCAGTACTTGTGGTTTGTGGGCTCTAGAGCGCAGGCTCAGTAGTTGTGGCTCATGGGCTTAGCTGCTCCGTGGCATGTGGGATCTTCCCGGACCAGGGCTCGAACCCGTGTCCCCTGCATTGGCAGGCGGATTCTCAACCACTGCGCCACCAGGGAAGCCCTCCAAAAGCTATTCTTAAATTAAGAGAAGTGCTTTAGGAGTTGGGTTTTTTTTGTTTTGGGGGGCTGGGGGGGTGGAGGATAGGTATTGGTTTAGTTTAGTGACTTCTGTTCTGTAGTTGGAATGTCAAAGATTTAGGGAGAATTGAAAAATAATTCTAAAAGATTCTAAAGCATTTACTTTCAGCTTTCTTTCCCCTCCAGGGATTACAAATAATATTCTCTTTTTTAACATTCATCAAGATCAACAATATTCTTTTCTATGATGTAATATCTATTATGCAAAATCTCTGACAAATACTATTCATTATAATAGGTTTTTACTGGTAATTCTAATCTACACACTGAAAAAATTTAGTTACATAAAACTGGAAAAAACATATCCTAATAGGCAATATATTTTTTCTTTTTAACTTACAAAGTGTTCCACCTACCAAAGGGGGATAATTCAGCTCATCGAACAGATCCTTCCATCTTACCTATTTATTCCAACATGAAAAATCTAAATACAAGAGTTTATTCCTGTGTTTCTCTAGGATGGTCCACTCCTGAGCTCCTCAAACTGGGACATAATGCAATACACCAGGGTATATAAAACAACAGGATAAAAGTGTACGTCTTCTGTGCAAGCACTGATTTTTATGTGAAGCTTCTGGGAAGGGGGGCAGTTTTTTTTTTGGTAGAAATAGATATACTGTACAGTAGAATTCATGTTAAACTGCGCAATTTTTTTAAAGTGACTTTAAGTTTTAGGCTTCAATGGGCTGTTTTCCAAATTCCCCCTAGATTTCTGAGATAAGGGAAACAGTGTATTTCAGTGGCAAACTTTGCAACCAATGTATCAGAGCAGGATTGACAAACTTTTTCTATAAAGGGCCAGATAGTAAATACCTTAGGCTTTGCTGGACAGTCTCTGTTACATATTCCTCCATTGTTCTTTTTTTTTTTTAACTCTTAAAAAATATATTAACTATTCATAGAGGTCCATATAAAAACAGGCCATGGGGCTGTACTCTGCCACCCTCTGTATCAGAAACATAAACCTGGTTATTAAAGCTTATCCAGCTCGGATTCCATGAAGTATGGTATCAGAAGACTTTGTTTTTAACATGTTCCATCTACATCATTTAAAAGAGTTGCCCCCAACCTTTTTGGCACCAGGGACGGGTTTCGTGGAAGATGGTTTTTCCATGGATGGGGGTGGGGGGTGATGGTTCAGGTGGTAATGCGAGCGATGGGGAGCGGCAGATGAAGCTCTGTTCACTCACCCACCGCACACCGGTACCAGTCCAGGGCCCAGGGGTTGGGGACCCCTGATTTAAAACAAGAAAGAAACAGCATAGTATGCTGTTGGATTAGAGCTCAAGAAATCCGGATTCTACTAATTTTACCCTACCACTAACCAGTTCTTCCCCCCATCCCCTAATTTTGTAAAGCTAAAAGGCTGAGGGACTTCCCTCAGCAGTGCAGTAGTTAAGAATCCACCTGCCAGTGCAGGGGACACAGGTTCGATCCCTGGTCCGGGAAGATCCCACATGCCGTGGAGCAACTAAGCCCGTGCGCCACACTACTGAGCCTGCGTTCTAGAGCCCGCGAGCCACAACTGCTGAAGCCTGCGTGCCACAACTACTGAGCCTGTGCGCCCTAGAGGCCGCTCACCACAACTACTGAGCCCATGTGCCACAACTACTGAAGCCCGTGTGCCTAGAGCCCGTGCTCTGCAACAAGAGAAGCTGCTGCAGTGAGAAGCTCACGCACTACAATGAAGAGTAGCCCCCACTCACCGCAACTAGAGAAAGCCCATGTGCAGCAACGAAGACCCAACGCAGCCAATAAATAAATAAATAAATAAAAGGCCTAGGTATGGGTTTCTCATCACTGGATCAGATGGCTTCCTCGGCTCTAAGACTCATATTAAGTTGGTCTAATTATTTAAGGTAGTTGCCAGAAGGTATTGAATCACCTTTTTTTTTTTTTACTTTCCCTCCTTAATCCATTGCTGGCCCAGAGTCCCTCAAGAAAGTACTATTTATGAGTCTCCACCAAGAGTCCCTCATTCAAAAGATATTTTTTATACGCATTGTCTATTAGGCAATATAGGAGCTGTGCCCCTTTCTGGTACAGCAGTTTAAGACCACACTAAGCCTTCTGTCACACCTACCAATGGTGTTTCTCACCTTAACACTATGTTCCATGGCAACTCTTACACAACCTTAGAAATGGTACATACAGTGTGACTGTAAGACAGTAATGCTGATTTTTCATGTATGGTTTATATAAATCATAAAGCTATTTCACCAAAACTACACCGTGTTGTTTATGGTTACAGTTGTTTGCTTTATGAAACATCATTGATTTATATACTTTTCTATGTAAATACCTCAATTAAAAGTTTTTAACAATATCATAGCCTATCAGGGCTAAGAGTACTACTACTATCTGTAGGACTATGAGTACAAGTTTCCACCCTGGAAAAGTAATAGGAAGCGGGTTAGATAAAGAACCTAACCAGTTAATAGACAAAAGATAACATTAAAAAATATAAGTGAAGAAACAGATGATAAAATAAACTGGAATAAAAAGAAAAAAGGGCTGCCGTTAATGTATGAGAACGTGTTGCTGAGTTTATAATATGCGATGAAGTGACTGGGTGGGAGAAGGAAAAGCAATCCTCAAGGTAAACTGGTACCTGGGAGAGGCAGTGAAGACCAGCTAAAGGAAGCAGATAAATACAGAGAAAGAACTATTAGGGTTGAAATGAACAGGTGAATTTCAGGTACTTAAAAAGAGTCTTTACATTTTAATCTGTACCACCAGGTATAACTAAGATACTTTGTTAGTTTCAAAAATTCACTTGCAGAGAATAATTTTCACAATGGATCATTTACTTGCTCTTACTACTCACCTAAAAAGCTGATAGCATGAAACGTACTTCTGAATGTCTGGAAAAAAAGAATTTTTAGTTATGATTACATTAAGTATCATTTGAATAACATACATTGAGCACTTCATGCCAGGATGTACTTTACCATTATCTCGTTTATTCCTCACAACAAACCTATGAGACAGATGTTATCACTCCTTCCACTTTAAAGATGAGGTAACAGGCAGAGAGATTAAGTTGGTGGAGGCAAAATTCAAACCCTGAACCTCACTCACAACTACTGATAGAATGCTATACTCCTTCTAAATAGGTTTAGTAATGGCCACACAAAAGATTAAGTCACACTTGCTATAGTCATTGAGTTCTGAAATTGTGATGCTGTAATTTTACCCAACTGATAAAAAACAGCTGCTAAAGGAATTCTTTTGTTATTCCAACTGGTTCTTTCATAAAGGATATGTCAATGTTAATTGTAGACTAAAGAAAAAAAGTCCAACATCTCTGAAGAGGTGAGTTTTATTCTCCTGTCAATAGAAATAATACATCTAAATACATCTAACTTCTGGTTGCTGCAGGTGCTGTGCAAACAGATTAAATTCTATCACAAGACATCATTACAAATCATGAAAGTATCAAGATGAATATAATGTTTCCTCTATCATCCCAAACTTTCAGATCCCTCAAGATTCAGTAGGGACGGCTTCCCTGGTGGCGCAGTGGTTGAGAGTCCGCCTGCCGATGCAGGGGACACGGCTTCGTGCCCCAGTCCCGGAGGATCCCACATGCCGCGGAGCAGCTGGGCCCGTGAGCCACGGCCGCTGGGCCTGCACGTCTGGAGCCTGTGGTCTGCAACGGGAGAGGCCACAGCAGTGAGAGGCCCGCGTACCGCCAAAAAAAAAAAAAAAAAGTCATTTATGGGCTTCCCTGGTGGCGCAGTGGTTGAAAGTCCGCCTGCCAATGCAGGGGACGAAGGTTCGTGCCCCGGTCCGGGAAGATCCCACATGCCGCGGAGCGGCTGGGCCCATGAGCCATGGCCGCTGAGCCTGCACGTCCGGAGCCTGTGCTCTGCAACGGGAGAGGCCACAACAGTGAGAGGCCCGCGTATTGCAAAAAAAAAAGATTCAGTAGGGAAAGGAGTGAGACATTCACACAGAAAGTCATCAAGACAATACATATTCTTCTAGGCAGCCCATCTTTATGTGTCCCTGTGTCAACAATCAAATTTTGTCAGATACCATTTACAGGATCACTCTAGCAGTAATCACCTATTTCAGATAATTCCTGTGACTATGATGTTCTCTTCCTTGGGGAGATCCTACCCAGAGTACTAGCAATTTCATTTGTCACCTAAATCAAAGACATCAGTTTGATTATGGAGAATCTGTGAATCTTCATCTAGGTGAGGAAACCCAATATCAAACTGCTGTTGAAGAATCTTTTCAAGTAAACATCTGAAGAATGCAGACATCTTTGCATCTTTGTACATGCAAAGGCTATCTTTAAGGAGAAAACTACATGAAGTCACCATTTCAATAACTTGATATGTATATAAAGTTATTGGTATTATACTACTATATATATATATATATATACTACTATAAAAGTAATTCAGCCTATTAAAAAAAATGGAAAAGTTATCATCCTCTTCAGATATTTTCCTTCCAGCAAACATATGTTACCCTCAGATAAATCTCTCTGAACAGAAACAGTCTGTAACTGATAACCGGCCAAACATAATCTGGTGTAGATAAGGCACAGTATAATAAAATGATGAAAATCTCATTAACCAAAGCAATGTAGTAATTTGTAGATCTTGCCACCTGTTTTAAAGTAATCCAACATTTTAAAATAATTTAAGCAAATACTTGAGTGCAACTACAGCACTTGCCAGATACCTTGAAGCTTAGCACTGCTCCTAGCACAGTGGAGTTGCTCGATAAATGGTTGCTTATTTAAACTCCTAAAATATGTCAGATACTTTGGGCAGCACACCAATTACAATTAGGGAAAAAAGACTTCCTAAGGGCTTGCTTTTTACGCTCGTGTGAACAGAAAGAAAAACATTAAGAAAATAAAATTATAAACAATATAAACATGTGTAACACATGACAAAAGGCCAATTTCCTTAAGTTATGATATAGCATTACAAATCAATAAGAAAAAGCAAAACAGCCTAGCAGAAATATAGTCAAAGCATGGAACAGGTGTGTTCTTTTCAAATAAAAAGGTCTCCCCAAAAGTCAAACACATAACCTCATTTGTAATTTAAAAATGCAAATTAGAAAGGGGGAGGGGCAAGATGGGGCAGGGGATTAAAAAGTACAAACTACTATACATAAAGGAAATAAGCTACAAGGATATATTGTACAGCACAGGGAATATAGTCAATATTTTATAACTTTAAATGAAGTATAATCTATAAAGATATTGAATCACTATGCTGTATACTTGAAACTAATATAATACTGTAAATCAACTATACTTCAAAAAAAAAGAAATGCAAATTAAAATTTTTTTTTCTTCACTTATCAAGTTGGCAAAGATTAAAAGATTTGATAATACCCAATGGTGATAAGGGTAGGGGGACCCTGGTACTTTCACATATTGTAGAGGAGTCTAAGATGACATGACTCTTCCAAAAGGTAATGGCCTACCTCTAGGAATTTTGCTTTCAGATATACTCAAAGGCACAAAGATATATGCACCATAAAATGTGCATTGTTACATTGTTTTGTATTAATAAAAAAATAAAAAGTCATCCATAGCTGGTTAAGTACGTTGTGGTACATTCATACAACGGGAATACGAAGACATCAGAAAGAATGACAAACTATACACATTCATACTACTCTGCACTAACGATATCTTGGAGATATTTATACATGTATATAGTATGATCCCACTTAGAATATAAAAATACACATACATTTATATGTGTGTATTATGTGTAGTATTAATGAGTGAAAAAATACTCATGAAACCAAGTCATTGCCACAGAGGTGACTTTAATGGGTGAGTTTAAATTTATATGTTTACTTTATAAATATGTACTAAATTTACATATATACTTCAATTTTTACCTTTTTAAAGTAGCAAACAAAAAGTACAGTATGAGTATAAACTGATATAATCTTTCTGGAAAGCAATTTGCTAATACAGATCAAGAACCTTAAAAATGTTCACACCCTTTGACACTGTAACACCATTTCCAGAAATATACCTATAATAGGTGTAGAATATTTATGTACCAAAATGTTCCCTGTAGTATAATTTATGATAATGAAAAACTGGAAACTCTGATTATAATTTATTTATTTAAAGGACAACTAAAATCACATACAGTCATAAGAGTAAGACCATAGAGTATAGAATGCAGTTATAAGAAATAATATTTAGAGGATTATTTACTATGAGAAATTGATCATGACACCAAATTTTTTATAAAGTATACCACCAATTTTGTTTTAAAATATATATATATATATGCTTAGAAAAAAAATGCATATGTTAGAGAATCAGAAAACTCCCTATGTATTTTAAAGCTCCGTTTCCCTTTTTCTCTGAAAGAACAGCTGCCACCAGCTGCAGTTGCTTCACCACCCACTTCTCAAACCCTCTGCAGTCTGGCTTTTTCCCCATTACACTTCTGAAATTATGTAAGGTTTCCAATTATTTAATCACTGAGTTTTTTCAGTTCTCATCTTCCAACTTTTCTGCAGCATTTTACATTTCTGTTGAACCTGTTTTATCTTTTTTCTTGGCCTTGCTTATTATTGGTTCTTTCTTTTGCTGGATCACCTTTCTGCCACTCACATATACACAGGAGCTATTTCATCCTTCTTTCCCCCCAGTAATCTTAATCTGCTTCCTATGTCTCATATTGTTTCTTGCTTTAGACTAGGGCATAGCCATAACTTTAACTGAGAAATGAGTGCAATATATTCCTTTAAAATTTGATTTCTGGGACTTCCCTTGTGGCGCAATGGTTAAGAATCCGTCTGCCAATGCAGGGGACATGGGTTCGAGCCCTGGTCCGGGAAGATCCCACGTGCCGCAGAGCAACTAAGCCCACGTGCCACAGCTACTGAAGCCGGCGCGCCTAGAGCCCGTGCTCCACAACAAGAGAAGCCACCGCAATGAGAGGGCCATGCACACCAACGAAGAGTAGCCCCTGCTGGCTGCAACTAGAGAAAGCCCACACGCAGCCACGAAGACCCAATGCAGCCAAAAATAAATAAATAAATAAAATTAAAAATTTGATTTTAAAAATTCATACCTATTTCTGGTGTTTTTGTTTCTTTGTTTGTTTTAGTTTTTGGCCGCACCACGCGGCACGTGGGATCCTTAGTTCCCTGACCAGGGATCGAACCCGCACCCCCTGCAGTGGAAGCGCAGAGTCTTAATGCTGGACCCAGGGAAGTCCTGATATCTATTTCTTAATAATTTAAAAAGTAACTTATACTGACCCCTTTCAGCATAAACTATCAAAATAGAAGACACAGAAATAAGTGACTCACCAATTGTATAAATAACTTCAAAATCATCCATTTGAGAATCAGTTATGTTGTTCTTCGCTTCACCTTTCACTTCCCCAAGGAGAAAACCTTCCTATAAGGATAAAAATAAGCAGTATATGGAATACACGGATAGAATTTCCAAGTTCAGTCACTTAACTAACCAGTATTTCCCAAGAATTTTACAACACGTACAAGCGTGTGTTACCAGCTGGAGCACACACAAAAGAAAGACTAGGTGCATTCCAGTTTACCTGGGCAACATAACCAGGTTAAAAAACACGAGTAGAAGAGATTGTAAATACCACTGTGACTTTAGCACTCTTGGAAGTATAAAAGGCTTAAAGGCAGAAATGAGAACACAATGTTCAAGGAACAAGGAGTAGAGCAGTTAGCCTGAGAATAGAAGCCTCCCATCTGTAACGAAATCTTAGGTTGCTATGAACAGCACCAATAATGGACCATCCTGAATGACTGGCCAAGGAGTCTGGATTAATGGCACATGCTTCTGGGAGTCAGTGGAGGCTTCTGAGCTATGAAATGACACAGGATGGGCTTTTAGATTAAGCATGTGCACAATATCAAAGACCTGTAATTCAATATTAGAGTCTGCTGTATAAAAGAGGAGCTGTGAGCCCCGGTTCTTTTTAAAATGCAGGCATTTTGCCACCATAGCAGTGATCTCTTTGAGTTTCAGAGAATTCACTTATTTCTCTTGGCACATTTAGAAACCCAATGAGCTTGACAATGAATTTTTTACAGTCTTTATAACTTCTTTAGTTAAAAATGCTTTAAGAAATGTTTTTTTTTCATTAAAAGAAAAACACAAAAGTAATGTTTCCACAATGTGAGTCTTTGCTGGAATCAAAGGGGAACAATACAGAACTCTACTCTCTAGCGTTCTATACAAACCCCTGGAAAAGAGACAATGCAAGTACAGCTCTCCATCAAACCACCTTTTAAGGACTTTAGGAAAAAGATCTAAGGAACAGAGTCCTCTCTAACACTACGGTACTTTGCAAGTGCTAATCCTTTAAGCTACAGAGGACTTACAGTCCCACTCTGGTTATGTTTACACTAAGGTATTCCACAGTAATTTCTACAGCCACACACATTTTAAATCATCATATATTTGCTCTTTGCTACGTGTTAATCTACAAGCGTATTTAAAATTGCATACATGAAAGATAGCAATTCCAGCCTTATTAGGACTACGCCAAAACACTATTTTGGATAAGGCAAGCCTTTATTATAAAGTGAAGGGCACAAAATTTAGCAGAAATCACTAGGTTTTATTCAGTATGATATTCTCTAAACCGTATTAGCAAGTTACTACACACTTACTCTAGGACACTACTTCTCAGACTCAAAGTTTTACAGTGTTTTTTAATTTCATAAAAATGAAAGTTTTTAAAAATAGGTACTGTATTTTTTTAAAAAAAAACTACTTCACCTAGAGGTTTTGAACCTAGGCGAAAGTGTGAAATAAGCATTTAAATATCTAATATTTCAGGATAAACTTAAATGTTTAAATTACAACCGAAAGTATCCGACAAGGAACTAGCTCAGGCCTTACAAGCTAATAAATCTGATACCAATGCAAACAAAAGTCAGCTATCCAATATACGAAATTAATCTTCTTCATCTACTAAGATTCCCCCCAAAATAGCCACTGGATGCATCATTTCTCATTCCTTTACAAGTCTTCCATTTCAACAAACGTGCACAGTAGCTGCTCTGAAGGGGAAAATTGAGTTCTTTGCGAAAACCGCTGTCGGTAGTTAGGAGAAAGTTAACCGGCAACCTTCCCAGCGAGCGGTAGCGGGAGAGCGCTATGTGAACCTTCTATTTCTTCACAACCAAAATGAACCAGAAAAGGGGGACTACTGAAAAAGAGAAATGAAGGTGTGCGAGACACTCCGAGCAGGGCGCGGAAATAAACACTGGTTGCGAGAGGGAGGGCTAACTCTGGAAAAGGCTCACCACCGGAGGCACCTCCGGGGCCGCCCGGGAGCGGGAGAAGGCAGCCCCGACTGCACAGAGCCGGCGCGGCGGCGGCGTCGGGAGCCCGCGTGCGGGACCCGGGCAGCGGCGGCCGGGACGGCGCCCGCGCGCGCGCGCGCGCGCGCGCGGGTCCTTTTCTGAGGTGACGCCAGAGCCCGCCCCGATCCTCGGCTCACCGTGTCCGAGTCGGTGTTGAGGTGCTGGAAGACGAGCGCGCCCAGCACAAAGCCAGAGAGCACCGCCGACGTGCTCTCACCCTCCATGCTTCCGCCGCCGCCGCCCCCGCGCTGCTCGAGCTGACAGGGCTCGGCGCGGGCCGCACCGGGCGGGGTCCTCGGCAGCGCGTCGGCGAGGCGGCGAAGCGGGGCCGAGCGAGGAGGCGGGATGTGCGCCGGCGCATTGGCCGCGGCTCGCTCCCCCGAGGGGCGGGGTTGGTGGGGAGTCGCTGGGGCTCTCTGGTGCGGAGCTGGCAGCTCTGACGAGGGCTCTGGTTCGTCCCTCTCGGTGTTGGGCACCTCTGCCCAGTGCCAGGCCACGGACAGCGCTTTTGGTGGCTAGCTGCTACTGAGGGACCCTGGCATATGTGCAAAAGTGGAATAAATGAACACTTCTGACAGAATAGAGGCATTGCCTAGTGGCATAATATCACAATGGAAATGCCACGTTTGGAGTTTTCAGAGTGTCAGATGCTGCCCATTACTCATTGAAACTTCTGGAATACTAACGACCGTTTCAGAGAATGTCTTTTCTAGATCTCTCCAGCGATGTCCCGTCCCATGCAGTGGGGAGGAGGGGAACGGGTTTCTTTGAGAGTTTGCTTGCTTTTAGAAAATTGAGGACTCAGTTCAAAGAATATACAGACTTTTTAACATTGTTCTGACAATTTAATGATAGGTGTAAACGTACTGTGATGGATCATTTGATATAAACGTAAGGGGAATAGGAAGACCAGGGCTTGCCAATTTTCCACACACTGTATATAAAGCTATGGTTTTTAAATGAAAGCCAGCAAAATATCAGACTGAATTGAATTGATATTACATATTTCTGGGTTTTGTTGTGTAGCAGCCATATTTCACTAACACACTGAAGACATGTGTAGAATTAAAGATTATGTGTTTATTACCTAAAATTGTTTCGTGCTGTCGTTTCAGCATAATCACTGTTAATATGAAGAGATTTTCACGTAATTTGTGTTTTATGGATAGTAATGATCTAAAGGATTAAAAAATAAAAAACGTTAGTCCAAGAGAGTGGAAGTAAACCCTCACATGTAAGGTCAAAAGTTTTTTGTTTTTTTGTTTTTGCGGTACGTGGGCCTCTCACTGTTGTGTTCTCTCCCTTTGCGGAGCACAGGCTCCGGACGCGCAGGCCCAGCGGCCATGGCTCATCAGACCAGCCGCTCCGCGGCATGTGGGATCTTCCCGGACCGGGGCACAAACCTGTGTCCCCTGCATCGGCAGGCGGACCCTCAACCACTGCGCCACCAGGGAAGCCCAGGTCAAAAGATTTTTGACATGGTTGCCAAGACAATTCACTGGGGAAGGACAGGCTTTTCAACAAATGCAAAAGAATGAAGTTAGATCCTTAACTTATGCCATATATAACAATCAGCTCAAAATGGATAAAAGAGCTAAATGTAAGACCTAAAACGATAACATTCTTAGAAGAAAACACTGGGGAAAACTTCATGACACTGGATTTGGCAATGATTTCTTGCATGTGACACCAAAAGCAAAGACAAAGGAAAAAATAGACAAATTCTACTTCATCAAATTAAAAACTTTTGTCCATCACAGGACACTATCAAGAGAGTGAAAAGACAACCTACAGAATGGGAGAAATATTTGCAAACCATATCCAAAATATATATAAAGAGCTACAGCTCAACGACAACAGAAAAAAAAACAGTTAAAAAATGAACAAACATCTTCTTGAATATACATTTCTCTAAAGAAGCTATACAGAAGGCCAATAAGTACATGAAAAGATATCAATACTTAACATCACTAATCATTAGGGAAATGCAAATCAAACCATAATGGCATACCACTTCACACCCATTAGGATAGCAATGGTATAATAAAAAATATATTTGGTCTCTGTCCCTGCATCCAGTAACAGAGTTCCTAAAACCCTTAGAGTCTCCAGAGTGATAATTATGTCTTCTGTATGCTAACGTGACTGTTGGGGAAGGAGGGTGGTGGACTAGATAGCTTAAGGATGGGAGTTAGTTTCCAGAAAGACCAAGTCTTGATCAGAGGATTGAAACTTTTAGCCCCACTCCTGACCTCTTAGGTGAGAGGGGCTGGAGATTGAGTTTAAATTGTTGCCAAAATCTCAGCTTCTCTGTGTACCGATGTGGAACAGAAATACGGAGACAGAGGTTTTGGAGGAAGAGAGAGATGGCTTTATTTTTCTGCCAGGCAGAAGGGAAGACACAGCAGGCTAGAGCCTCAAGAACTGTGCCCCCCACCTTAGGGAATTGGAGAAGATTTGTATATGTGGGGCTCACAGTCCAGGGTATATGATAAGGATCAAAGTAGTGAAGGTCTTACATTCTTCTTCTTCCTGCATTATTTCAGAACAGTTGCAGATGGCTTCAGGCAGCCTGGTAATTGGTAATTGGGTCCGTTTCTCTCTGGGTTATAAAGACCTGCTACCTTTTTTCTGAAATGCAAATGCTACAAGGGGTGATTTGCTACAAGGGAGTGCAGGATGTAATTCACATAGTGTTAAAGAGTAATAGGTTAGTTTTGTGAAGTACAAATCTAGTTACAGACACTACAGATTAGTGACAGTTAAAAAAAAAACAAACAGCAAACCTAGGAGTGATTAACTCTTTCAGGCCAGGTTATGTTTCTTCTCTAGCCTGTTCACTGTTCCCTTTATTTTCCTTGTTCTCAGGAGAGGGAAAACTTCATTTCTATATTTGCTGCAACAAAATCACTGATGGCCAGTGATTTAATCAACCATGCCTAAGCAATGAAACCTCCATTAAAACCACTAAAGAATAGGGTTCCAGATTAAAGACTTGAATGTAAGACCTGAAATCATTAAACTCATAGAAGAAAACATAAGCAGTGCACTCTTTGACATCAATCTTAGCAATATTTTTCTAGATGGTCTCCTTTGGCAAGGGAAACAAGAGCAAAAATAAACAAATGGGACTACGTCAAACTAAAAAGTCCTGCACAGCAAAAGAAAGCATCAACAAAATGAAAAGACAGCCTATCAAATGGGAAAAAAATATTTGCAAATGATATATCTAATAAGGGGTTAATATCCAAAATATATAAAGAACTCACACAACTCAACAACAAAAAGACCCAAATCATCCAATTAAAAAATGGGCAAAGGAGCTAAATAGAAAAATTTCCAAAGAAGACATACAGACAGCTAACAGGCACATGAAAAGATGTTCAACATCACTAATTAATAGGGAAATGCAAATCAAAACCACAATGAGATACCACCTCACACCTGTTAGAATGTCTATTATCAAAAACGCAAGAAATGGGGACTTCCCTCGTGGCACAGTGGTTAAGAAACCGCCTGCCAGTGCAGGGGACACGGGTTCGAGCCCTAGTCCGGGAAGATCCCATACGCCGCGGAGCAACTAAGCCTGTGTGCCACAACTACTGAGCCTGTGCTCTAGAGCCCCCAAGCCACAAATACTGAGCCCTAGTACCACAACTACTGAAGCCCACGTACCTAGAGCCCGAGCTCCACAACAAAGAGAAGCCACCGCAATGAGAAGCCTGCACACCGCAACGAAGAGTAGCCCCTGCTCACCGTAACTAGAGGAAGCCCGCGCACAGCAACAAAGACCCAACGCAGCCAAAAATATAAATAAATAAATAAAATTTAAAAAATAATAAAATAAAATGCACCAAACAAGTCTTCTCTATTTACCCCAGTTTGGAAGAATTTTTTAAAAGCTGAAAAGCAAAGAATACAATGAGAAACCTGAACTGGCATGGCCTGGGGCAAGAGTCAAGCACACAAATCAAGATGAAGATTGACTAAACGGGGCCCCTTGACTGAGGACCCAAAATCTAACGCACAAGAGGAGGTAAAACGTGTCTGGGGATGAGGAAGTCTCTGAGATACCTTGACACAGGAGCCTCATGCACTGTGGCACCAACACCACTTGGTGAAGCTCTAACATGGGCTGCAATTAGATTGAGAGAATACTGTATAGAAATGGAAGAGTTGATATCTTCTTGTTTATATCTTACTGACTTAAAAGTACTTATATGTTAAAGATATTGACCTTATGTCTGTCAAATATTGAAAGTGTTTGCTTTTCCCCAGATGGCTTTTAAATTTTACATGCATTTAAGGTAAATTACTTTTAATACAGAAGCTTTAAAATTTTGTATTTAAAGCTTCTATTCATGCCCTTAATCTTTCTAATGTATCGTGTTTAGGAGGACTTCCCTGTCTTATGATTAGTAACAGTTATTTTTGAATTAGCAGGGGACATGTGTTTGAGCCCTGGTCCGGGAAGATCCCACATGCTGCGGAGCAACTAAGCCCGTGCGCCACAACTACTGAGCCTGTGCTCTAGAGCCCGTGAGCCACAACTACTGAGCCCACAAGCCACAACTACTGAAGCCCATGCGCCTAGAGCCCGTGCTCCGCAGCAAGAGAAGCCACTGCAATGAGAAGCCCGCGCACCGCAACTAAGAGTAGCCCCCGCTCGCCACAACTAGAGAAAGCCTGCGCGCGGCCACGGAGACCCAAAGCAGCCAAAAATAAATAAATAATTTTTTTAAAAAAAAGAGGCAATTACTAATTAAGACTAATGCCATTTGCGGAATGGAACCTTAACGGAGATCATTTACCAAAAGTCTAAACACTGGATCCATAAAAACAATAGAATTGCTTTAAAACTGTTTTTTTAATGGTAATTTGTTTCTTTCTTCACTAAAAGGAACTAGTACTCCTTAGAGAAAAGGCTGATTTTGAAAGCTGGAGCAAGAGAAAATACAAGATGAGCCTGAAATATTTATTTGGTGTTGGAAAATAAAGATGGACTCAAAAAATGAGGTAAACATGTCAACCTGACATAAGAGTCAGGTGGAAAGGGCTGATACTGATGAAATCTGAGGCAAAATATCAAAATAAATAACAATAGTAATAAATTATGTCCTATTAAATAGAGTAAAAATCTTTGAGTCCATAGAGATACAAATGAGAGGATGAATAAATAAATGGGGTAAAAGAAAGCTTTTCCTTACAGTTGAATACCAACTAATAAATGTAGAAGGAATCACAAAATTAGAAATTCCCTTTTGGCAACTCTCATCATCATCATCATAATTGATACGGGCAACAGGTACTAAAACTAAAGGGGAAAGTTTGAGCAACAGCCTATTTATGTAGTGTCCAAGTATTTCCACCAAAGATATTTATGAATGACAGGAGGAAAGGTAACTTTACAAACCCCACCTTAATGAAATAATGAAAGTTAACATCACCAGTAAAGAGGCAAATCAACATCAGATGGCTCCTGGTATGAAGCTCTGAGAAGACAACATCAGTTCAGCCATATTCTTGCTAAAAGTGAATTTTCTCATGAGGAAACACCAAACTCAAACTGAAGAACATTTTATAAAATAACTGACCTGTACTTTTTATAAATGTCAATGGCATGAAACACAAAGGATGAGAAAATGTTCTAGATTAAAGAAAACCAGGGGACTTCCGTGGTGGGCAGTTGTTAAGAATCAGCCTGCCAATGCAGGGGACATAGGTTTGATCCCTGGTCTGGGAAGATCCCACATGCCGCGGAGCAACTAAGCCCGTGCGCTACAACTGAGCCTGCGCTCTAGAGCCCACGAGCCACAACTACTGAGCCCACACACCACAACTACTGAAGCCCGCACGCCTAGAGCCCATGCTTTGCAACAAGAGAAGCCACTGCAATGACAAGCCCTCACACCGCAACAAAGAGTAGCCCCCGCTCACAGCAACTAGAGAAAGCCCACACGCAGCAATGAAGACCCAACACAGCCATAAATAAATAAATTTATAAAAAATAAAAAAATAAAGAAAACCAAAGAAACAGGTAACCAAATGCTGCAAGGAATAACCCAAAATGACAGGGACAAATTGGATCAATTGGTAAAAATAATTTTACTAGATTTTATTTTGCCTTCTCTATAATTAACATATGATAACTCAGGAAAACCTGAGTAATAGAGCACCTCTGAAATCTTCACTTCAAGAACTATTTTTAAAAGTTACAAATAGATTTCCTCCAGTTACCCAAATTGCTTAGCTTTGAATACGTTTGAATAAGAGTTTGTAAATTTTCTGGCCAGACTGAAACTTTCCCTGCCATACCCGAAATTTTGCTAAAAAAAAGCATGGATTTTATTTTTCCAATCTGGGGATTCCTTTAATACATTCTATTAATTTTAAAAAAACACCTCATTTTACAGGTGAAATACTTAAAGAACTATACAAGATACTTTCATGAATCAGTGATGTCATTATCCATGTCATTCTGAGTCCCCAAACTCAGAAGATAAGGTGAGATAATCTATTATAAAATCCGAATAGTTTAAAATTTCTAGAAAGCATAATCTCCCTTCAGCCCAAGTTTTACCCCAACATAATGATAATACAATCTTTACCTCAAAATCCCCATAAAGTCCCACCATACGAAATTCTTATAGGAAGGCTCATAAAGCTTGGCATGACTCCTACTGTGATTGATTCCTCCTACAATATTCCAATCTTACCAAGAATTTTCAAAGTATCATTTCCACAGTAGATGTCCAACAGGTACAAGATATGTTTCCAAAAAGAACATTATCAGACATACCCTTCCTTGATGTACCACCAGGAGATCTAAGAAAACACACCAAGAGAAGTCAGCCTTAGAACATACTAGAAAAGAACATTTTAGATCCTAATTATGTTCCCTAGCACCAATGCATACTCTTGTGGGAATATGCTTCCCAACTGTATTAGTTTGCTAGGGCTACCATAACAAAATACCACAGACTGGGGGCTTAAACAACAGAAATTATTTCCGGTTCTGGAGGCTAACAGTCCAAGATCAAGGTGCCAGCAGGATTATTTTTTTTTTCTGAGGTCTCTCTCCTTAGCTTCCAGATGGAGGCCTTCTTGCTGTGTCTTCTCATGGTCCTTCTTCAGTGCACAAACATCTCTCGTGTATCCAAACTTTCTCTTCTTTTCTAAATACATGTTTTTAAATTTATTTATTAATTAATTATTTATTTATTTTTGGCTGTGTTGGGTCTTCATTGCTGCACACGGGCTTTCTCTAGTTGCAGCGAGCGGGGGCTACTCTTCATTACAGCACGTGGGCTTCTCATTGTGGTGGCTTCTCTTGTTGCGGAGCATGGGCTCTAGGCCCGTGGGTTTCAGTAGTTGTGGCGCGTGGGCTCAGCAGTTGTGGCTTGCGGGCTCTAGAGCGCAGGCTCAGTAGTTGTGGCGCACGGGCTTAGTTGCTCCGCTGCATGTGGGATCTTCCCGGACTAGGGCTCGAACCCGTGTCCCTTGCATTGGCAGGCGGATTCTTAATCACTGCGCCACCAGGGAAGTCCAAACTTTCTCTTCTTGTAAGGACATCAGTCATTTAGATTAGGGCTCACTCTAATGAACTCATTTTAACTTAATTATCTCTTTAAAGACCCTACCTCCAAATAAGGTCACAGTTTGAGGTACTGTTCGTTTGGGCTTCAACATAAGCATTTGGGGGGACACAATTCAATCCATACCGCTAGCCTAATGCAGTTAGAGTTCCAGATATCTAGTTCACTGGAGATCTGATCCTGACGTTCATTAAATGGTCTCCATAAACAGATGACTTCCAGAAGTAGAAAGCTTTCTCCTGTAAAAAATTAGTAAACAGAAACCTCAATTAAATAAAATTGGGAGACCAGAAGGGGGCGCTCTCACACCCTGAGCCGGCAGCAGAGCTCAGCAAGAAGAAAGACCATTCTTTGCTGGCAAGGACTCAGCAAATGAAAAGCCATGGATGCTTTGTTTACTATCGTCCTCCCAATTTCCATTTCCTCTCTATAAAAGTGTGCTCCTTCCCTTGTTGTTTTGGAACTTGCATGTGGCTTGCCATGCTGCAGACCACCAAATTGTATTTCTCTGCCGATCCCGAATAAACCCATCTTTGCTGGAGAAATACCTGGCAGTCTGTTTCAGGTCTACATGCCAAACATTTTATGTATCAAGATGGCATCGGATATTGTCAAAGATAAACAAAGTTGGATATTAGTTAAAGTGGTAAAAAAAAGATTTTATTTAGTAACTACTACCATAGGAGAAAGAGCTGAGCTCCACTCCAATTTGTGCAGAGGTGACTGGGCATTTTCAAGGAAGAATGAGGGAGTAGGAAGGGGGAGTGAGTGGAGGCTTGAGCAGAAGCAGGGAGGTGAAAAATTACCAGAAAAGAGTAAGAGAGTTGGTCAATGTAAATATGATTAAACCTAGACCGTCTGTGCCTGCTAATTGGCATTTCTTCTAGGCTTCTACCCTTCCAAAGAGACTGGGAGACAGAGACACTATCCCTCCCAATGATTACATTTCAAAGGAATAGTTTTCAGGTCCTTGAGAAAGACACTCTTGGAAAAGGGACAAAGGAAGGATTTATAATTGTAAGTACTTTTTAGTAAATGTTCTAAGAAAGGGAAGTCAGGGGCCTATCATCCGGTATTGGCTGGAACAAACAGCAAATTCTTTTGGCAGTCTTCAGCTTTTCAAGACAGAAATTCAACGGGCAGCAGGGTCATCCCAGGGACATGACCTTAATCTGCTAGAAGCCATTTAGTTTGATCAAGTCTCTTAGTGCATGGGTTTGGATGGAGTCTTTTGTGCCAAGAGTTTTTGCAGTTCTCAGTACAAACATCTTTCTCCCACAACCTTTGGATCAAGATCTATGATCTGATGATGGACTTTAAAATCCCTAAATATGATTTTCAAACAATCAAAGTGACTGCAAATCTTTCTAAGGATTGGACTTTCCAACCATTGGACTTTGCAACTATTGGATTAACTGACCCTGGAACCCTCTGGAATATTATCAACTGCAACATATCTACATGGTCAAGTGTGCTCTAGGCCTCCAATAATTAGCTGCTATTACTATTATCTTCCAGAGCCTTAAAGAAACCCAAGAGACATCAAGAATAGAAAGAGACAAGGGAGTAATAATGGAAGCTGTTATCTAATTATTTTCTCACCAAGGCATATAGAAACGATTATGTGACTTATTTAATACAATTCAGGGCATTTGTTCTCCACAATCAGACCAACGAAACTCAGACAGCAACTGATACTTTAAACTGTACATTTTTGTCTCCTGAATGAGAGAATCCCTGGGACAGTTCTTCCTGTGATTACCTCATCAAAATGCAACTTGTAATTTAGACATGATTCTGGTGAACAAGATTTACTGTTTCAGCTGCCAAGGTTTCTCTTAGCTCCAGGAAGCTACCTTGTCCAAGGACCTGCCCTTTCTAGAGTGGCTGACATCTAACTGATCGTGCAGGGGTATAAAGGCCTGGCCATTTTGGCCCAATGAGGGACAACTCTTGTGAGTCATATATGTCCCAGAGCTTCCTATGGATTTGGTTTGGCTGAGGCTTTGCCAGGCTTGCATGACTCTTGGATTTCACCTTCTGCCTAATCCTATTCCCCCACACCACTCCCCAGCCTCCCAGGTGTTGGTGTTACTGAACCAAACTTGAGTCCCCTTACCTGACATGCAGTAAATTTAATCTACTGACACTGGCTTATGGTGAAGGAAGGTGCAGCATTTTTTGCAGGGCACCAAGCAGGGATAATGGAAAGCCAGTGTTCAAAAGACCCAAGCTCCCCGATGGCTTTTAGGAAAGATTGTTTTTTTTTAAATTTATTTGTTTATTTTTGACTGCGTCGGGTCTTAGTTGCGGCACGTGGGATATTTCCTTGTGGAGTTCAGGCTTCTCTCTAGTTGTGGCGTGAGGGCTCAGTAGTTGCGGTGCACGGACTTAGTTGCCCCGTGGCACGTGGGACCTTAGTTCCCCCGACCAGGGATCGAACCCACGTCCCCTGCATTGGAAGGCAGATTCTTAACCACTGGACCACCAGGGAAGTCCCAGGAAAGGATTTTTAAAGGCAACAATGGGTCACAAGGTATCTGATCAGCTTGTGGGCATTCTTCTGATTAATTTGTGGTGAAGTAACAGGGTGATGTTTTGGGAATCTTAACCATTAGTCTTCTGCTTTCCACCGGTCTGTGGTCTACGTGCTTGTGGTCAGCTTGTAGTCACCATCCTCCACAGGGTGGGGGGTCTTATTTTCTGCAGAACAACTCAAAGATATGCCTCAGATTATTATGTCTGTCCCTTCAGGAGGAACTAGGAGTCCTGTGACTCTGCTTTATGACTGAATTGTTGTTTCTTGACTGCTTTTCCTTTGTTTCTGTATTTCCTTGCTTCTCTAATTATTAACTCCTTGAGTCTGCTCTTTGGAACTTGGGGAAGTCCTAGGAGGCTAAAAGTTTTCTACAAACAAGAAGTGGGGCACATGGAGGGGCTTTTGTACCCAAGAAGGCCCCGCAGGGTCCTGCTCGGTTTCATTGGTCCTTAATAAATGCCCTACAGGCAAAATTCCATCTCAGCAGCGGCTTTCAAAGAACACAACGTGCACCAGTGGTCAGTTGTACTTTACAAATATTCAAAATAAACCCATCAGTTGCTCATATTTTATTAAGATGATAAATTACCAGGGGAGGTCTAAGACGCTGCATGTCACTGGTTTGTGCAAGGATTTTTGACCTGACTACAAGTTCTTGAACAAAAATCTGTGATACATAATTTAACCCTGACTATGATCCAAATTGGCTAGTCCTAGGCTGGCTAAAGAATTGGATATAAAAATAGGTTCAGAATATTTCTTATGATATTGGTGATTGTCACTGCACTTTTTGCCTTTCTCCATTGTTTGACATTCAGGCACTTAATGTTGCTATGAAGTCGTTACCCCAAGGCAATTCCAATTAAAAATACTGTGTCAAAAAAGCAGACCTGGGCTTCGCTGGTGGCGCAGTGGTTGGGAGTCCGCCTGCCGATGCAGGGGACGCGGGTTCGTGCCCCGGTCCGAGGGTCCCACAGGTTGCGGAGCGGCTGGGCCCGTGAGCCATGGCCGCTGAGCCTGCGCGTCCGGAGCCTGTGCTCCGCAACGGGAGAGGCCACAGCAATGAGAGGCCCACGTACCGCAAAAAAAAAAAAAAAAGCAGCCCTGGGACTTCCCTGGAGGTCCAGTGGTTAAAAATCTGCCTTCCAATGCAGGGGATGCAGGTTATATCCCTGGTCGGGGAACTAAGATCCCACATGCCACGGGGCAACTAAGCCAGTGCACTGCAACTACTGAGCACGTGAGCCACAACTAGAGCCTGCGTGCCGCAACTACAGAGCCCACACGCTCTGGAGTTCGCTTGCCACAGCTACTGAGCCCGCGCCACAACGAAGAGCCCGTGCACCGCGAAGAAGATCCCACGGGCCGCAACTAAGACCGACGCAGCCAAAAATAAGATAAGTAAATAAATATTAAAAAAAAAAAAAGCAGCCCTTATGGACAACTTGGTTCCTTTAGGAGCCGACATTGACCAAAAGGGTGGAACTGAGACTCTCTGGTGAGGAAAGGGGTATAATCCTGGTTTAACAAAGATAGAGGTGCCAACAGAAGAACAAAGGCAGACATTACACACTACAGATAACGCTCTCACGACTTTTCAGAGCAATCATTCTCCTAACGTGATTCCTGGAGCAGCAGCATCTGGGAAGCTGTTAGATATGCAAATTCTCCAGCCCCACCCCAAACCTAAGAAATCAGAAATTCAGGTGGTGGAGCACAGCACTCAGTGTCTCAACAACCTCTCCAAGTGCCTGCCCTAACATTTGAGAGCTGCTATTCAAGACAATCTGCAAGTAACTGAAATTGTTTTCCCTCAGGACTCAGTCAGCATGCCCCAGGGTGGACTCCTAGACAGGTCCTCAAGGATGCTTTCCAGTCAATCAGATGACTTAAGTAAAAAAAATAGAGCCCACTATTCCTAGACTATCTTTTTTCCTCCCATCTTGTCTCCTCCTTTATATATTCTCTTTTTACCTTTGTTTAATTGTAACCAAGAGTAAACTCCTAATATGCTACCTAAGTGAAAGGTCTCTGAATTAGTCCCAAGAAAAGCCAATTATTTCTTAATTTTTCTGAAAGTTCCATTTTGAGTCTGAGAGAGCTAAACTGGGATTGCCAGGCTGATGATATAATCTGGACCAGCATGCAAACTCCCAATGGTGAGTCTAGTGTAATTGACATCTGGAGCAAGTATGTTGTTTTTTTTTTTAACATTCCTTCCTCTATACAACAAAATTATTTTCAGTAATAATCACAAAATGAAGTAAATAATGATAAAGTCCAGAAAAGAATTGCAAACGTTGAAACTTTTTAAAAAAATTGAACTGTATGTATAATTATTCTAGGAAAAATAAGTAAACATCAAATTAATAATAAAATAAATATTAGAGTACAGAAAAAGACAAAATAGTAGATTAATACTTTTTAATCCCACTGATGTATTATTTTTTTTTTTGCAATGGGAGAAACTCATATCTACACATTGGTCTATGTAATAATCAATAGTAATATTACAGTTTTTCCACCAGGGACATAAGTAATGAGGATAAGTCTCATTCTGTTTGGAATTCCTATGAAACCCAGGGATTTATGTTCACTACAATATAACAATTTTAGGAACAATGTAAGTTATTGACCTAGTAGTCAAATAAAACCAGCACAAAGAATAACAATAAAAATAGGGAGACACTTTAGCTGTGTTATTAGAATCATGTTAGTTATAGGTTTGATGCTTCAGAGGTATGTGCTTGCTTGCTTAAATTGGGATCCAATAGTATTCATCTCTGTTAAATATCTGTGGCATTTTAAATAGATGAGTTAATGAAAACTCAAATCATTTCAAGGAAAGACTGCATTTTTTTACCTTTCTATTTGCATTTTTAGACATCTATTTTTCTCATAAAAAGGATCATAGCAGGAATATGGAAAGCAATGATTGCACTTGTGACATCAAATTTTGAACAAATATGCATAGAGATAAATGAGTATCATAAAGGAAAAAATAAGTTATCTTAACAGCATATCATTATTTATATAGTTTCTTCAAAATGAATGGAGTGTGTGATGGCCATAGACGTGCTCCAGTCAGGTCTTCTTCAAGAGAACCCACTGCGGGAGCACAGCTGGTGGAAAGCCTCCACCTGCAGCCCCTGTGGATTCTGTGGCCATCCTGCCCCCACCCCCATCCTGACTGCTTCGAATCAATCCATGAGATGTTGGAGGAACTAATGTAGGCCCATTCTTAAGAGATACCAGAGTCCTTCAACAGGGGATTGTGGCTCAAGGACTCCCCATCAGCCTGGTAAAGATTTTCTTAGCTTGCCCTGCAGCCTGAGACTCCTCCTCCACTGTCTTCCTATCTTCCGTTTCTCTTTCCCAGGTGTCAGAGAGCTGGCATTCTGAAGCCTCTGCCCGCTTACTCTTACTCTCTCTCCCCATTTATCTTTCACGGGCATTTTCCCCAATGTGTCTCTTGCACATTTAATCCTATCTTTGTGTCTGCTTCTCAGCAGAAGGACCCACAAGGACAGAGTACCTGTGTTTTCATACACCTATGAAGGTTTTTCTGAGCCATAAAGATCACAGTTTCAAATTTGTGCCAGTTTAAAAAATAATCTCCAATCACTGATCCAACATGAATATTCATGCTGATCATTTTACAGGTCGAAACAAAATCATTCTCGGGTTTTTTTTTTCCAGCTTTATTGAAGTATAATTTAAAAACAAAATTATATAAATTTAAGGTGTACAATGTGATGATTTCATTCATATATATATATATAGTGAAATGATTACCACAATAAAGTTAGTTAATACGTCCATCACCTCACATAGTTGTCATTTTGTGTGTGTGGGGTGAGAACATTTAAGGTTTTCTCTCCTACCAATTTCAAGTATACAATACAGTATTATTAACTATAGTTACCATGTTGTACATTAGATCCCCACACTTATTTATCTTGTAACTCAAAATTTGTACCCTTTGACAAACATCTCCCCATTTTCTCCACCCCTCAACCCTTGAAAACCACCATTCTACTCTCTGTTTCTCTGAGTTCAACTTTTTTAGATTCTACATATAAGATTCTATATATAAGATCATATGGTATTTGTCTTTCTCTGGAACAAACAGTAAATCTTTTGGCAGCCTTGAACTTTTTTATATAGTAACTCAGTAGGGGCCTGGATGGCCTCAGGGAGTGGGCTTAGGCTGCTAGAAGCCGTGTAAAAGTTTGGTGGAGTTTCCTACTGCAGGGGATTGAATGGTGTATTCAAGCCAAGAGTTTTTTCAGTTCTCAAAAGTTTTAGTCAACCAAGTCCTTATATCCTAGAGACGCAATGTTGTAAATTGGAATTTCATTCCTGGGAACCCATTTCATACTACAAATATATCAGAACTGAGGAAGAAATGAAGTAGGGAGAAAACAAATGTAAATCTTTGCTTTTATCAACATGAATTAACTAAATACAAAATATGATTCATAACCACAGAAAATGTTTTGAAGCACTTATGAGTGAGGTGTACTGCTAATAGGTTCCCACATCAGTGGCTCTCAAATCACTTAAGAATCACCTAAGATTTATATTTATTGTCAAAAGAATGCCATGTAAAGAGACAGATATGCACACAGGGAGTATGCCCTGTGAACATGAAGGCAGGAATGGGGTGATGCAAATACAGGCCAAATAATGTCAGGTTGCAGGCAAACCACTGTTACAGGAATGGGAACCCCTTCCAGGGCCCGAGAGTGGGCTCTTGTCTAACACTCAGAAATAAATTGTCCGAGGAGACACGCGTACTGACAAAGCAAGAGACGTTATTGGGAAGGGGACCCCAGGCGGAGAGCAGCAGGGTAAGGGAACCCAGGAGAACTGCACTGCCACGTGGCTCACAGTCTCGGGTTTTATGGGAATGGGATTAGTTTCTGGGTTGTCTCTGGCCAATCATTCTGAGTCAGGGTCCTTCCTGGTGGTGCACGCATGGCTCAGCCAACATGGATCCCAGCGGGGAGGATTCTGGGAGGTTGGTAGGACATATGGACTGGCGTCTCCTCTCTCCTTTTGGCCTTTTCCGAATTCTTCTGGCTGGTGGTAGCTTGTTAGCTCCGCGTTCCTTACCAGGACCTCCTGTTCTAAGAGAACTCACGTAGGTGGTTACTATTGGGCCTGGCCAGGGCGGGCAGTTTCCGTCAGCGTTTCCCCTGACACCACCAGAAGCCAGGAAAGGGGCACAGGACAGAGTCTCCCTCCTGGCTCTCAGAAGGAACCAGCCCTGCCCTGCTGAGTTTGCACTTTTAGCCTCCAGAACTGTGAGACAGTGAGTTTCTGTTATCTAAGCCAACTGGTTTGAGGTAATTTGTTAAGGCAGTCCTAGCATATTAATTCATTTCCTAAAGCAGAAGATTATCCTGCTGTTTAAAAGCCTCATTGTGTAATACACCTAATCTTCTACCACCCTAAACCACAACCTCTTCTCCACTCTCCACCAAGATCATGCCCTTTCTCTATAACATTATTTTCTTATATCCCTGCTTTAGTCTGTTTAGGCTGCTATAACAAAAATACAATAAACTAGGGAGTTTATTAACAACATTTATTTCTCACAGTTCCAGAGGCTGGGAAGTCCAAGATTATAGCGCCAGCAGATTTGGTGTCTGATGAGAGCTTCTTCTCACTGTACCCTCCCATGGCAGAAGAGATGTGTTGGCTTTCTGGGGTCTCTTTTGTAAGGACACTAATCTCAGTCTTGAGGGCTCTGCTCTCCTGACTCAATCAGCTCCCAAAGACCCCAATTCTAGTACCATCACCTGGGGGTTAGGACTAAAACTATGAGTGGTGGGGGGACACACACACAAACATTCAGGCCATAGCAATCCCTTTCATGTCTTCTCGCTTTTCTATAAATCTACGTTCCACCTATTGGCGTTCTAGTTTTTCCATTGTAGAAAGTTATTTTTGCTCCTATAGATTTTTTTTTATCAATATCAACCATTTTTCTAAAATGTGAACGTCATACAAATAGAGATTATTTATCTCTCCCCAAACTCCCACTTTATTTTCAATCCCTAGAATAGGCCCAGATCAAAGTTGACACTAAATAAATATTTGAGGAATGAGTACAATTTGGTTCTTAATTATTGACTGTTGGGCTAGTTAGGTGTTTCTTGGATTTTTTCTTCCTTCAGAAAGATTCTAAGTTCTTGGAGGGCAAGAATCTTGCCTTATACTTTCCTTGTATTCATGAATTCACTCCTAATGAATACCTGCTTTAAATCAGGTACCCTGCTAGCTACTGAAGGTACATTGAATAATAAAAACAGATATGGTGTCGGCTCCAATGTAATTTATAATCTAGCTGGAGACAGAAACATTATAGACATAATCTTATATGATGACATAATTACAATTCTGATCAACGCTTTGTAGGAAAAATATAGAAAGCTAGAGGCAAGGATAGCTAAGGTACCTACTCCCCCTAGTGTTGGGATCAGGAAAAGTCTTCTCAAGGACCTAGAAGATTGGAAGGAAAGGGGCCGGGGAAAGAACCAGTGCTCAGGCAAAGGAACGTCAGGGGTGTGGAAGTCCTGACCAAAGCTTGGTGAAAGGGTTACCTGAGTTGAGAGAGAAAACTAATATATATTTTGGAATCTTATTTTGACTCAACTGTGAAATGTTTCTTTATTCTGGGATATCACCTGAATGAACCCTTTGATTACACAAATGTAAAGCAAGTACTTACCCTTTGCTTTTAGGAGAGAACTGAAAGAAAAACAAGGATGTAGATGTTTTAGACGGAAGTCTTAGTCAGTGCTTGGACTCTAAATAGTTGTAGATAGTTGAATCATTACTGCATACTGAGACTCATCTGCTTCTGTGGTGAGAAATGTTTCTTGATTTTATTTATACCTAGAGTTGATGGTTACAGCAAAGGGGGCTTACCCTTGAGGAGGTGGGTGTGGGCTTATTCAAGAATTGCTTGCAGAAGGTCCAGAGCTTTTGTCCCAGGGCCAAAGAGCCAGAACCTTCACCTTATGCTAGAGGAGACAGTAATGGGGAAGAGGCCTGGACTTAGTACAACCTTATCTGTGCTGGAATGCTGATACCATACACACGACTCTAAGACTGCATAACCCCAAATATGCTGATGACTGCTTTCAAAATGACTGCTCCAATAGCAGAGCGGAGAACGGATCGGGAGGGACAAAAGTGGATTCATTCTCGCTTATTCTGTACTTATGGACCTTGATAGTTAATTTCTTCGCATGCACTGGACTATTTTATTCCCCCTCAAACTTCCAAGATTTATCATACTATCTGGCATATACATAGTATGCCCTCCATATTTGCTTATTGAATGAATGGACTTTTTCATTAGGAAATTATTTTAAAGGTCATTATGTAGAGTATGGAGTAAGACATCCTCAGATCACCAGAATTTGGAAATAAGAACATCCTTTGAGAATGAAAATAATGTATATATATATATGTATTTCTTTGCTCATCATTTTTTTTCTTGATTTCTTATTCTCACTGTTTTCCAAAAATGATTTGAGGGGATGAATGAAACCATGCATAGTGAGCCATTGGTAGCGGGGAAAAAAAAAGATAAATCAGAAAAAAGAAAAAAAAAACAGTCAACGTGTGGCCAAAGAGATGTGGGGAACATCCATGAAGGTGACTAGAGTAAACGTCCTAGAAGAATGACCAGAAAATGACTAATGTGAAAAGAATCTGTGACCTCACTGACTATTGAGAAACAGGTTTAAAGAAGGAAGGCAAGGAGTCCAGGTGAAATCAGGAAAAGAAAAGAAACCAGAGAGGCTGACTTGGGTGTCATCACGTAGCTATCATGCAGCTTGACCAGAGGGGGTACTGGATGGTGGTCACTCATCTTTCAGCTCCACAGTAGTGATTCTGCTTCAGGTTTCTCTTGGCCCTGGATGAAAAAATTTTCTACGCTATACTGCTCTCTTGCTCTCATTTCTTTTGATTGTGAGTTTGGCCTTCCATCCCTTTGACACATTGAAGCAAGAGGCACTATATTTTGAAAATGTTCTGGTTACTAGAAAAAAATATATAGGATCGTACATGGCACTTGGCACTCAGATTTGTACCTTAGTCTCCTGTGAATCTGATTATTATGAACTGGCCACAAAAGCCCAACCAAATCAAGCTTTTGACTTTAAAACCAAAGGCCACTTTAGCTGTCTCAAAAGGAGATGATCACACTAAGGTCGTGGTGGGTCCCCATTTTTGATATTCTGTCTCATCCTCTCTAACCCCATCGGAGTGCTATGGGAAGAGCCTGCCTCCTCAGGGTAGCTCATTCCCAGACTCTCTTGTTGAATCTCTGCTGTGGAGTCATTGGCGTGGCTTTGGCTTTAGGAAGTCTGGGGAGACTGGGTCATGGTATTTTCCAGGTAGGAGTCATGGAAAAAATCCCCACCAGATGTACTTTTGTAAAGACAGGTCAATAGGAAAATCTAAGAGGCTGAAGCTTCAGTCAAAAGTAAGCAAGATGATGTTCTCTTTAACTCATTCAACACACGTGTGTAGGTGAACCATCTGCTTTTTAAGGTCTTTAGTGACAGACTCATAGGCTGGGCTTTCCCTGGTTCCAAAGAATACTTCCTCTGGTTTTAAGTTCATCAGACTCAGAACCATATCACCATCTTCTTGGGGTACTCAAACCAGAGAATTCTCAGATCTCTAACATGTTTGTTTAGGCTAATTTAAGAAATGTTGAATAAAAGAGCGGATGGAGGGCTTCCCTGGTGGTGCAGTGGTTAAGAATCCACCTGCCAATGCAGAGGACACGGGTTCGATCCCTTGTCCGGGAAGATCCCACATGCCGTGGAGCAACTAAGCCCGTTTGCCACAACTACTGAGCCCACATGCCACAGCTACTGAAACCTGCATGCCTAGGGCCCATGCTCCGCAAGGACAAGCCACCGTAATGAGAAGCCCGCACACCACAACAAAGAGTAGCCCCCGCTCACCGCAACTAGAGAAAGCCCACAGCAACGAAGACCCAACGCTGCCAAAAATAAATACATAAATAAATTAATTAAAAAAAAAAGTGGATGGCCACTACTTACAGAGGACTTATGGACCCCTGAGAATATGTCTGTGTCCCCTGTGGGTTCCAGGGACTCCATTTTGAGAAGCACTGGGGAGATGATGGTTTTCACCTGATTGTTTACTCATGGACAAAGTTGAGTGACCAGTTTTCTTTGCATTTAGGTTGAAGTTCTGCCCAATGTGTTGTTAGTCTTTTAATGAGAGCAATATGTGACAGACTAAAATGTAAATAAAACAAAAACGTTTTGGTTTGTTAAAATAACAATAAGAATTGTGGAGATTATTGAAGCCTAGAAATCAATCAGGAAGTGCTTGGCACCGTTATCACTATCAAGCTTTGCTCAACTAAACTCTGATTTGATAAGGGTCGTGTTTTTCTTCAGGACTCCAGGGAGGGGACAGATAAAGAGTAGTGGGTGAAGCATTATAAATAATCGGACTGTGTTATAACAGTCATCATGGTAGTTGAAAAGATTTTATTTTTAACAGAGGCCAGAGTGCATTGAAGCTATTAGTTAGTCAGCAGGTTGTTTTCTTTTTTATTGTCTTTGTCAGCCAGTTGCTCTCTGCTCAAAATGCAGAGGTGAACTTTAGCACTATATATTACAGGGTGGTGACAGCCATTCATTAATTAAAGGAAACGTTCCTGATTTGAAAAGGTTTTAACTTATGAACATGCAGAATGGAAGACTCCAAGACTAATTCTGGGATAAGATTGACTGTTTAACTACTAACCTACTTATTTTTATTCTGCCTTAGTGAAGGGAAGGTATGTTCCTGAATAATATTTAAAATACTAGTTTCCATTTATTACCACTTGCCCAAATATATAATTCAGAGCTGCCTTTGGTCTTTTAAATTTTTTATTTTTAAAAGTTTTAAAAATTTTCCCTGACATGTGAATACTTTAAGGAAAGAGACAGAAAATCAATCTCTATGACAAGTTTTCCAGTCATGAATGAATTTCAGTGTGGGATTGATTAGACCATTAGAGAATTATACATCATGAAACCATGCCTGGAATCACCAAACAAGCAAGACCTATGTACATGCATATATGTGTGTGCATGTAGATACGGTGCAATACTTTCACCAGAGAGATGAGTACTTTACCCACTCTCTCTAGAGAGTAGCTAGATGATGTGTCAGCATCTGAGCAAAATGTTGTTATTATCCAGAAAATTCAAATATAAAGTCAATTTAAAAAATCTGTTAAAGGTTTTAGTGGTTATTATAATAATATAATGATCCTTACAAAATTGGAGCCATATTTTGGGAAGATTGATAAGTTATGGATACTACTGGGGATAAAAGTGATTACAACTGTCTGAGGAAGAAGACCCTCCCTAAGTGAACCATTTCTTAATGGAAAATTTTTTCAACATTCTTATTATCCTCCACTTTTATTTTCCTTTGTTATCATCTCTCTCCCCTTCCCCAGAGGTGCCAAATTCTATGGTGAGGTCTTCTGTCTTAATATTGTTTTGGAGACACAGGGCACTTGGCCATCAAACTCCTTCTCTAATCTTTCTAACAAAAAATAAAATAAGAAAGAAAGGAAGAAAGAAGAGAAAAGAAAAAAAATAATGAAATCTAAATAATGATGAATAATGAAATCTAAATAATGATGAATACTGAAATCTAAATAATGGAATCTAAAGCTTTGGTGGTGATGGGGTAATAGAATTCCTGGTGGAAGAAATTCTGACTAATCGGGACTAGCTGAAATTTAACTATATTCAAATTTAAATAACTACTGAAAGAAGCTGGGCAGGTAATGAAAATGAGGAAGTAGGCTGGGATTAAGAAAATTTTGATAAGTACTTAAGTAAAAAGTACATGTCATTTTCTCCTTAAGTCCACTCTACTATAAGAAATACATCAGTGCCATGGTGATGACAAAAGACCACAAGGGGGATGGACATAGAGTACAAAGGAGAGGTTATGTCCTATAGGAATGGGAGCTCAGTGCTGCCTGATTCTAAGAGAATCCAGAAATTCTAATCTTAGTGTGAATATTTTAATATGTGGGCAATCAATTCAAATTTTCTAAAAAACATTGTATGGATCATTGTAAAGGCCCTCTGATTTCTGACTGCTGATTTACATATAACCGGTGAATAAATGGATTGGGAAGAGGAGAACCTGGGCTTTCTTGTCAGAGACTTTTTTCCGTCAGTGTACATAATCCTTGAAGCCACACTCTTGTCCTTTTGGGGCATCCTGTTCAATTTAGCAAGTGTGCATTGAGTATATCACTATATCATAACAGTGTGCCCTGGGATGAAACATTTTCGTCATTGGTTCTTACTTTGGAGACTTGATCTGAACATTTGTAGGTTCAGATATCACGTCCTATCACAGTGGTTCCCAATCAGACTGTAGATTAGAATTCAGAGGGTCACATCCTGGATCCAAGAATTAGGTTCTAAGGCCATCCATAAAGAAAAAGTTGGGTATGTCAAAATTATCCTTGAAAAGTTACCTGGGAATGCTCCATCATGGAGACTGATAGACTCTATCACCGTGTCAGTTTTTCCTTCAGTATTGGAATAGGTTCATTGTTTCCTGGACTGAGCACAGATGAACTAGTTGCTTGACTTTCAGGGCTAAGCTCTTAAAAACATGCACTCTAGCATTAAACAGCAGAATCACAGTCAGTGGAGGAAATGTTCACACTTTTAGAGACCTCCCAGGAACTGAGAACTTCAGAAGGAAAAGCAGATTTATGTTTCTCATCTGAACATGTTACCTACTATTCAATTTTGGCTCTTCTCATTATTTTAGTCATAAAATTTAATTCAAATAAATTAAATGAGACATAAAGTACAGCATGAGGTATTAGGCAGCTTCACTTTAAGTAATGTGCCTCCATGCACTGTCATGTTTTTGTTGGAGAAATACTTTTATGTAGGTCAGTAATTCTCAAAGGATAGCTCAGGGACTCCAGAAGTCCTTGAATCCCTACAGGGCATGAAGTCACAACTGCTTTTATAGTAATATTTAGAGGTTATTTTACTTTTTTACTCTTATTTTCTCACACGTGTGATTGACGGTCTTTTTGATGTGTACACCTGGTCAGGCTCCTCAGTTACTTAATCAAACACTAATCAAGGTGCTGCTGTGACATTATTTTTTATAAGTGATTGAAGTACATAGTTGACTTTAAGTAGGCGAGATTATTCTAGATAACCTGGGTGGGCCTGGTTAAAGAAGAACAGAATCTCAAGAATGAGTTTTCTGGAGTTCATTTTCTAATTTAACTAGACTTAAAGACACTAATGCCTCTATTTTCAGTGCTAGAAAGGGCACTGGTAGTCCATTTCATAATATGTAAGAGATACCCAAAATATGGCCATTGGATACTTCTAATCAATAGCAGGAGAAGGCAAAGTTCTGGGTGACCATGTATTAGCTATTTTAGAACATTTTAGTCAGACTGAGGAATATAATGAAATTGGCTAGTTGCTCCTAACTGCCCTCCAGCAGGGAAGAGAAAAAGCCTTCAAATTCTCAGGTTGAACTTCACATAAATGGTCTAAAAGCTTCTATATCTCCCCAGAAGGAAATCCTTATCTCCTATAGATATTGGCCAAGATTTCTGAAAACCAAACCTAGAGTCTCATCCTTCAGTGGCTGAACTACAACACAAAAGTGAGGGCATTGACTGGGAAGAAACAGGATCCTGAAAATTGGCATGGGGACATCTATGGGCAGATCTTGATGAAGCTAGGAACACAGAACTCCTCCCCTAAATTCTGCTGAGTCATCTTTGCCAGTAGAAGCAGCTTTCTACCTCTGACCAAAGAACCTGTAATGGCCTCCCCTGAAGTACTTGCCCTGCAAGACACTGCTGATCCTCCTCAGGACCTAACTCTGTCACTCTTTGCTTCTAGAACTGTAATTAAACTCAAGTCCCGGCAGGCCCTGAAAGGTGAGGTACAAAGTATGAGGTACCTCCATGAGAAGGTGAGCTATGCTCCAAAAGAACTGAATGATTTTTCCAGTTTATACAGGCAGAAATCTAGGGACTCTGCATGGAAATGGATATCAAGGGTGTGAGAGCATGGTGGGAGGAATAGAAAGTTGGATCAGGTGGAATTTTTTGAGATGGACCCACTAAGCAGAAATTCTAGATTTCGCGTTTTAGCTCAAGGGGTTAGAAAGAACTCTAACAGTTTGATTTGTTATTGAAACATGGATCCATAAGTGGTCTACACTGAATAAGTTCAAATGCCAGAATTGTGTTGGTATACTGTAGAGGAAGCATCCAAAGGCTTAGGGAGATGGAATGTTAGAGTGGGTTTATCATGTAAGACCTGATCATTCACCCTGGGAAGGTCCAAAGACGTACCTTTTACCTCAGCTTTGAGAAGCGTGTTTGTGAGAGGAGCCCCAGAATCTTTGAAGAGCTCGGTGGTTGCTCTTCTCTGTAGGTCAGAATTTACAGTGGGAACTGCTACTATTCAACTAGTGTCCCTAAATGCAATGAGGATAACAGGACTCCAAGAAGCCAGGTACCAAGTGGCTGTATTTGATTACCAAAGACAAAGTGAGTACGATTGTAATGGGCAGCAGAGTCAAAGTATAGAGTAATCAGAATAGTCTGACTCAAAGAAACTTGTGGCGTTGAATAACTGATCAAAAGAAATAGATGGCAATCAACTAAATTCTCAGTTGTATAAGTGGAAAAGTTCTAGGTTAGTCAACAGATGTCTAACTCAAATCCCCAAAGAGTCACAATCTCTTGATTAATTCACAAACTCTAGCCAGTTTACAGACCCAGAACCACTTGAAAGAAGGGGAGGCCGGGTTCCCTTGAAGACTGCCAAAGTTTTATAATGTTATTCTGTTTCCCAGTCTTCTACAAAGGGACCTAAGGCCATTTATCAGGGTGACTGCTCTTTGAAGAAAGGGAAATAATCAGACTTTTCAGGGATTACTGGACACTATTTCTGAAGTGACACTAACTGCTAGAGACCCAAAATGTCACTCTGGTCTATCAGTGAAAATAGGAGCTTGTGGATGTCAGGTGAACAATGGTGTTTTAGCTCAGGTGCATCTAACACTGGGCCCAATGAATTCCCGAATCCATCCTGTGGCTATTTCCCCAGTTCTGGGATGCATAATTGGAATAGACATACTCAGTAACAGGCAGAATCCCCATGTTGGATCCCAAACTTGTGGAGTGAGAGATTTGGATGAGAGGTCGGGAGAGTGGTGTGCAAAGGGCAGGGTGTGGGAGGATGAGAGTGGGGCTGGGGCACTGTGATGTGATCAAGCAACCAGATAAGAAGCTCTGCAGAAACCAGGGGAAGGTGAGAAAGGTTTTGCTGTAATGTCAGGGAGTTAAAGTTGGAGTGCTTTAAGATCCAGCCTAAGATATTTGATATATTTGGACTTTAATTTGTGACCATTAGGGAGTCACTGCTGGCTTTAAACAGGAGTGTGGCATGAAGTAAAACTCTGTGCAGGTAGAAGGGGCAGAAGAGTGGGAAGGAGCTACAGATAAATGACACAGTTCCTGGCATTAAGCAGTTTACAGTGGGATGATGAAGCAAATACACAAATCAAGGTGGGGTATGATGAAGGCCCAAGAAAGGTGTGAAATGAGAGAAAAGAGAGGTCTCACACAGAGACTGCAGACAAGAAATGCAAGACTTGTCTGTTCAAAAAATGCTTCAGCAATCTGCTACACCCCCAGATTTCTCCTTTGCCAGTGTGGATTCCTCCTTCTTAAATTAAATCAATATCTGCCATTTGGCTCCAACTATGACATCTTATTTGCCATAGGCATCTATTCATGAGAGTATTGACATTTGCTCAAAGCTTTGTAGCCTAAACTCCTCTGTTCACAATTGCTGTCAAAGCAGGGGTATGGAAAAAGATGCAGATAATACAACAAGTCCTCAGGTAAGGAGGAGCTCTTCAGAATCAATTCTTCTTGTGTTGGCTCCTGGAGAATTACCTGGACTCCCACGGTCTTTTCCTGTTTATTTATTTATTTAGTTTTATTCATGAAGTAACTAACAATGTTGTGTTAGTTTCAGGTGTAGAGCAAAGTGTTTCAGTAATATATATATATTTTTTCATATTCTATTTTCATATTCTTTTCCATTATAAGTTATTACAAGACATTGAATATAGTTCCCTGTGGTATACAGTAGGTCCTTGTTGTTTATCTATTTTATATATAGTAGTGTGTATCTGTTAATCCCAAACTCCTAATATATCCCTCCTCCCACCTTTCCCCTTTGGTAACCATAGGTTTGTTTTTCCCATGGCCTTTTGTCATTAGTTAAATATAAAACTCCCCTCTAGTCCGAACTCTAAGGGCTTGCTACTCAAGGTGTGTCTGTACATCAATGACATCAGCATCACCTGGGAGCTCTTAGAAAGGCAGAATCTCAGGCCCCATCCCAGCCCTAGGAAGAATCTTCAATCCCAGGAGCCCCAGGGATTCCTACTCACTTTAAAGTTTGAGAAGCTCTGGACTACCTGCTAATCCCTCTTCTTCATTCTCCTATACAACTTCATTTGGCCTCAGATGTTGACAAGGGGTCACGCATGGACTTGACAGTTTTATCAAAAGTCTAATATTTTAAGACTGGAAGAGATCTTAGAAATTATGTAAGAATAAGGGAACCATGTGATTTTTCACTCAAACCAGGACATTTTTGAGAGTGAAAGGAAGCATCATTAAAAATATATGCCAGGGACTTCTCTGGTGGCTCAGTGATTAAGAATCCGCCTGCTAATGCAGGAGACATGGGTTTGATCCCTGGTCCTGGAAGATCCCACATGCTGTGGAGCACCTAAGCCCGGGCACCACAACTACTGAGCCTGTGCTCTAGAGCCCACGAGCCACAACTGCTGAGCCTGCAAGCCACAACTACTGAGCCTGTGTGCCACAATTACTGAAGCCCGTGCACCTAGAGCCCATGCTCTGCAACAAGAGAAGCCACTGCAATGAGAAGCCCGCACACCACAACGAAGAGTAGCCCCTGCTCACTGCAACTAGAGAAAGCCTGCACACAGCAACAAAGACCCAATGTGGCCAAAAAATAAAACAAAACATATATATATATATATATATATATATATACACACACATATGCCAGGACAACAGGTGAAAAACAGGATTGTCTCGAACAACCTCATTACTGAGTATATACTATCAGCTAAAGTTTAGATGTATAATCTCAAGTCCCAATAACAACCTCTCCAGGTAGGTGTTATTATCCCCAGTTTACAGATATGGTAAGAGTAGGGGGGTTGAACTGTAGCCTCCTAAAAGATATGCCCAACTCCTGACCTGCGAATGTGACCTCATTTGGAAAAAAAAATTCTTTGCAGATTAAGTATAATTAAGTGAAAAATCTCAAGATGAAATCATCCTGCATTAGAATGGGCCCTAAATCCAGGGTGATAAGTGTCTTCATAAGATAAAAGAAGAAAAGGCCATGTGAAGACTGAGGCAGTGAGTATGCTGCCACAAGCCAAGCAACACTGGTAGCTACCCAAGAAGCTGTAAGAAGCAAGGACAGATTCACCCCTAGAACCTTTGGAGGGAGCTTGGCCCTGTAGGCACCTCCATTTCAGACTTCTGGCTCCTAGAACTGAGAGAATCAATTTGTGTTGCTTAAAGTCACTAAGTTTGTGGTAATTTGTTATGGCAGCCCTAGGAAACTAATATAGTGAAGGGAGTTGTAAGTGCAGGAAGGGAGGGAGGATCCTTCCTAGGTTTAAATGAAAGAGACTTAAGGTGTGCAAAAAAGGGCAGGTGAGGTGAGTGAAAGGGAGCCTGGGGACCACCACCATTACTTCTTCCCTCTCCCTCCCTCATCACTGCAGAGATGAACCTATCTTGGCTCTCCTGTGTTTTAGGTGAGATAAAGATGGAGAGCCTGGGCTTCTCTGGTGGCGCAGTGGTTCAGGGTCTGCCCGCCAGTGTGGGGGACATGGGTTCGAGCCCTGGTCCGGGAAGATCCCACATGCCAAGGAGCAACTAGGCCCGTGTGCCACAGCTGTTGAGCCTGTGATCTAGAGTCTGAAAGCCGCAACTATTGAAGCCCATACACTGCAACTACTGAGGCCCCAGTGGCTGGAGCCTGTGATCTGTGGCGGGGGAGGCCACCGCAGTGAGAGGCCCGCACACGGCAATGAGGAGTGGCCCCTGCTCCCCATAGAGAAAGCCCACGTGCAACAATGAAGACTCAACGCAGCCAAAAAAAAAAAAAAAAAAAAGGTGGAGAGCTTTTACACTTGCACCAAGCTGCCTTCGATGTTTGCACAGAGCTTTGTCCTTAACAGAGCAATTTCAAACTCATAATCACATTTGACACTAAAAAGAATCCATTTTACTGATGAGAAAGCTGAAGCACAGAAGACTAAACAAATTGTTCAAACTTACAAGTGTCTGTGTCAGTCTGGAGTCAGTCTAAGACTTCAGACTCCACGTTATTACCATTCCACCATTCCGTTATGGGACAATAATTCTTTTCTTTTTAAAATTTTTATTCATTTATTTATTTTTTGGCTGCATTGGGTCTTCATTGCTGGCGCGACCTTCCTCTACTTGCAGCGAGCAGGGGCTACTCTTCGTTGCGGTGCACGGACTTCTCATTGCAGTGGCTTCTCTTGTTGCGGAGCACGGGCTCTAGGCATGTGGGCTTCAGTAGTTGTGGCACATGGGCTCAGTAGCTGTGGCTCACGGGCTCTAGAGCACAGACTGAGTAGTTGTGGTGCACGGGCTTAGTTGCTCCACAGCATGTGGGATCTTCCCAGACCAGGGCTCAAACCCGTGTCCCCTGCATTGGCAGGCGGATTCTTAACCACTGTGCCACCAGGGAAGTCCCTTATGGGACAATAATTCTTACATAAAGAATAAACCAAAACCAAAACCAAAGAAGTAAACCTCGTTCATGAAATTTGGTTATGAGCAACAAGAAATCATTGGAGACTGTGGGCACTCAGCTCCTCTGTCTGGATGGGCAGAAAAAGGCCATCCTTAAACGAAATTACCTGCACTGAGACTTGTTGGGTAAACTTTGATACAATCATTCAGCATTCCTTAGTCATCTTCCTTTGAGGAAATAAAAGGAGGGTAAGAGCTTTGCCTGAATGTATGGTGTTAAATGAGTCAATATAACCTTTGAAGTTTTGTGCTAAATATTTGTTTGTTTCCAGCAAAGACTTTGGATGAATTTTGGCATGTGTGGTTTTTTGTTGTTGTTGTTTGTTTTCGTAAAATGGCAGACTATGAAGAGATTTAATTTTGAGAAGCCAAGCGCCTGAAACTTCTTCATTCTCAGCTTGGTTTTTAGGACCAAGTTACAGTTTTTTTCCCTTCCTAGTGCGGTAAGGAGTTGTGATACCTGCCTTGCAGGAGGTGCAGAAGCCAAACATTTACATTCTTTGCAGGGGGTTCTCCTCTCTTCCGCTCTCCATTTCCTCCACACCCTGGGCCGAGGCAGCCTCTTTCGCAGTATTTGTCAACACTCTTTGAATTCAGTTTGCTTGCCGTCCCAGTTTTTCTAGCTTGAAATTACACCTGAAAGAGACCTGTACGAGATTTTGGTCCTATTCAGTGACGATCTGGAAACGCTGGGAGCCTGATTTTCTTATCTTCTACATCTCAACATCCCTTCTTATGCTTACTCTTAAAAACAGATCAGGTTTCTAAGAGGCATGAACCGCAGTGAAGTAAATACCCGTACAAGCTTTTTGCCCTTTACTGTTCTAAGAAGGGCTAACGAGGCAGCGATGCGGGCACTGAATTCCCTGGAAGCGCGCGTCAGCTGGATGAAGCTTGCGGGGGCCTGGTGTTTTTCTGTGGCTTCTGTGAGAATCGTGTTGGGTGAAAGGTAGGGGAAGCTGTAGTTGGAATCTTGCCCCAGGAAGAGAGCGACCCTCGGCGGAAGGATTTCTGTGCC
This sequence comes from Lagenorhynchus albirostris, assembly GCF_949774975.1. Classification (NCBI taxonomy): domain Eukaryota; kingdom Metazoa; phylum Chordata; class Mammalia; order Artiodactyla; family Delphinidae; genus Lagenorhynchus; species Lagenorhynchus albirostris. The sequence continues at coordinate 40,416,283 of NC_083098.1, read as the reverse complement.
AAGGGAACGGCGGCTGAGCCGGGAAGGCGACTCGTGGAGAAAACTTTCCACTTTCAGGAAGAGCAACATATCGCCCGGTAGCTCCCTAGAGTAGGGAGGGGAAGGAGGAGGGAGAAGAGGGAGTGGGAGACCTGGAAGCGGAGGAAGCCGCAGCTCAGCAGCGCCGCGGGCATTTCCCTCTCCTTGACAGCCCTGCCGAGAGGTCGTTTCATACACACACAAGCAGGACCTTCTCAAGCGTTCCGGACAAGTCAGTAGTTCATTCCGGGGGTGAGAAAATTCTAACGTGTTGCAGATGAAAACTCTGTTCCCTGAAGAACCTCCGCTGGGAGTGCTGGCGAGGCGGGGCGCGGGGAAGACTGGAGGCCGCCCGGGAGGCTGCGGCGCTTTCCGTGCAGATCCCTACTAGAAGCTCCCCGTTGGGTGGCGGAGGAGGTGGGGCGAGGGCAGGGTGCAGAAATTGGGCGCTGGGCGTCCGAGCCAGCCCACCAGCAGCGCAGTCCTGGACCAGGCGTCAGTTCCGCCAGCGGCTGGTGTGAGGTGGTGCGGTGCACGGCGCCGCAGGGATCCTCGTTCCGGGAGGGCCTCCGTGACTCAACGCTGAGTTGCCCCAATCACCACCCAACTGAAATCAGGCACAGGGTGGGACACGTTCCCCGCTGCGCTCGCGTGTCTCCACGCTCACCCCCAGCCCTGGTCGCCTGGCGGGCGCTACCAGGTCTGCGCAAGCGGCAGCAGGGGACCTGGGCCTCCAGCCCAGAAAGAGTCAGCCGGCCGCGGCGAGGTGGAGCCCGAAGAGGAAGGAAATTGCTGTCCTCCTGAAAGTTTTTCCCGTCCTCTCTTGTTTTCCCTGCAGAGGTGAGTGGCAGGCGGCGGCGGCGCTGACTCCGGGGAGCCGGGCCCCGCACCTCTGCTCCCGGAGCTGCCAACCGACTAGCTGGGGACAGGGAAAGCTGTCGCGCTCGGACCTCCTCCGTGGACCCCTTCTGGGTGCGCCGAGCCATGGATAGCGCGGAGCTGGCCGGGAAGATCGTTTACACCTGGCTGACTCTGGTGCTCGGCTTCATACTCCTGCCTTCGGCCTTTGGGTTGTCTTTGGGCATCTCCGAGCTCTACATGAAGATCCTGGTGAAAACTTTAGAGGTGAGTGCATGGGGGCATGCCGCGGCCCCTCCTCCGAGGGCTTTAGGGAGATCCTGGGGCGATGCGAAACGAAGGTAGAGCTGAAAGACGAGTAGACGCGAGGGGACCAGTGAGGAAAGTCAGTGGTCTGGAGGGGTGTGCGTTTTAGTTTATTCGCGGCTGCATCCCTCCTCTCCCGCAGAGCTGGAGGGATTCGGACTAAAACCACTGGACCACCCTGTTGTTGCTGTGGTTGGAGGCAGAATTACCTCCACCCTCTGTTGTTATTATGATTTTTACTGATCAGAATATCAATGCAACCACCTTTTCTATCACCGAATTTCTTTATATCCTTTCTGCGGGGAGCTGTCACCTCAGTGTCCTTAGTTTTTACAGCCCCAGGTTTCAGAGGTCCTTTCGTGGACTAAGGCATCCTGTCCAGAAAGGCATCATGTTCTAGTGTATGCTCAATATAAGACACCAATTGCTGGATGGTAGAAAGAAGTCTGATTATATTTTAACAGAGTCATGGAAATTTAATCTAACCAATGGCACTTGAAATGTCATTGAAAATCTATATTCCTTGACCTCAACTCTAAGTGGGCCTGATGGGGAACAACTACAGCTTACCCTTAATACAGGGCTTTATTAAATCACAGAGGGTTCCCTGTTGATCCTCTCATCAGATGCTCCCCAAAGCCTTGGAAGGTAGGGAGAGCAAGTGTTATTCCCCCTTTTACAGGTAAGGAAACTGAGACTCTGAGACGTTCAGTGGTTTGCTTGAATTAAGTGGTGGAGACAGGAGTCTTAACTGAGGAGAGGGCCTGCAGCTATTGGTTAATAGTGCAGACTTTGGATGCAGATTTGCTTCGATTTGGTACCAAAATCCCAGCTCTGCTTCTCAGTATATGACCACAGGGAAGTCACCTACTTCTTGTGCTTCATTTGCCTCGTCTATAAAACAGGAGTAACAATAACAACTATTTCCATAGGGTTGTTTAAGTGAGTTAAAATATGTCAAGCATCCTAGAATGGTATCTGTATGTGTTTGCTACTATTAAAAGAATAATATTATTCTTATTATTAAAGTAATAATATTATTAAAGTAATAATATTATTACTTAGATTCTAGCATCCTTGTTTCTGTAGCTACTAAAGTACCTTCTAATACGGTTTGCAGTTTTCTGCCCTTATTCTATGTCTGCCCCCAGGCGTGGCTTTATTTGCTTTTCTCCCTCAGGCAGGAGGGTGGCTCCCAGATATACATCTCTAATCTTTTATCTCTTACCTGGAGATTACCAGCAGATCTCCCACCAGCTAATCTCCTGCAAATCTATTCTAGCTGCTTATCTCCTGTTTTACCCCACATTTTTGTTGTACTTCTCTTTGTGGCTATTTTTCTGTCTAGTCTTTGAAGTTATATTTGATTCTTCATCCTCAGCCCTCATGTTTTAAAAGTTCTGTTGTTTCTACTTAGGAGATATTTCACAGTCTTGAACTTATCTTGTTGATGTCACACTCTGAACTTGGTCACACTCTACTGTGAATTTCTTAGCTACCTCTTACTGTTAGATCTTCAGAATACTCTCCCCGTAGCAGTTGATCCTCTTCAGCTGGTGTTCACTCTTTCTCAGAACTGAAATGATTGAACTGTTCTCCCATGTAGCAATGTCTTTTGGAATTGATACCCCAAGTGAGGATAGAGTAAAGTAAGTTGCACACCCTGTCTTCCAGGTGCTGACTCCTATATGCTTGCTTGAGTAAGTCAGGATACAGCTAAAGAGATGTCAAGGAGAGAGGCCCGCTAGTTGCTGTTAGCCTGGCAAATAACTATTATACTTTGAAGGGATGTCTCCAGTCCAGGGTCTGGCTTCAGTGTGGCAGGGCCTCAAGTTTTAATTTTTGTCCATCTAGACTTGAAGAGACTTAGAGGTGCACTCCTTGTTAATCAAACTCTCAAGAATGCTAGTTTTCTAATTATAGTGGGAGATACACCACCTAGCTTGGAAACCAGGTAGATGGCAGCATAAGGAACCATCCTCTTAGCTCAGACCAAAGTTATTAGGTCAGAGAGATACTTGGCATATATGGAATTAGAATGGGGATTCATTTTGTGAGCCAACTCTGACTTGGTGGTAGCTGCCTGGAATGCCTGTGTTTGGAAGCAGCTGGGCCCCTCAGGAAAGAGCTATCATTCCATAGCGATATCTGCTTTAGGCACAGAAGAGGGAGATGGCAACCCAGGGTTTTCCATCCTCTAACCAGAACAGCGTTAGATGTTTCAGAGACATTTCTGTTAGGCAGAGGTTGGTACAGTGGATTGCTTTTTTTTGCCAACTATGGGGATAATTCTCTTAAAAAGTGTGCTGGTTGTTTAATATTAGAACATCTTTAGAGCTGGAAACATACCCTGCCTTTTTGTAGAGTCCATTCAAGGCCCCGCCCTTCTGCTACTCATTATTCTTTAGTATGTTCTCAACTGATTTGCTTCTTTCTTTCTTTTGCATTCCAGTCCCAAGAATATTCTTTGGGCTCTTTGATTGGAATTAGCTATTTCACAGGTTTCCTTGGTCACAATTTACACACCATTTTAAAAGGACATTTAGTTTGGTACATGATGTGTTTACTTTGATAAGTTTTCTTGACAATGGTTAGATTTTTTGTGATCATAAACTCAAATTCTGGAAGTTGCAATGTGTGTGGGGTACCTTCAGAATAGCTGACTGTGGTAACTGCTAATTGTCAAGTAACTCAGCCAGCTATATGCTCTTCTTGGGGCCCTTTCTTAGCTCATCAGTTCAGGTAATAATTATTTATTGAGTACCTACTGAATGCTGCCTTCTGCATTGCTGAATATCTCTAGATGTGTTCATAGGTCCCTGATATGGCAAGCTGCTTGAGGGTAAGGCTTGAATTCTTAGCCTAGAGTAAGTGTAGTGATTCTCTAAACCAGTGATTTTCAAGGGGTATATAACGATTTCTTAGGAGTATATATGCCAATATGGTAGCAGTATATTAGGGAAAATTGTTTTAGGAATACAAACCATGAAAAGTAAAACTTTTGGCTGAGAGGATTTGTAGAGGGTAGTCCATCTGCATGGTAGGATGTATATATCTGAATCTCTGGGAGAGTGTGTGTGAATTTTTTATGTTTGTCAAACAGGAGCATGGATTAAAGGTTGAAATATGCTGTTCTCAGCCCTGCAAGGTTAATGATGCTTCCTATTGATTGACCTAAGGATTGCTATTCATTGGCCTAAGGTTCATAGAGGGAAATAAAGAATGGGAAGAGAATATAGGATTGATGGAGAAGAAGGCGGCAGGGGAATGATATGTAAAATATCTAATCTAACCAGATAATACAAACAATAGACAGAGAAGATAAATGTTAATGGACTGATTTTTCCCTCAACTTTTGAGGAATAAGTTGGTTGCATGAACAACTTACTCCAAATTTCCATTGTAACCTTGGGCAAATCACTCAACATCTCCACCTTAGTTTCTACATGTTTGTACAGGAATATGCCTCACAGAGTTATTGTGCAGATTAAATGAAGAGAGGTGAATAAAAGCACTTGATACATAGTAGGTGCTCAAATCTTAGTGGAGTTTGAATTGGAACACTCTTTGGTTGTGTTTTTTTGGGGTTTTTTTTGCTCCTGTGTAGCTAAGATTTAACCTACCTTCAGATCTTTGATGGGTCAGCACACATACAGACTCAGAACAGCCTACTCCTGCCTTTTATTTTAGTTATTATTCTTTCCTTTACCATTTCCTCCATCCACCAATTAGTTTTCCGTCATTTTAAAAATGCAGGTCAATAATTTTCAGATGATAAACACCTCTTATTATAACACTCAGGTATTATCCCTGGTGTTGGAAATATAATAAATCTGCTAGAAGGCCATGACTCTTTATGACAGAAAGTAATAATAAAAGCTACCAAAGCAATATGCTTTTCAGATAACTTAATTCTACAGCACCTCTCTGGGTTAGGGTCAGTTATTATTCCCATTGATAGACTGGAGAATGGAGGTTCAGAGAGGTGATTTGTCTGGACAGTGGCATACAGCTGTCAGTGGTACAATCAGGATTTTAATCTGAATCTAGAGCCTGGGTTCTACTCTGCTAAAATGACAGACTCTGCTGAGAGACTTTTGTTTTGCTACAGATGATGGCCAGCTATTATTTGAGTAAGCCTAATATTTTGAATTTTTATATAATTTTATACATTTTTCCTTTTTTTCTTTCCCTCTATTTAGTCAATTCTTAAATGTCTTGTTAGTGTGAAAACTGAAAGTTGAATTGTCTAGGTGACAGTGTCTCATTTTTGCAAGCTTTTGGCCTAAGCTTTAAAAATTATACTTAACCCTTTATTTTGGTGAATTGTGGACAGCTACTTATTTTCTTCCAAGAGGATTTTGAAATTAAGTGGGGGTGAAAACCGGATTGAAAGTTGTCATCCTTCTCGGTAGGCGTAGTGAGATGGGGAGTGGTAGCCAGGATTGTTCGAAGCTGCTATCTTCAGGGCCCTTTGCAGACAGAGCTGCGTCTTTCCTGGTGCCTTGAGGTAGATGTGTCCTGAGATACCTCAAGAGATTTAGAACCTCTAAAGAGATATTCTTCCTCTGTATTTGGGCTTACCTGATCAGCTAGAGAAGCTGGCGTGGTGAAAGAGAAATAGCTATTTATTGGGAGATGCACTGATGGTCTGGAAAACAAACTGATCATTTTGGCACCTATATAGATGTAGGGAGGGAGGAGAAAGCCAATGTTTTTCTACCTTGTGGCCGATTGTGTGATGGTCATTGGATAGATTATCTCCTTTAATCTTTACAACAACCCTTGGTATTGTTCAGAGATGATGAAACTTAGACCCCAGGAGGTTAAAGTCTTGTCTGAGATGATTACAGCAAGGAAGTGGCAGAACTGCAGTTCACGTGTACTTCTGTCTGTCCAGCTGCAGAGCATAGGCACTTGGTCATTTTCACTGGAGAGTTAGCCCAAAGAAGAAAACCGTTTTCCAGCACAAATTCCTTTTGGCATTAAGTGACTTCTCCTCCAACCTTAAAACTTGCTAATCTTGAACATTGTAACTACATTTTGGAGGATAGACCTCAGAGTTAGCATTTCAGGAGAGGGTCTGTCTTCTGAAACTTCTGATGATGGCACAGGGAGCTCTTTGGAGCACATCATGTTATTGGAGGAATGCCCCCATATTGGTTTGCTGCCATAACAAAGTCCCATAGACTGGGTGGCTTAAACCATGGAAATTTATTTTCTCACAGTGTTGGAGGATAGACGTCCAAAATTAGGGTGTCAGCAGCTTTGGTTTCTTCTGAGGGCTCTCTCCTTAGATTTAGATGGTGCTGTCTTGCTGTGACCTCACATGGTCTGTCTTCTCTGTACATGACCCTGGTTCTTTTCCTCTTGTTATAAGGACACCAGTCATACCGGATTAGGGCCTCACCCTAAGGGCCTCATTTTAACTGAGTCACCTCTTTAAAGGCCCAGTTTCCAAATATAGTCACATTTTGAGGCACTGGGCGTTAGGGCTTCAACACATGAATTTTTGGGGCGCTTTGTGTGGGACACAATTCAGCCCATAATAGCCAAAAAATACTAATGTTTTCCATCTTATAAGCATGGACCAATTGTTCTAGTCTAAGGTAATTACCATTTATATAAAATATAAAATCACATGCCCACAATGAAAAAAGTGAGCTCCAGGATAAGGATGATTGATTGTTGACAAAGTTTTATTTTAATCATGTCTTAGGTCTCCTTACAACTGATAATAGGTAACAAGGCTTTAACGTGAAAAACTGTGGAAATAAACCTTTACCTCTATTGAGAAGAGATGGGAAGTAAAGTCCGGAGTTTGAGAATTCCTGCCTAGATCAGCAAGGAAGAGAAAAGGACGCAACCAGATTAAGACTCTGAGCCTATTATCATTTGTGACTTGCCACTTGAAGCTGGGGAGATTAAGCCTCTATTCATAGGCTGTTTTCTAAGCACCCATGGCATGTTCCTACTTTGCTCTTTGGGATGTTGTGCAGGGGTCCTGACATAGTCAGATCATGCTTTGCTCCTTGACCTTCGTGTACACGTTTTAGGTTATTTTTTCTCTACTACTTATTTTCTTATTTATTTGAGAAAAAATGTTTACCTCTCTGCTTGAGCCCTTCAAGCCCAGCAACAGCTGAGGTTTTTGCCTTGACATATTTAATAAATTCTGTCTTTTTGCCCCTTCAAGAGTGCCTAAGTCGTAATTATAATTATAGTGCCTTTTACCTCTTGTTTTGCTCTTCTCCCACCTCCCCAAATAAGGTCAATTTAGACATTGTTAGCTTCTAGAATTGTAGTCATCTACATAATATATATATAGATTTTTTAAATTAAGTTATTTATTTATTTTTGGCTGCGTTGGGTCTTTATTGCTGTGCGCGGGTTTTTCTAGTTGAGGCGAGTGGGGGTTACTCTTTGTTGTGGTGTGCAAGCCTCTCATTGCGGTGGCTTCTCTTGTTGCGGAATACAGCCTCTAGGCGTGCGGGCTTCAGTAGTTGCAGGATGTGGGCTCAGTAGTTGTGGCTTGTGGGCTCTAGAGCACAGGCTCAGTAGTTGTGGCGCTCGGGCTTAGTTGCTCCACGGCATGTGGGATCTTCCTAGACCAGGGCTTGAACCCGTGTCCCCTGCATTGGCAGGCAGATTCTCAACTGTGCCACCAGGGAAGCCCCCACATGTCTTTTTAACTTTTTGTTTGTTTGTTTTTAAAACTTTTATTGGAGTATCGTTGATTTACAATATTGTGTTAGTTTCTGCTGTACAGCAAAGTGAATCAGTAATATATATATATCCACTCTTGTTTAGATTCTTTTCCCACATAGGCCATTACAGAGTGTTGAGTAGAGTTCCCTGTCCTATACGTAGGTCCTTATTAGTTATCTATTTTATATATAGTAGTGTGTATATGTCAATCCCAGTCTCCTGGCAGATGTCTTTTTAGTTAGTGATTTCATGGATTCCTTTCCAGCTTTCCAAGTCTCACACTGCTCCTTTTGAAAGCTTTTGTCTGATACAGGCAATTAGGCATCTTTGAGTGTGTCTCATCCTTGAATGCCTAATTTCTTATGAAAATAATATTCTTTGTGCCCTGTGTTTATGTCTTTACATGTGTTAATCTCATTTAATCTTCATAGCAACCCTATGGAATAGGAACTATTATCCTCATTTTACAGATGAGGAAACTGAGGCTGGGAGGGATTAAGTAATTTTAAACCCAGATAGACTTGATGCCATAGTCTATGCTCTTGCCCTTCATGCTTTCTGAGTTTTCCAAGGAGTAATTTATTGGGGTACCAGGTGTGTGTGAGGGTTTTTTAATAGGGTAAACATGATCTTTTCCTCCTTTTATTTGGGCATTACCAGTAACTAATGTAAGAGTATACCTGGGATTTGGAATACTATTATATCAGAGATTCAGTGGGGTATCTCTTCAATTCACATAACACCAGGGCTTAATGATTAATTTCATGTCTATATAAGCATGGTTTAAATATCTTGCATTGTGTCTGTGGCACAGTTTACATTAATACTTGTTGTTTTTGAACAGTGGGCCACGTTACGAATTGAAAAAGGAGTCTCAAAGGAATCAGTTCTTAAAAGCTCAGCTTCTGTTGGTAAGTCTTCCTTTTCATTTTAATGGTTAAAGTATCCAAATTGGGTAGATGTATCTACCCAATTTGAACTTCAAATATGCATAAAGTAGTACATTTTATGGCCTTGGATTGTTCATAATTCTGACCTTTATGCAAAATAGCCGCCTTCTGACTTTTGGATGAGTTTTTACTGTAAAGATGTAATATGTGCTGGTTCATCTATGTGTTCTTATAGGGTATTTCTAAAGGTATGTATTTAAAGGTGGTTGCCCATGGTAGTTAATGGTCTTAAGAAAAAAAAGGCTAATCGGACTAACTGGTGTTAAGTTAAACCTATATTTGAGGTTTCATTAGCACCTTATAACTTGTGGTTCTCAAAGTATGTTCCTCAAAATATTCTTTCCTGCTAAAAACTAATTAGTAATGCATGAAAGAAAAAAATAACTCCCTTGTGAAATAAGCTTGGGAATCACCACATGCTACACATTCCTTTTGGAGACTAATAATGTATAGTAACAAAGGCTCAGAAAAGTCCTGTAGTAAAGAAACTCACTTAATTTTTGTTAGAAGTGAGTTAACAAGTCAACCGAGCTAAGCAGTCCCTGCTTCTATATGTGTGCTTTGCCTTTGTCCCAATAAACCCTTTCACTTGGGTTAAGAATTTTAAGAATTTTTAAGACACTGGGTTCAAAGGGGAGTAGAATTCTGTGGAAGTGCTGGCTGTGAAATTAAGGAGAAATAAACCCTTGATTTAATTAAAAGATTAAGGCTTTATGTGTTTTTCAAAAATAATATATAAACAATTTTGTGCACATCTGATTTAGGGTTAAAGATGGTCAAAATGTCAAACACTTCACCAGAAGGAATTTATCTTCTGAAGCCTTGTCTAAGAGGAATTGTAGAAATTATATGCTATAGTGCATTTAGGAAATAAAGAATCTGAGTGAAAACATCTGTGCATTTTTGTGTAATTAGATTGTTATGTTCAAATGATTAAAGCAACTAGTAGAGCTTCATGGTGTCCACTTAAACACCAAAGGGTTAGCACCAATAACATGTTAACCAAGATTGGATATTTCTGGCTCTACTTGCTCCTCTTCTTATTGACCTGAGAGATACCTTCTCTCAGGTGTAGCAGATATACTAAATTTTTTTTCTGGGTTCTTTTTAAATGTGTGCCCTTGTGATTTAAGGAGAGAACAAACTTTATTGCTGATTTTTTGTTGTACTTGGTGAGATTTTGGGCTGTCATTGTTCTTGGGTGAAATTCTATGGGACCCTACAGGTTGGGGTGGTGGTGGCGCATGTCTTGGGCCATGAATTTAAAAGGGCACAAAGTGTTTCAATTTGGTAGGTTAAGAGGATTAAAAAACCACTAGCTGAGGGTGTTTGTAGCGTTGTTTTAGGTTTTTCAGCCTAATGAGAGTGAATATTTCCACTTGTTGGATTTTTTTTTTTTTTAATCATGCATCTGTCTTTTCTATTTTTGGTCTTTGCCTTTTTCTTGGTACCTCCAGGAAAGAGTGGAAGTGAGTAGGAGGAGAAAATATATATAATAATGGTTTAGAGTGTGGCTAATGCCTACAGAATTTATCATATTTCATTCAGAGTGGCTGCTCTCCCTTTTAGCCTGTGCAGTTGGGAATTGACTATTGTAGTTACTGAGCATTTGCTACCTGTGAGGTTGACAGGGGATCCCAAGATGATTAAGACATGGCTCCTGTGGGGAGACAGGCATCTGATAGGCCACTGTGATAAATGCTAAAATAGTGGCATAAGCAAAGGATGAGGTGAGATCTCATTTAAGCTCTGCTATGTGCTGCTTTCATCTGTATTAATACCTCAACTGTACATGGTATGCACCTCTACTCCCATCCTGACTTACATCCTGCTTGAGTCGCCCTGTGGCAGGGTGTGTGCCCTGTTGAGAGTCAGTCTCAGCTGACTCTAAACACCTGTACATTCTGGTGTTTAGAGTCAGCCGAGAGGTAGTATCACAGTCCTAGACAGAGGCAGAGGGTGATGAAACACTGAGCACCTGTGTGCCTGGCTGGTGCAGTTGCCTGCCCTCAGAGCATCGTGTCTCTGTACCGCAGCCAACCGAGCACAAGTCAATGTTGAGCCGGCCAAAGTTTAGGCAAGGGTCACTGGCAGACCATGGGTCCCAGGGGTGTGGGTGCAATTTTGAGATGTCGAATGATACAGTGCTGATGATAGGTTTAGGGAATTGAGAGGGAGAGATGAGGTAAAGAGGGACAAGAGTTATGTTTATTTTCTGCACCAGAAAATTCCTTTTGCTGCTCTTTTACTTGGTGAAGCACATTTCTGGAAACAGTTTTCAAATCTCCCTCTCCAGTTAAACCCCTCTTGTGTTGTACTTCTTCTGTGCTTTTATTGAATAAGCCAACTGAAAGCTGAACCTCAGGAATTATTATCTTTGTGCTTAAATACTTCTTTGCTGTCCTTGGCTGTACTCTACCATGTCTTCTGTTAAAACACTGTCCAGCTCATTGAGCTTCAGATATGATCATGAATAAAAGCTCTTTAAGAAGCTCTATCATTGTACCTTCCTCTTCTGGGTTTAAGGACTTTTTCTCATTGTTAATACAGTGGTGAATATAAATTTCCTCCTCCCTTCAAGTAACTGTGTTATAGGTAAGCATTCAACTTCAGTGGAGAATACAGAGTTACCCTCTACCCTAGTTTTTGTTCCCTGAGAACTGTGTGGTAAAACAAGAAGAGAAAAGGGTATTGGGTCTTTTGCTTTGCATCAGCTGTACTTTTACCACTCTAGCCATAGAACAAATGCATCTTCTCAGACCCTGGCTTGTGGTCTGATGGAGATTTTAGCAGCTTTCATTTTACTCTGCTGTAACTAGTTCAAGGGACCGTTTGACTCTAAGAAGCCACCAGTCTCGCTCTTTGGGTACCTGATTTCCAGAACTTATGCTGTCAGACTTAAATGAGTCAGTAATTTTAATTGTGATTGAAATGAATGTAATTAATTATGTCATTTTCATGACTCAGGATTAATGCCACTGTAATTGCATTACGATGCTAGGACATCACAGTGATTAGCGACTATATGTCCACAGGCAGGAGTTAAGGCCTGAAGGTGCCCTTGCCTGGGGAATGAGTCCTAAACAATACAGATAAGTAGAGGCCGTGGCTCAGTCCTTCCGGTGTTTTTCCCTGGGTTGTGTTGCTGGCCGGACTCGGCATTGTTGGCAGTGGGAAATGCACTTGCTTCCTCAGGTCCTCCACATTGCCCTGTCCCAGCAAGGATTTGGGATCACCTGGCCCACCGTTAATTAAGCCCCTGGGCTAAGTTTCTCTTCTGCCCAGTATCTCTTGCCCTCAGCCCCCTCCACCTCTTCCTCCCCTCAAACACACACAAAGGACAAAATGCTACGGTGAAGCCTTTGATGTTGTACGTGTCCAGAGAGAATTCAGGCTGCCTAACGTTTCTCTCTACTTTTACATTTGGGATTCTTTTTTTTTTTTTTTTATGCGGTACGCGGGCCTCTCACTGTTGTGGCCTCTCCCGTTGCTGAGCACAGGCTCCGGACGCGCAGGCTCAGCGGCCATGGCTCATGGGCCCAGCCGCTCCGCGGCATGTGGGATCCTCCCGGACCGGGGCACAAACCCTTGTCCCCTGCATCGGCAGGCGGACTCTCAACCACTGCGCCACCAGGGAAGCCCTACATTTGGGATTCTTTTGTGAGAATTGACTAGCCATGTTGATGCCAATACAATATTAGTTGCATCAATATTAAGCAGATCTGTGAACTTCACAGAAAATGTGGGATAATACGTTGTAACAGAAATTTGAGGAGTGTCATGTTCTATACTCATTTTGTCTTGGGCGGGCCGTTTTTGATAGTCTGTTTAAATCAGCTAAGTTGATTTCGTACTATTGTCTTGGTGTAAGTTCTCTGAATATAAATCAGTGTCTGCTGTCCTCAAGGATATGGACTATAATGCATTTAATGGGGTTATCTTGCTCATAAAATCCTAGAACGTGTCTGACTACTTGCAGAGAGAAAAATAATCCAGTTATGGGATATGGAAGTGTTATAGGTTGAGATTTTCTTTATCACAGCCAAATGTCTACCTGCTTTTATTAGTCTATCTGCCTGATGGTGACGATGATGATGATGACAATTTTCAAACATAAGCAAAAGTAGAAAAATAGTATAATGAGACCCATATAGCCAACTTGTTTTTGTTTTTTGTTTGTTTAATTGAAGTACAGTTGATTTACAGTATTGTGTTAATTTCAGGTGTATGGCAAAATGATTTGGTTATACATGTATATATGTGTATATCTCTATCCGTTTTTACTTTGATTCTTTTCCACTGTAGGTTATTACAGAATACTGAATATAGTTCCCTGTGTTATACAATAGGTCCTTGTTGTTTATCTATTTTGTATATAGTAGTGTGTATTTGTTAATCCCATACTCCTAACTTATCCTCCCACCACTCGCTGGCTTCCCCTTTGGTAAACCATAAGTTTGTTTTCTATGCCTGTGAGTCTGTTTCTGTTTTGTAAATAAGTTCATTTGTGCTATTTTTTTAGATTCCACATATAAGTGATGTCATATAATTGTCTTTTTCTGACTTATTTCACTTAGTGTGATAACCCATATAGCCAACTTTTGTCAAGATTTTGCCACACTTGATTCATCTATCACTCCTCAGTTTTTGCTAAAGTATTCAGTGCAGATATAAGATTTCATCTTTTTATACATTTTTTAAAAAAGGACTTTAAAAAAGAACCACAATGCTTTTATCCCTTTTACAAGCTTAATATTTTCTTAATATCATCTAATACATAGTCCATATATAAATTTCTGTAACAGTTTCAAAATGGTTTGATAACTGATTGTTTGATTTGACATTCAGTCATGGTCCACAAATACGTTTGCTTATTTATTTATTGACACTGCCTTTATTGGACATATGGAGTACAGTTTCTCTTTTTGGAACAAAAATTACTTGATAGAAGGTGTTTCTGAAAAAATTCACTAGCATACCATGTATTTTAATCCTCATATGTTAATATAGTTCTGCAGAAGGCAAAGGTTTGATTCTTTTTTGTTTGCTTGTTTTAAAACCGTAAGATCAGTCATCTGCATTTCTAAGTGCAATATAATGAAAACTTAGTTCAGGGACACTTTGGAGAGCAATTTGGCGATTCGTAGCACTGTAACCCCACAATTCCACTTCTCCTAAGATACCAGACCTACCCAAACTCTCAGCATGTGTGTGTTAGGAGACGTGTTACAGGTGCATACAAAAAGTGGCAATGTGGAGACGACCCAGTCACTCCTTAGGAGGAAAATTATGTAAGCTGCTTTATTTGTACTGTACAGTGATCAAAATGAACTAACTGGATTTACATGAAGAAAACAAAATGGACAAACATTGAGAGAGAAGAAATGTATAGTATAATAACATTCATTTAAAATTTAGTACCTTAAACAGATAACTATATATTTATGTAGATGTATGTAGATAAGTATAAAATACATGTGGAAATGATATATCTGCTAGGAGGGAGGAGAATAGATGGGGAGGTGGGCTTTAACTGTACCTATAATTTTTTTCTTCAAAAATATCTGAAGCAGATATGACAATGGAATTTTTTCTTTGTTGAACTCATATTTTTTGGTTAAACTTGTATTTTAAACATAAACATTAAGAAAATCAACCAAATAAAATATCATTAAGCCTTCAGCTAGAGTCTGTAGTCTGATAAATGGAACTAGTTTCATATGAATAGAAAATAGGTACCTGTCTCAGGGGTGTGATTGATGCTTACATGCTCCAAAATACATCTCTAGTCAGCATGCCTAGTGCCTGGAATAGAAACTTAAACCTGTGGAACAAAGGCGTTGTTAACTGAAATATATTACCTCCTAGAGCTGGGTTTCACAACCTCAGTACTACTGACATTTTGGGCAGAATAATTCTTTGTCACAGGGAGAGGTCCTATGTGTTGTAAGATGCTTAGCAGTGTCCTGGGTCTCTACTCACTAGATGACAGTAGCACACCCCTAATGTGACAACCAACAGTGTCTCCAGATATTGCCAACTGTCCCCTGGGGGCAAAACCCTCCTCTTTCCCACCCCCCCCCTCCTTTGGGACCATTCCTTTGGGAACCACCTCTCTTAGTGAATAATGCATTAATCTATTATGCCACTCTCACTGGCATAATTATGCATAATTTATTCTAGCTTTCTAACTAATAGCCCCTTGAAGGAGCAGAACTTGATTTCTACAGTTTTTGGTGGCTGGTTTGGGGGAAGGTAGAATGCAAGGTAAGGCATGGGAATCACAGTGTTAACAGGGTCTCTGGATGGTGGCAGAGGAGGCATGTTCCTTAAGGAAAGGTAGAGGTGAGACAAACTTCAAACTTCACCTTGTAATCCAAGGAAAATAGACTGCTTCTTTAGGAGAAACTTTACTTTAGAGTGGGTTAGAGACTTGCATATGAGTATGTGCTCTCACCTCTGAAAGTAGATGACTTAGCATGTAATTCTGGCCAACAATGAGTAAGCGAGATGGAGTGGTTCTGGCAGGAAAGAGGAAGGCAGAATGTCAGAGCAGACTAATACTTTTAACTGCATTGTGAGGGATGGGTGGAGAAAGAGCAATTTAAGTGGTAAGTCACAGAAAGAAAGGCTCCCATGCTAATAAACCAGGTTTTCCGGTATATTTTAGCCCATAAAACATACTCTCTACTGTTTTTCAGATTGTTTTTCTTTTCATACAGCTGTAACAAAGTGGATGACTTGCCCTGTGCCCTGTCCCTATTTTCTGTGAAATTAGTTTTTAAAAAACTGTACCTAATATAAACAGGTTTTAAATCTTTCTATCCTCAGCAGTAACTAGTTGGGGATCTTGTTGGTGATTTAGCTCTCTTAGTCCCAAATACCTCAGTAGTTTAGAAGAGGGTACCTTCATCTCAGAACTGTGGAGGTGTGAAAAAGCTGGGTGAAAACTAAGACACAAGGATTCTTTGAGAGTGAAAAGATAATAGGATCAGATTATAGGACAGTCAACTTGAGAACACATCCCCTGTTTATTTAGAGTTGTCTTTACTGTTGGGAGGAGCAGACATCTCCTCAGGTGCCCATCAAATTCAAAATCCAGTTTGTCATTTTAGAAGTGTTCCCAGGGACTTCCCTGGTGGCGCAGTGGTTAAGAATCTGCCCGCCGATGCAGGGCACATGGGTCCGGAAAGATCCCACATGCCGTGGAGCAACTAAGCCCGTGCGCCACAGCTAGTGAGCCTGCGCTCTAGAGCGCATGAGCCACAGCTACTGAGCCCGCACGCCACAACTACTGAAGCCCGTGCTCCTAGAGCCCGTGCTCCACAACAAGAGAAGCCACTGCAGTGAGAGGCCCGTGCACCACAATGAAGAGTAGCCCCCGCTCGCCGCAACTAGAGAAAGCCCGTGCGCAGCAACCAAGACCCAATGCAGCCAAAAATAAATAAATAAATAGATAGATAGATAGATAAATAAATAAAAAAGTGTTCCCAAAACCAACCTCCCATTCACCATACCGCTTCTGGCCACCCTACCCCACAGAGAAAACCCTGATCAAAACTCCAGAGCTTCTCCATTTTGTTTCTGCCTTATAGATAAGAACCTATCAATAGTAATAATAATCACCACTATTTCTTATACACCAACTCCACTGTGCAAAATTAATTTACATTATTTACATGAGGATAACATCTTGTTAATCCTCATTTTACTGATGAGAAAACTACAGGTGAAGAAGGTCAAATAACTTGCTTCAGATCACATCGCTAGTCAAAGATAGCCTGAAAAGGAATCCCAATTTGTCTTTCCTACTCAGAATCCCTCGCCACCACTTCCTACCCTAAACCATGCCTTCCTTACCAGCCCCTCTGGCCAGTGTCTTCTAATTCTCCCTTTGAAGGTTGAGGTGACTTTTCCACAAATGGTATCTCCTCTGCTGAGTGTTGGCTTTGTCACATCCTAGGAAACTCATAACATTTCAATCCTAAATCATCAACAGAAATTTTAAAGAAAACAAATCCATTAAGACTATCCAGCATTATGATCAAAGATACTGTACATAAATGCCAAACCATAAGGTTGACATTTTTAATTGAATTGATGGTTCATTTGATGATGAAGTTTATGGACTCTTCTGTGTTGTGGGATTTCTTGTTTAATCAGACTACTTATGTCCAAATAAACGAAGTTAATGCGGATGTCAGTCAAGATATGGGTCAACAGTGTATTGAATGAGATGTTAAAATGTTAATTGTTAAAATGAAACTCTGCCTGTTATTCTAAATGCCTGTTGGTTTCTCTGCAGTGTTGATTGGCAACTGATTGCAATGTCCATACTTCCACCCCACTTATGCTTTAAAATGGATATACACACATATTTAATTCTGTGATTAGTATTTATATCTGGGGCTAAAATCCTCCCATTTTATAATCAGCATTGATTATTTTATAAGTTTCTGGAGAACTAACTGGGGTAAATAATGATGAAAAAGAGACACCTTTCTCAAGAGACTAAAAGTACATCTCCAGTACTTCTAGCTTAGTACTTTTAGTCTTGATAACTGAGAGACACTAATAGAAAATGACTCACAATACAAAAAAGGCAAATTATTCTATTATAGGTATATAAACCATGTAGAAATCAGGAAAATAGAAGCTTTATTTCAGTAAAGCTTTTGCTTTTATCTTAATCCCAAATAACACAGTCAACAAATCCATTCTACATGTTACCCTTCCCATGGCCCTGACAGACATCACTAATTGATGACGTCTTTGTCATTGAACCAAGATGTGGCCTCAAAAGTCCTCTTTAGCACAAACCTGCAGACAGCTTCTCACTACCAACTGACCTGGGGTTGGCCTTCCTGATGAAACCTTGTCACACTCCTGATCTGGAGATGAGATGGGGCTTCTCACACTGCTCATCAGAGGACCACTAACTGAAAGGAAGGGAACCTGTTGAGTAATTGGGTTTGGCTTAGATTTGGTTGTATTGTTTGAGGTTACGTTGATGACTTTGACATCATTGAAGTGCAGTATGGTGGACTGAATGCTCTTAAATTAGTCAGGTTTTAAACAGCCTAGGAAACAGGAATAGAGTTTAAAGTAACCTTGATTGTTTTGATGAATGAGCCACCAGAGAGAAGGAAAACATTCAAGATCCTTTACCCAAGGAGGATGCTCCAAAATGGGATAAGAAAGCAGGCTTGGTTACATACATGATAGGAACTGGCCCCTTCAGAAAGCCACAGGCAGAGTTTTAGATAAGCAGGCAGTGGAAAGCAGGGCACAGAACCTAGACTGATGCTGCAGTGCATAAAAGAGCCAGCATGTTTAACTACACAGTGATGCACTGCTTTGAATCACTAGCCCTGGTCTTGGCCATGAACAGTGATTCCTGCGTGTCTTCCGTGTGCCTACGTTATATTCGGAACTATGCCCACAAGGAACCCTTAGCCTAGTTAAGGAGATATCACCAAGATCCGGATATCCATGTGGCAGTTGAGAATCAGGCAGCCCTGGTGTTATTGAAGTCCACAAACATAGAAATATAATAAATTTGAGGAAGAAACTTAATGAGTGTAGCATGAAAGGAGATCATTTTGGATGGGGGACATCAGAGAGGGTTTTTTGTGGATGTTTGGTGTTGAACTGGCCATGTGGAGGTGGATTGAGGTTAACTAAGGTGATGGCTTTCTAAACTGGGAAAATGAGGGAATCATTTAAATAGCAATGGGAGTGAGCTTAGTTTATAGAAGAGACAAAAGATAGAAATAAGATTAGGTTATGAAGGGCCTCAAATGCAAAGCAGTTTAGATGTGATATAAAGGCACAGGTAAGTCGAGGTTTACTGTTTGTATTAAAGGTGGTAAAGAGGAAATTCTGAAGCCTGTATAAAGGGTTTAATGAGATCTGTGAGGGTTGATTATTGAATTTAGAAAAAGAAAAAAAAGCTGAGGGATTATACATTTTTTCAGTTGGTTAATTATTAGAAGGAGGAAGCCATCCCACTTTTCCTCCATATCCATAAAAGATGGAATAAAAAGATTGGCTTAAATTGAAGTAAAAAAATTGATAGATGTAAGAAAGAACTTCTCGTTAGCAAAAAAGGATATGAAAACTGAAAAAAAGGATATGAAACCCAGACTAGTAGGTAGATTACATAGAGATTTTTTGCAAATTGGATAGATAATTGAGAATTTTGGGAGAGGTATAAATTATATAACAAAACTCTTTTCATTTTTTAGCAGTGCCTTTTTGTCTTGGTTGTAACAAATTCCCTATAAATATTTTAAGTATTTCAGTTTTCAGTCTGTCTTTATGTGGTGTTTATCTCTGTAACATTGGTGTCTGCTTGTGGGTCACTGGCTCTATGGGTAGAGAAAGCTCTTCATCAGTTCTTTTATTCTGCCAGAAAGTAGCAACAGCTCCTCAAGCCCTCTTCACCTTTTCTCCTTTCTTCAAGAGATTTTGTAATAGCATTTCCCAATTTTCTGTTTTTTTGCTGAAGCACTTGGGGCAGCATAAGTTTTCGAACCAACAAGAAAGTGAGGGGCGAGGGCACCAAAACACGGCTCGTACACGCAAGTTGGGGGAGATAGGGAGCAGATAGTGTGGGTTCTACGTTTGTTGAGAATAGGCTCTTGGGCTCAGAGGAAGGAGAGATCCCATTGGACTTGTGATTAGACAGTTTTTTTCACGGGTTGGAGTAGGAAGAAGCCAGTGATGTATGGATGCCCTGGGGGTGAGCAAAACTCTTAGGCAGGGCCCTCCTCCTTGGTGTGCCAACCTCAGAACAGTGTGATGAAAAGCTCTACTCTGGACCCCTTCCCTCGCTTTTCTAGTTCAGGTGCCTGGTATCTCTGCTTCTCTTCCTCAAAAGCTCTGTTTCCGCCAAAGCTTGGGCTGGCTAGAGAAGAGCTTCTATACCCTGGAGCCCTAGCCCATCTTCCGAAGGTTTCTCAGGGAGCAGAACCAGTAGACCCCTTATGTCTCCTGTAACTTCTGGGATACCTGGTGAATGAGAGTAAAGAACGGGACGCTTTTCTGTTAGGGCTTTAGAGCCTTCTTCCTTTCCGGGTGTTTCTCTCTGGAAACAGGATTTGCCTCTGTGCTTCTCTGGTGTTGAGCACTGGGCAGCCTGCACCTGCTAATTTCACCTGGGAAATAGAAGTGGACCCTGATGCCTGAGGGTGCAGGGGATGCCATGGACAAACTTTGTCGGTGGATCATTTGGCCTTATTATCTTTGGATACCTGGAAAAATGCATTGTATGCAGAGGACAGCAACTTGGAGGAACATGGCTTCAGGCCTTTACAAAATTTAAGGTACTCTGGAGACAGTGCATATACGTAGCAAATGACAACCTTCTTCAAGTTGCAAGAGAAAACAGCATTAAGGGCAGTGATTTCAGGTATCCCTTTGAAACCAGTGGCATTCTCTTGATTTAAGCAGTGGGGAGGGACTTCCTTGGTGGTCCAGTGGTTAAGACTCCGTGCTCCCAATGCAGGGGGCCCGGGTTCGATCCCTGGGGAACTAGATCCCACACGCCACAACTAAGAGCACGCACATCGCAACTAAAAGATCCTGCATGCCGCAACTAAAGATCCCGCACACAGCAATGAAGATCCTGTGTGCCACAACTAAGATCCGGTGCAGCCAAATAAACAAACATACATACATACATACATACATACATACATAAATAGCTAACTAGCAGAGGGGAGGTTGATAATGAATTCCAGAGACCATCCCTTAAAAAAAAGGAGAGAGAGAGAAAATGAGATTAAGATTGGATAGAGAGTACAGACGTTGGCTATGTGTGATTAATTCAAGCGTTCACCTGCTTGGTAGACTATGTAAAGTACTCCAAGCCTTTGCAAAGGGTAGGTGTATGTTCTTTTTTTCAAAGTGTGGTAAGCTTTTTGTTTATTAAATTAAGTTGGTATCTGTTAGTGTATCATGCAGATGCATCCTTTCCTCTTCCTGCTTCTGCAACAGCATTAGCACAAATTTACTTGACTAAATGAATGTCCTCATTTTCAGTGACTCATGTTCTAAACAGTGAATTTCCTTGCCAGTCAGTGGTCAACCCGCATGACCCTTGACAACAGACATTGTGTGTGATGCCAGCAGGCATTGCGAAATCCCAGCGTGTGACGTTGCTCAGCCTCTGATGCTTATCTCAATGAACCTGTGCCCAAGATTGCTAATCAATACAGAGGCATGTGTATCAGGGTATGTGTACAAGAGAAAAACAGGCATTTTGTAATCAACAAAAAAGAACTAACATCTTTTTTTTTTTTTTTTAAGGGAGGGCATTGCCTTGCCATTTCACCCTCACCCTCATAGGACAAGTCATCCATTCTGTCTTTTAGTGTAAGCCTGATTTAATTTTAGAAACTTACAAGTGATATTTTGTAAGTTTGATGTAACATGGACTTTTTTCCCTGTCTTTGCTGATAATCAGTTAAAACAACTCCTGCATCATATAGTGAATGGGGTTGGTGGTTCATGGGCTCAAGGAAAATGAAAAAGGGGAAAATGGAGGTCTGCTGATGTGAAGAATCTTGAGTAATTTTAGAAAAAGGGATATCAGGTGGAAGAAATTGTAAGCAAAGGCAGGAGAGTAGGAGAGCCTAAGAGATATTAGGGGCCCAAGAACTGATTTAGTCTGGTTGGAGCTAGGATGAGTGAAGATGAGTTGGAGGTGCAAAGTGTCGAGATTGGATATTTCAATCCTAAAAAGCCTTGAAATTCCAAGCCAAGAAATTACTTAATTAAATTCAGGACAAATCTGGTAGCTTTTTGGAAGCAGGTTAGGAAGAGGGTGGGGAAAGTGGAGAAAGGAGGGTGGTAGATGGAAAGCCATTCTGGAAGGCATTGGGGCCTTGAACCAGAGCCATGGGGCTGGTGCAGAGGTGGAGGGTCTGTGCAGCCATATAAAAATGTGACCCTTGGGGCTTCCCTGGTGGCGCAGTGGTTGAGAGTCCGCCTGCCGATGCAGGGGACGTGGGTTCGTGCCCCGGTCCGGGAAGATCCCACATGCTGCGGAGTGGCCTGGCCCGTGAGTCATGGCCGCTGAGCCTGCACGTCCGGAGCCTGTGCTCCACAACGGGAGAGGCCACAGCAGTGAGAGGCCCGCGTACCGCAAAACAAAAAAAAACCAAAACAAACAAAAAAAAACATGTGAGCCTTGGGGAAGAAGTCAGTACTATAGATGTACATTTGGGAATTATTTGCAGAGGGTGGAAGTTGAAATGGTAGATTGAATGAACTCACTGAGTGAAAGACATTTATAGAGGCTAGAGAAAAAAGGGGGGCAGGAAGAGATAAATGAACCAGATGAAGATCAACCAGGGAAAAGAGAGTGGAAACTCAGAGGAGAGACAGTTCTAACTCTATATATTCTCTCTCCTCATTCCTCTGTCCACTGATACTCTTTTGTGCTATATTTTTCAATAGATGTTTTCTATCAACTCTTTTTCAGAAATAAAAACAGTGAATACCTTATCTGTAAACTGCTTTTCTGTGAGTGTCTACACATGTGAGGTGGTGGCGGGGTTATTAGGGACTTCTAAAGCTAACGTAGAAATTACGTATTTTAGGGTAAGATTTGAAATGCAGGGATGACACTGGTTTATGTGGAAAGAGATCGTAGTACGGTTTCACTTTGTTGCATCTTTGCAGTTCTGCATAGGCTGAGCCATCAGACTGATGGGATTCTGGGAGAGCCAGCAGAGGACACACAAAGGATATGTGTGTGCAAGTTCTTGTGTAAACATTTTAAATTTGGGTTTACACATCTTTTAAAAACTTTCTGGCATAGGTAGTATTTACATTCACATGGTACAAAAATCATAGCAATTTAAAAACATGTGCTTTGATACGTGTAGCTTCCAGCCGTTACTTTCTACCTCTATGCCATGTTAGTGTCTTATGGATGTTCCAGTGGTTCTTTATGTGACCTCAAACGTGCTATTGTAATGGAAATGTTTGTTATTTTCTTCAGTTGCTAATACCAAAGATGATGTACAGTAAACACTACTCTGAGCCAGTTTTTCACTTATAGCCTATAGTCCTTTCCATATTATTACTTAGAAAGTTTCTTTTTTTTTAACAGCTACAAGAAATTTCATTACATCAATGCAAATGGTTTCTTACCTGTAGTTCTCCACCTCTTGCTATCAAAAAATATGTGGCGATTCACACTATTTGTAACATGAAATACGTGTAACATAAATCTGTGACATGAATGGGATTGCTCTGTCAGAGAGCATTTGTAATTTTGATTGATGGCCAAATCACCCTTCATTAATGGTTGTACTATTTGTACTTCCACTAGGGGTGTATGGAAGTGCCTCTTTCCCCACAGCTTCACCAATGCTGTAAATGTATGTCAAACTTTTGGGTTTGTACCAGTCTGATGGGTGAGAAGTGGAAACTCATGTTACTCTTAATTTGCATCTCTTTTATAGAGAGTGTGATTTGGTACACATTTTACATTTAAGGGCCATTTGTATTTCTTTTTCTGGAAACTGTCTTTTGGCAATTTTTCTTTTCTTTTCTTTTGCCCATTTTTCTCTCTCTGTTGATTTCTGTTTCACTTTGATTTCTGGGACCTTCTCATATATTAAAGTGATTAATTAGCTTTTGTTTGTGCTGAGATAAAAATACTGCTTTCAGTTTGCAATTGTATTTTCCCCTTTGCTTATCATGCTTCTTACTATGCAGATATTTTCTTCTTTTAATAAATTTATTTATTTATTTTTAGCTGCTTTGGGTCTTCGTTGCTGCACACAGGCTTTCTCTAGTTGCGGCGAGCGGGGGCTACTCTTCATTGCGGTGCGCGGGCTTCTCATTGCAGTGGTTTCTCTTGTTGTGGAGCATGGGCTCTGGGCATGCGAGCTTCAGTAGTTGTGGCACGCGGACTCAGTAGTTGTGGCTCAGGCTCTAGAGCACCGGCTCAGTAGTTGTGGCGCACAGGCTTATTTGCTCCACAGCATGTGGGACCTCCTGGGACCAGGGCTCAAACCCGTGTACCCTGCATTGGCAGGCGGATTCTTAACCACTGAGCCTCCAGGGAAGTCCGATATTTTTCATCTTTATGTAGTCAAATTTATCAATATTTTCTTTCTATAGCTTCTGGATTTTTAGTTTTTTTAGTAGGAAAAGTCTTCCCTCTGCCAAGTCTTAAGGGAATTTTCCAGTGTTTTCTTTGACTACTTTTATGGCTTTAAAAAAAACAATTTAAATATTTGATTCTTTTATTCTGGTGTATTTGTCCAGATGGCTATCCAGATGTTGCAACACTGTCTATTAAAAAGCCCATCTCTACCCAGATGATTTGTGATGCAACCTTAATAATTTCCTGAATTCTAGTATAGTTTTGGATCTATTCCTGAACTTTCTATTCTGCAGTGTTTACTTGTCTTCTCATGTACTGGTACGTTGTTTTAATTATTGACATTTTAATATCTGGCAGGGATCGTTGTTCTCATTGCTTTTCCTTACAGAACTGTCTTGTGAATTCTTGCTTATGATCCGTATGGTCTTGACATTCAGCTTGTCTATGTTCCAGAGGAAATACAACTATCTATTTTTATTGGCATTGTGGTAAATTTATAAGTTTACTGAGGGTGGTTTGACCTTATCTGTGTTGAGTCTTCTTCTCCAAGAACATTACATCTTTCCATTTGTTTAGGTGTTTCTTTGTACCCTCCAGAGGTGTTTGAAAGTTTTCCTTAGACAGTGTCCATTTCCTCTTAAGTTTATAATTCCAGTAGATATTATAAATGAAGTCTCTTCTTCCATCATATCTTCTAACTGATTGTTGTTTGTATCTTGGAAAGCTTTGATTTTAGTAAGGCAGAAGGATATAAAAAAGTAAGAATTCTACTTATGTAGGTTTCAGATTTCCTTTTTTTTTTCCAGGCATGCAGCTATTTTATCTTAGTAGTGATAGTTTTACCACTTCTTATTCAACCTTAGTTTGTATTTTATTTCTTTTCCAGTTTATACTTCATTTCTTTCCCTTGTCTAATTGTGCTGGCTGCTACCCCAATACAGCATTGACTAGCAGTGGTGTTAGCTGCTGTTCCTGCTGGGGACAGGCTGTAGTGCCTGCAGCGTCTTCCCTGTAAGCATCAGGTTGGCTTTGATCTAGTTTTCCATCTTATGGGAAATACTTCTTGATGCTTGTTTTGTAAATCAGGAATGAATGTTGAATTTGTCGTGCTTTTCAGTATATTTGGTGATGAGTATTCCTCCCACCCCCTTAGGCATATTATGGTAAATTACATTAATAGCTTAATATTAGAGTCATCTTTGTGTTTATGGACTAAACATTGCTTGGTCATAATATGTGCTGGAAACTGTGCCAAAATTGGAGTTAGGATTTTTGCAATTGATCCTTATATTTGAGATTAGTGTATTACCTACCTACTTACTTCCTTCCTTCCCCCTTTATGCCCTTTCTTCTCAGATTTAAAGGTTTGGTAAAATTCCTTGTAAAACGGTTCGGGTCTGGGACAGGTAAAGTTTCCTTACTCCTCACAACATTACTGCATTTGTGAAAATGGTTCTCTTTAGAGCAGGGGTCCCCAATCCCCGGGTATGAGGCCCGTTAGGAATTGGGCCACACAGCAAGAGATGAGCGGTGGTCGCGCAAAGCTTCATCTGCTGCTCCCCAGCACTCACATTACCGCCTGAACCGTCCCCCGCATCGTTTAGAGCATTCATCTCTTGGTGTCAGTATTAGTAATGTTTTCTTAGTTAGAAAGCTATCCATTTTGACTAGCTTTTTATTATATTCATTTGCATAGGACTTTGTGCAACGTCGTTTCTTATGATTTTTATACTTTTCTGTTTATGTTATTTCTTCTTTGTAAATTCTTATTTTGTATTATATGTGGACTTTCTCCCCTGTCCTTATTTTGTTTTTCTTACTTGGATTAACTAGTGGGATGTGTAGGTATTTAAAGTAAACTTTACCCTTTTCATGTGAAAAAAAAAAAGTTGAATGTGACTCTGAAATGTGCCAACTGGGGAAGCATTACTGGGGGAGGGGAGCACAAGTAGTTTCATAACTCTAAAGCTTTTTTAAAAACTAGGCAATCATGATTGAGTAGCTCTTAGGGAACCAAAGGAGATGCTAAGTCAGTATTTATTTTGAGCACATTTCATGTATATCATGGGTCATGATAGTTCTGCTGATTTTTGCCCCCTTTTCTTTTTATGGACCTGTTATATGGTACATACAAGTCTCATTCTAAAGCAGGGACACTTGTGAAACTTTTATGTAGTGAGGTTTTTTTTCCTTCAGTTTGCATTGTATTCATATTTTTGTTTTTCATCCTTACCGATCTCTCTACTTCCAAGAAGAGATAAACTTCAAACCTTAAAACAGCAACCAAAAAATGACCTAGCCAACAGCAACCCCTCTTACAAGTATATTGCTAATTTGACAATCAAATAGATAAAATATTATCAATAATAGGTGAAACTAAGCAGAAAGATGTTAATGTGTGTCTGTGAACTCTCAGTGTTCTAATACTTGCTGGTAATAACATGTTTCTCTCATCCTAAGTATTTCTTCTTCTAAATCATTTTAGGTTGTAGGGTGAGGGGTTAACATAGATCTGTCGCTTGTAGCAACAAAATGATATTTTGATTCAGAGGTGGGGACCAATCCAGGTTGTGGGGGCCTGAAGCTTATACAATTTGGAGACTCTCTTTAAGAAAAAGAATACACAAAATTAGGTGTGGGAGCTTGGAAGGGGCCGTGCAGGTGAGGAGACTGAAGCTTAACCTTCTTAGTTTTACAGTCAATCTGTCTTTGGCTCAGAGACCTTGAACTCAATGTAGAGTCATGGCTGAGGATATAGCAGGTTGTATAGAGGCTGTTTTCTACAAACCTTGGCTGGGTGACAGTCCAGGTTAATGAGGATATAACAGAGGTAAATGACTTTAGAATAAACCCTAACAGTGACAACAATAAAACGTCAAGGGTGATTATCCTTTCTAAACCTTGACTAGCCTGCAAGGTGCCTGGGGCAGCTGCTTCTGCCTCAGAGAGGACTTGAAGAGGAAGGATACCGGCAGGACATCTGTGTGCTGAATCACAGATTGGACAGAACAGCCTCCTTGGGCAACTTGGACCTGGCTGAACTACAAACTGAGGGAGTATTAAATGGACCACTGCCCAGGGGCTGTTTTCTATTGGGCTTATTGTAGGAAGACCTAATGGGGTGTGCTCCAGGCTGTAAAAGATTCCTGCCCCAGATGAAAAAAAAAAAACCAGTGACTTGAGTTCCTGCTTCCTGGGAGGGATGATTAAGCCTAAATCAGTCAGTGACAAGTGCGTGTCCAGATTAATGACAGGTGGAGGCCACTTATAGGTTTTCCCATATCAAAGTTCCATTTCTTCCTTCAAAGGTAGGACAGATACTCAGTAGAAGTGCTACTCAGGGCTCCTCTTTAGCAAGGAAGAACTGGGGCTGATGTGGAGTTGATGGGAAAGATCTTACATCTTTGAGGTTTGTCAAAGAGCAACTGTTGGACAGAGTGACATGGAATTTGAATGTTTAGAATATGAGAGAACATTTGGTTTTGGAGTCACAGACTTGGTTTCAAATGCTGGTTCTATTCCTTTCTCTCCCCATGGCTCCAGGTAAGTTACCCAATCATCCTGAGCCTTAGTTTCCTAGTCTGTAAAATGGGGATAATAGACAATACCTCATAGGATTATGGGGATTACATGAGTGTACATGTCAAGGGTTTAGCACACAGTCTGGCATCAGGAAGCATTCAATAAATGTCAGTTGTCTTTTTAGTTTAGGAAGGAAGACAAAAATTATTCGTGGGAAGGGTAGGTATGATTGGCTAGAGCCTCTAATTGGGATTATAGCTAAAAGTTGTGAAGACTCTTAAATGTAACAGTTTTCTTTAAAAAAAATATTTATTTATTTATTTAGGCTGCACTGGGTCTTCGTTGCGGCTCACGGGATCTTTGTTGCGTCAGGCAGACCCTTAGTTGCAGCATGCGGGATCTAGTTCCCTGACCAGGGATTGAACCTGGGTCCCCTGCATTGGGAGCGTGGAGTCTTACCCACTGGACCACCAGGGAAGTCCCTGTAACAGTTTTCTGATTCCCCCCCCAAAATTGAGGCATAATTAACATACATTAAACTGCACAAATATCAACTGTTCAACAAGATGAATTTTTACATACTTGTAAACCAATGTGACTACCACCCAGATTCAGCCGAACATATTCATGATCTCACAGTTCTCTCAGGCCCTGCCTAGTAGGCGTGACTCATCCCTCAGTCCTCATTGTAACCTCTCTTTTGATTTCTGTCATTATCAATTAGTTTTTCCTATTTTTTTTGAAATTCACATAAATGAAATCATATAGAATGGGCTCTTTTGTGTTTTTTTCAAGCAGCATAATGTTTATGAGATTTCTCCGTGTTACATGAATCAGTGGATTTTTTTTTAATTGTTGTGGAGTATTTCTTTATACAAATACATAAAAATTTGTTTACCCATTATTGTGTTGATTGACATTTGGGTTATTTTACATTTTTTAGCTGTTAGGAATAAAACTGCTATGACCATTGTTGTGAACCTGTTTACTTGTTTTTCTTGGGTACATACCTTGAAGCGGAATTGCCAGGTCATAGGGTAAACGAGTGTGTTTAACTGTTGGAAACTGCTAAATGGTATTCCAAAATGGTTGTACACTCTCAGAGCTGTGTCTGCATTCTATAGCCTCTTCAGGGCTTGGTAGTTTTGGCCCTTTTAATTATAGCCATGTGGTGGGTAAGTGGTAGTACATATCTCATTTTGGGTTTTTTGGTTTTTTTTGCGGTACGCGGGCCTCTCACTGTTGTAGCCTCTCCTGTTGCGGAGCACAGGCTCCGGATGCGCAGGCTCAGCGGCCATGGCTCATGGGCCCAGCCGCTCCGCGGCATGTGGAATCTTCCTGGACCGGGGCACAAACCCGTGTCCCCTGCATCAGCAGGCGGACTCTCAACCACTGCGCCACCAGGGAAGCCCTCGTTTTGTTTTTTAACAATAGCATTTTTAGTACTTTTCTCTCACTATGTAAAATAATACATATACTTTACTGAAAAATTAGACGTTGCAGATGTATAAGAAAATTAAAAGTTACCCACATGAAATCCTATTACCCAGAAAAGACCTAATATTTTGATATCTTTCCTTATAGTTTTTCCCTCATTCCTATATATTTTAAAAAGTGTAGTTATTTTAATTTAGTTGATTTGGGGTTGGACCCTGATGTCTTTACTTTTATAGATTCCAAAGATATTCTAATGTGCAGCCATGCTTGAGAATTACTGAGTTAGTTCAACTCCTTTTTTTCCCTCTCCCATCTGTGTATTGAATATTTTAGTGCCTGGCCTGGAACTCTCTCTGTAATGACTGAATGAACGAATGAATGAGATTTAGATGAGGAAATTGATTCCCAGCTAAACTGACATTTCAAATGAGTTTCTTAAACAGATTAAAAAGAAAATACAGTATTCAGTTTTAAAAAGTAAAGAGAATAGTACAGTTAATTCCCTTATAGCCATCACCCTAATTCAACAAGAATTTGCTTTATCTATCCTTTTTTTCAGTTTTTTCTTTGTGGACGTATTTTATTTAATTAAAAGTTTAATTACAGATGTAGTATGTGAGCAATGTCGAAAATCAGAGAATACAGATAAGCAATGAGAAACATTGTATTCTCACTTTTTTGTGTGTGTGCTGTCATGTATTTTTTTTTTTTTTTTTTTTTTTTTTTGGTACGCGGGCCTCTCACTGCTGTGGCCTCTCCCGTTGCGGAGCACAGGCTCCGGACGCGCAGGCTCAGCGGCCATGGCTCACGGGCCCAGCCGCTCCGCGGCATGTGGGATCTTCCCGGACCGGGGCACGAACCCATGTCCCCTGCATCGGCAGGCGGACTCTCAATCACTGCGCCACCAGGGAAGCCCTGTCATGTATTTTAATGTATAATTGTAGTGACTCATTTTAAAAATTTTTATTGGAGTATAGTTGCTTTACAATGTTGTGTTAGTTTCTACTGTACAGCAAAGTGAATCAGCTATACATATACATGTATCCCCTCTTTTTTGGATTTCCTTCCCATTTAGGTACCCAGAGAGCACTGAGTAGAGCTCCTTGTGCTGTACAGTAGGTTCTCATTAGTTATCTATTTTACACATAGTATCAATAGTGTTATATGTCAACCCCAGTCTCCCAATTCATCCCATCCCCCCATCCCCCGTACTCTCACCTTAATGAATGTCCTTTTGTGGGAGTATTTTAAAACTAGATATTATGTCATTTTGCCTCTAAGTACCTTAGTATGCATCTCAAAAATCTGACTTTTTAAAAACATACTCTGGATACCATTATTACACTTAACTAAGTTAATAACAGTAAACTGGATTTTTAAAAAATACTTAGGAAGGAGAACAGTGGTAGTCAGGAACACAAAGGATTCACTGTGAAATAAGCATAGTCCAATCGCCTAATTTATGTGCTGGAAATTGTAACTTGACTAATGGCCCAGGGAATTTTTTGCACATGGTATATCTCAAGCTTAGCCTTGCGATGGTAAATTATTTTGAAAAAAGGTGGCAAAAAGTGGGCTGGAAACCTGTGTAGTTGGGGGACTGCGTAGTTGATGCGCTCACTAGTGTGTTAATATCTATGATGATTAATGAACTAGAGAAGAATGAGGACAGAGCTCAGTGGTCTGTTCAGGGATCTGTCCTTCGCTCTGGCTTGTTAGAATTGTATCAGGACCTTGAACTATGCCTAAGGGATTGAACATGTGTCTTATCTCTCCGGAGGCTGGCACTGAATATTTCCGCTCTTTAATCCCAGCTGCTCTGATCCACCCCACTCCTTAGCCCCAACCGCATACAGTTAATCTTTCTTTAAAAAATAAATTTATTTACTTATTTTTGGCTGCGTTGAGTCTTCGTTGCTGCGCGCTGGCTTTCTCTAGTTGCGGCGAGCGGGGGCTACTCTTCGTTGTGGTGCGTGGACTTCTCATTGTGGTGGCTTCTCTTGTTGCAGAGCATGGGCTCTAGGTGCACGGGCTTCAGTAGTTGTGGCGCACGGGCTCAGTAGTTGTGGCTTGCAGGCTCTAGAGCACAGGATCAGTAGTTGTGGCGCATGGGCTTAGTTACTCCACAGCATGTGGGATCTTCTTGCACCAGGGCTCGAACCCATGTCCCCTGCATTGGCAGGAGGACCGTCAACCACTGCGCCACCAGGGAAGCCCACATACAATTAATCTTTACAGCTACTTTACCCTGGTCTCTTTAATCAGGCCAGTCACATTTATGGATCAGGAAGGATATTGGGGCATGGGAGGGAAGAATGTAGGCCTGGCTTTCTTGCCAAGAACCGGAGACCCTCAGAGGAGATTCTCATAGCAGAAAAAGGACCTTGCCACCACTAGTTGGAGCTGGGACAGGTAAACTCCTTCCTGCCCAATTGCTTAATAATTGGGTAGGGGGATATAGAGTAAACTTTTTTTTTTAAGGGACATATTTATTTAAGTATTTATTTAATACTATTTAGTATTTATTTAATCCTATAATAGGTAAATCATGGAAATAGGGGATTAACAGATATTGTCTCCTTCAATTCTTTGTTTTTCTAAAATTGTGGTAAAAACACTTCACATAAGATCTACCCTCTCAACAAAATTTTAAGTGTACAATACAGTATTGTTAACTATAGGTCATACTGTACAGCAGATCTCAAGTACAATTTTTACAAAATTGAAGCATAATATACATAGACAAGAGTATAAAATTATAAATGTACAACTTGATGGATTTCCCAAAGTAAATGTACTCATGGACCTCTCACCTAGATCAAGAAATAGAACATTAACAGTGTCCCAGAAAGTGCCCCTAATGCCCCCTCTAAGTCACTACAAGACAAGGAAGTTTTTTGTTTTGTTTTTGTTGATTCCAAGCCAGATTTAATTTTTAAATTTCCTGTGGAAATAGTGCTAAAGGAGATTTCTATTTCATGGTACTGCTACTATATGATCACGTATATTTTGGGTTAATTAGGCTTATCATTGGATAGGACTCTAGCTCAAACAGACTAATTCAAAGTTTCCATGAGAGAGTGTGTTTTAAACTCTGAGCTTCTGACTTTTGGAATATAGCCTATTGGTAGGTTAAGGATCAACTTCTATACATAAGCCTGCTGTATCCACCTTTGGTCTGTGGTGGACCCTGATTTTCCGTAATTGCTGACCTAGAAAGCATACTTTACAGCTGGAAGATGGAAAAACTAGTGTGATTTATAAATGGGCAGTTATTCCAATAGTTCACTCAGCTAATTTAGAGTTAATTATATTTGAGATGGTTTTAACTTCAGCCTCCATTTCTTTTAACAGGCCTTTCATAGCTGGTATTATTTATGTACCAGTGACTTGCTCAAGGCAGGTGGCACAGGCAGCTTGTGCAATTCATCTCTTGCATTAGATATAATTGTTCTAATTTTATTTTCATCCAAGCATGAACCTTGTCGTGTTGGCCAAAGCACTGGTTAAGGACAAAGTTCAAATGTTTATGGCTTTCCCTTTTTGAGGTTAACTTGCGAAACAAAAGGAAGTATTTTCTAGAATCAGGGTTTTACCAATTTAAGATCTGTGGGTTGCTCTGAAGGATCAGGATTAATTTATTAATAATAATGAGTTTTCCTTAATGACAATAAAACCAGTATAGAAACTGTCTGTGCTAGTTAAATCTGATATGTACTTATATCTATATTTTGAAGACTTTTGGTCTACTTATGATCATTTTTTGGTGTCAAAAGAAGTATTTCCTCTTTTTCTAAGGTGTATTTTGATGCCTGATACATAGTGAGTATCCCCTATATGTGGAGTGAATTGAATATTTTTTCCTGTTAGAAATTCATACTTAGGGTGAATTCAGTCAGTATTTCTGACCCTCCAGTAGTCAGTATTTAGGAGGAAGTAACATTATAAATTCAGTAGTGCTTCTTTTGACATCTAATTTTATAATACCTAATTTCAGATTTTGTGTGCCTTATTAAAGAGCTCTTAAGCTAGTACCTGCTCTCTTACAATATAGAGCTTCATCTTGGGAACAATTGTCAGTTCCATGTAACTTTTCTTTTTCTTTTTCTTGGTTATAGCACATGTGTAGCCACCACCTAATTTAATAAATAAAGCTTTACAAAACAAATTCTCCTGTTTATCCCTCCCTGATTCCATTGCCCTGCCAAACCTGAAACTACTACTCTGATTTTGATGTTTATTATTTTTATGCATATTTTCATACTTCCCCTATACATGTATGTATTCTTAAACAATACATAGTATTTATTGTTTTGCATTATTCAAACTCTATAAAAATATCACCTTTCACATATTACTCTGAAATGTTTGTTCCTTCTGATATTTGCGTATTATCTAATTTGGTAAATTTTAGTTAATTTCTTTTAACTGCTGTGTAGTATATACTTCATACATCCATTTTAAAAAATATGAGCTTCCATTTATTTACGTATAATTGACATATAACATTATATTAGTTTCAGGTGTACAACATAATGATTCGATATTTGTATATATATTTTTTAAATTAAATTAAATTAAAATTTTCTTGGCCACGCCTTGTGGGCGTGGCCAACTTTCTTGGCCAACTTTCTTGGCCACGCCATGTGGGTGGCATGTGGGATCTTAGTTCCCCAACCAGGGATCAAACCCATGACCCCTGCAGTGGAAGCGCAGAGTCTTAACCACTGGACCTCCAGGGAAGTCCCGATATTTGTGTACATTGCTGTATATCCACCTATTGAATGAACCTTCGTATTGATTCCACTATTTTGCTATTATAAACAATGTGGCAAGATGTTCTTATATATGCCTGTTTGTGCACAATTTTATAAGAAGCTCTCTAGAATATAAGGAAAAAGCTCTTCCTTAAAGTGGAATACCAAATAATAAATGTGGAAGGAATGAAGGAGAGAGAAAATACTATTTTAAAAGACACATAGGGCTTCCCTGGTGGCGCAGTGGTTGAGAGTCTGCCTGCCGATGCATGGGACGCGGGTTCGTGCCCCGGTCCGGGAAGATCCCACATGCCGCAGAGCTGCTGGGCGTGTGAGCCATGGCCGCTGAGCCTGCGCGTCCGGAGCCTGTGCTCCGCAACGGGAGAGGCCACAGCAGTGAGAGGCCCGCATACCGCAAAAAAAAAAAAAAAAAAAAAAAAAGACACATAATACCAATTTATTTGGGGTGAAAGTGTGAGGAGCAGGATATTTCTGTAGTTTCAAAGCATCTCCCTTTTATAGATACCTATAGGTAATAATTATCCATTTATTAATCAAAAAGAGAAAAATAGTAACTTCACAGTGGGGGAACCCTGTAAGCACTGACTACCTTAAACCAAGTGGTCAAAATTAAACGTCACAAATCATGGGACAAACTGACATCAGTGCCTCCCCATGGGATGCACTGAGAAGGATACAGCATCACTTACATAGTATTCCTGCCCAAAGTGTACAACCTGCATCTAAGCATGAAGAGACATCACGTTAACCCAGATTGAGACATTCTACAAAATAAATGGCTTGTGCTCTTAAGAAATGTCAGTATCTTGAAAAATAAAGAAAGGCTGAGGAAACTTTTCATATAATAGGAGACTACAGAGACGACATGTAAAGGTATTGTACAATCCTGGGTTGAATCCTGGACCAGGAAAAAAGTGCTGTGAAAGATATTGGTACCATCGTTAGAATTTGAATAAGGTTTGTAGATACTAGTGTTGCAGTAATGTCAACTTTCCTCATTTTGATAATTGTACAGTGGTTATGGGAGTTCCCTGGTGGTCCAGCAGTTAGGACTTGGTGCTTTCACTGCCATGGCCCTGGTTCAATCTCTGGTTGGGGAATCAAGATCCCGCAAGCGCCGCGGCAAGGCCAAAAAAAAAAAAAAAAAAGTACTGTGGTTAAATAAGTGAAGCTCCATGTCCTAAGTAAATCTATGCTGAAATATTTGGGGTAAGGGGCATGATGTCTGCAATTTATTCTCAAGTGGTTTAGAAAATAGTATTGTTTTATACATACAGAGATATGACAGTAAAGCAAATGTGACAAAACGTTGGCAGTTCGTGGATCTGGGTAAAGTGAGCCATCACTGCAGTTTTTCTGTATATTTGCAATTATTAAACGCAGATCTTCCTGCGGTATACCTGGAAGTAGAGTTGCTGGGTCTTGGGCTGTGAATATCTTTAAATTTACTAGACAGTGCCAAATTGTTTTCTAGTGTGGTTGTGCTAATTACATTCCATTGTCCCAGGTCTTTACCAACACTTGATATTATTCAATTAAAAATTTCCATCGGTCTTCATGGGTATGAAATAGTATCTCATTGTGGTTTTTGCATTTCTCTGATTATAGGGAAGCTGAACATCATTTTAAATGTTTATTTAAAAGTAAGTAAGTCATTAAGGCTTACTCTTTTTATGAATTCCTTGCCATATACTTAAGCATTTTTTTAACTGAGTTCTTTGACTTTTTCTTATTAATTTTTTGTATGTTAATATATTCTGGAAATGAATCCTTTGTCAGTTACCCACATTGCAGTTACCCACACACTTTTCAAAAGAGGCTTAAGGAAAATATAAAATTGAGTTATATTTTATTTGAGTTACGCAGAATAAAGTAGGTCAGAGGGCAGAGAAAACATTGCACATCAAATGTGTAGTGGCTAAGGGGTTGGCTTCTGTTTACAGATCTCTTCTCTCCTGGCTCAGTTAAATAATATTAGGCAACTTGAACTTGTATTTTTATCTCTGGTCCTTCTGAAAAAGGTTATTTTTTTAGAAGGGCAGTCTCCTGTCTCCAGTGTATTTCATTCAGCGATTTCCCAAGTAACTGTTCTTCTCTTCCCTTCTAGACTTAATAAAAAAAAAGTCTATACATTGCTAAATAATGAAACTCTTGCACTGCTAAATATTGGCCAGTGCTCGGATTGAGTAACCTGCTCTCAGTGGTACTGCATTACCTACAGAGCAAGAGGGTAATTCAGTAGCAAAACTATTTGGTTCATTTTCTAATACTGATTAAACCCTTTGCAGAGATGAGGAGAGATTAAACCACTTGGAGTACACTACTGAAAAAGATAATCTAATGATCATTCAAGAACTTACTTTAGTGCTGTCATTCTTAAGGTGGTTAGGTATTAGCTTTGCATGTGGGCAAAACCAAACAAAACCCACCAAAAAACTCAAAAGTAAAATCAGAAAACTTTAGCCTTTGTAAGGACTTTCCCAGCCCCCTGCCCCCCATTTTATAAAGGAGGACACCAAGTGAGGTGACTTATTGGTTACCCCTGGTCATAGAGCAAGCTGGTGGTTGTCCTAACAGAACTTGACTTTGGATTCCAGATCCTCTTCACTTTCTACTCCAGTGCATTATGCTGCCATTCCTTCAAAAAATGGGTATATTACAGCTCCTCCTACAGATGCACATCCAAGTTCTCCAGAGGGTAGATAACATAGCTGTCTCCACTTTCCTCATTGATTTCCTAGTAAACTGAAAAATGAGAAAATCAAAGGGGATCTTCTTTCAGGGAACTTAACGTCTTAAGTCTTGACTTTTCTAATTAATGTAAGAAGTAAATTCATTTGTGATATGCCCCATAGGGACAAATGGATAGCCATGTCACTGTGTATATAGCTACTTTTTATTTTGAAGATCTTCTCATCTATTATTTTTATTCAGTGGGTAGAACTGGGTGGCAGTAGTCATTTTTCAATCTACTAAACTTATGCTACTTTAAAAAATCTTTGAATTATTTTCTTTATGGAAAATACAATAACAGTATAAAGAGGAAAACCTAGTCCTATTGCCCAGAGATAACCACTTAATGTTTCCTTCTGGACATTTTTACTATATATATATTTCATAGAGTTAAGAGTAAACCATAGTTTTAGATCCTGACTTTTTTCACTTAACATTATAGTTTTTATTAATGGATATACTATAGCTCATTGTCTGGGTCTATTTTTTTAAATTAATTAATTAACTTTTGGCTGCGTTGGGTCTTCGTTGCTGCGAGCGGCCTTTCTCTAGTTGCGGTGAGCAAGGGCTTCTCATTGCATTGGTTCCTCTTGTTGTGGAGCACGGGCTCTAGGCATGCGGGCTTCAGTAGCTGTGACTCGCGGGCTCTAGAGCACAGACTCAGTAGTTTTGGTGCTTGGGCTTAGTTGCTCCACGGCATGGGGGATCTTCCCGGACCAGGGCTCGAACCCATGTTCCCTGCATTGGCAGGCGGATTCTTAACCACTGTGCCACCAGGGAAGTCCCTGTCTGGATCTATTATAATGAAAATGCTACAGTGAACACTCTTGCCTGCGTTTCTGATTATTTTCTTATGACAGGTTCCTAGAATTGGAATTATTGACTCATCAGCAAAACTATTTTTAGTTTCTTCATGCCAAACAGATTTTGACAAAATTGCTCCCAGTTCCACACTCGTACAAATTGAGTATGAGAGTACCTGTGTCATTTCTGTCTTTGAACTTTATCATTAAAGAAACATGTTGCTGATTTGATCATGCAAATAGGCCACTCTTTGTCTGATTCATGTTTCTTTGATTACTAGTAAAAAGGCTTTGAAATATTTATTAACTATTTATCTTTTTTCTATGAATTCAGTTCATGAACTTTGCTTACTTTTTTGCAGGAGCCTATGTTTTTCTTATTAAATAATTTTTACATATTAAAAACATCAAACTTTTGCTATTTGTGGTAATACCTTCTGCCATTTTGCTTGCTTTATGGCTTTATAGTTTTTATCTGGGGAAAACATAAATTTGTTTCTACACAGTCTAGATTTATACTTGGGGAGAGTTTGTTTCTGTGAGTTCTTTTGCTAATGATTCGTAGGGAGAAGATGCAAGCAAAAGGGTTATTGAGGACCAAATTCCTCTGTAATGAATTGAAATCATTGGGTAGAAGCCATTTCATGCAGACTCAGGGATTTTTACCTCTTTTCCCACTTCAGTTGCTTGTCTTTTATTTCTGAAATCTGCTTCATGTTACCCATTAGAGTTATTTGTCTTCTGCACAGTTAAAGTAGCCTCTTTGATCAGTTGTTCTTCTGTCCTATGGCATTTTCTCATGTCCTGATGCTTTCTTTTAAGGTATTATCCAAAGAGATGAGTCACCCATGGAAAAAGGGCTGTCTGGTCTGCGAGGAAGGGACTTTGAGCTGTCTGATGTGTTTTATTTCTCCAAGAAGGGATTGGAAGCCATTGTGGAAGACGAAGTGACCCAGAGGTTCTCCTCAGAGGAGCTAGTGTCATGGAATCTCCTCACAAGGACCAATGTAAATTTCCAGTACATCAGTCCGAAGCTCACCATGGTGTGGGTGCTGGGCGTCATAGTGCGCTACTGTGTCCTACTACCTCTGAGGTACGTCTCCTGCCCAGTAACTTGATGGTACAATTGGTTCAGTTTTCTTTTTAAATCATGTATGTAATGGCCACCTGAGAGTATTAATGATACTAACCCACCCCTTCCCATTTAGAAAACACCACTAAACGTGACCTCCACAAAAACATATTATTTATTCTCTCACATTTTTCCCAAATGGAAGTGTGTATTCAGAATCCAGTATATGTTAACTGCATCCATGTTGCTCTTTCAGTCATGGAAAATTTGAGGATGGATAGAAAAAGGAAGTTAGAAAAAAGAAGAGAGAGTATTTACAGTTTCACGTTCACCAGAGTGTCATCCAAACTGTGACTGCCTCTCTTTGCTGGTCTGTAGCCATTCATAGCTGCACAGGAGAAAAAAAATTCCTCAGAGTGGTTACCACACAGGAGAGGGATATTTGGAAAGGTGAATTTGTTCCACCTAGTTCAATTTTGATCACTCACTTTTCTTATTAAAAGTTCACCAGTTGGGCCCCGTTTTGGTTCTGAGTTTGCGTGCTCCCTCATGAGGAAGTAGCCTCAAAGCCCAGTTTACTGGAGCCACAGTGTGGCTTGTGAGTTGAAGAGGTGACACTGGGCAGTGGGATAAAGTGGTTATGGTCTGTTTAGCGTGGTGATGGCAGGTAGTAGCACGGGTGCCAGGCATGATATTGCTGTTGATTGTCTTGCTTCATTTCCCTGGACATGGCCTTGGTGTGCTCTCAATACAGCTTTCCAGGCAGTTGCTTCCAGCCGACTAAAATTGGCACATGAGTTGAAACCTCTTTACCATCCCTAGGGTGGCCTATCCTTGCCTCATTCCGATTTATTATGTGGAAAGAGATTGCTTAAGTGTAGGCAAAGGCACATTTCTAAGAAGCTCTTTCTGTTTTATTGTGCTCATGTTGCCACTGTGTAGATGTTGGGGTATGTCTTTGGAGAATCATTTCAGCTGTGGTAACAAAGTGAAATTAGGACACACTTGCTTGAACATTAAGCCAGTGTTCCCAAAGTGGGGTTCATGCACTCTGGGGATGCACAAGATTATCCATTGTTGTGTTTGGGAAAAGTTTCAGCTTTTATTTATTAGAAGTTTCTAGTCTATTTATAATTAGGGCTTCCATTGATTTTATTTTTATTCTTATAAAGAAATGAAATTTCAATAAAGTTGAATATATAGATGAGCTCTTACATCTTCACTTGGTCCATGGGTCAGGCACCGTATCCAAGGCAACCTGAAGAAAGAGTGAGGATTTTACAGCCCAGAATACTTGAGATGCCCTCATATGTTGGTTAGCTTTCACTTGCTGGGGGTACCCACCAAATAGTGATATGATTCTATTATCTAGTTTAAATTAATGCTCATGAAATAGATACGTGACATAAAAGATTCTTGCAAAGAAACCACAGATTTAGGATAATCCAGTAATATAAGCAGCCAAGAACAAGAAGAAAATGGCAGAATTGAGGCTCCTACTCTTAGTGCATACTCTTCATGGGAAAGAATTGCTTTGTAAATGCTTTTTAAAAGAAGCAGTTGCTGCAAAGTGAGCATTTAAAAGACAGATTGTGCTAAAATTATGTTGATGGTTGAATAACTCTGTGAATGTGGCAAAAACTATTGAATTGCCACTTTAAGTGGTGAATTGTATGACATGTGAATTGTATCTCAGTAAAGCTCTTAAGCAACACAGATTGTGGCAGAAAACTTGTGTCATCTGTGAGAACTCTCATGTTGGCTCACTGAGACTGGAAAACAGAATTTTCTGTTAATTTAGCAAATAAAAATGTTCAATAGTTTTGAACCCAGTTGTTAAACATGTTAAAATATATAACCTCTTCTGATTTAATGTGTAGGAACAAGTGATTCTCATTAGGACAAGATGGCACAACATTATTTTAAAACTTTTGTGTAATCGATGGATGAGATTAAGCAGTCATTTAGTTATTGCATTAGTGACTGACATGAAAATATGGCATCCAAAGAAAAACTGAATCAGACCTTCAAATCGCTGTGTCAAAAGGTGTTAAACCAAGACTTTAACAAGGTTTAACAACTTAACAAGGCCTTTATAAGGAAGCCCCATTTATTTTGAAAGGTATAAAATCTCAGCTTTTTCTTTTTGAGTAATTCTATTTACATTTCTAAGAATGACTCTTTCCTTTTGGAAGTAAAAGCACTTTTCAAAAATGAGAAAGTGTCTGTGGAAATGAGAGATATTGTCTGTCACCTTGTTTACTAACTTCTGAGCTATCTAGAACCACACAAAGGAACCACACTTAGATTTGCATGGAAGGATTCCTACATGGTGATATAACTTGGTGCTCTTATTATGAAAGAGCCTGTAAGTAAAACTTTCTCGTCATTTGCTATACATTTCTTTGAGAAAAATTTGAATTGTGCCCTTTCCCCCCCATCATTAAAAAGCATAGAAAAACAAGTTATTTTCAGACCTTTGCAAGGTATTTTCCTTTTACAACCTCACCATGCCACACCAAAGTATCTCAAACAAAGTAAGTTAACTACTTTCAACCTGAAATGACTCCTTTATACAGCATAAAACTCTTTTATTATATAAGAAGTTAAGGGCTTCCCTGGTGGCGCAGTGGTTGAGAGTCCGCCTGCCGATGTAGGGGACACGGGTTCGTGCCCCGGTCCGGGAAGATCCCACATGCTGCGGAGCGGCTGGGCCCGTGAGCCATGGCCTCTGGGCCTGCGCGTCTGGAGCCTGTGCTCCGCAGCAGGAGAGGCCACAACAGTGAGAGGCCTGCATACCGCATAAAAAAAAAAAAAAAAGAAGTTAATATGTGTATATTTTTAAAAATTTTTAAAAATACTTCAGAAAAGCAGAAGGGCAAGACTTTTATTCTCTTCACTAGCCCACTTAACCCTTTGATGATTGCATAGATTGAACGTGGCAGTTTTGTGAACAAATTTCCAGGCCTGCTATATGCATCTATAGACTGGTTATGTGCTTGGTGTTATTTTGAAAATGGTATCATACTCTACACATTATTTTGAAGTTTGCTCTTTTTTTTTTTCTCAAAATGTACAAAGAACCATTCTTCCATGTCAGAATCTATAGATTTGCCCGATTCTTTGAATGGCTGCATCATATTGCATAGCGTAGATGCTCCTCAAGTTATTTACAGTTTAATTTTTTATGAACTTTATATTCCTTCCCTTTTCCCCCTACTGTTCAACTAGGTTTTGCATTACTGTTTCTTTTCCTTTTCAGGGTTACCTTGGCTTTCGTTGGGATCAGTTTTTTGGTTATAGGAACTACCCTGGTTGGACAGCTGCCAGAAAGCAGGTGAACTGTTTCCTTCCTCCCAGCCATTAATAGGATTGTCCGTTTTCTTAGCTGTGTCCACAAAGAGAATATTTGTGTGATTCCTATGTACTGCGTCAAATTTATGGCCTCAGCACGCGTATTAAAATGCCACTCACTTCATCTTCATAGTACTTATTTGATTTCCCATGATGCTTACATTTAAATTGACAGAAGTTGCTTTTCAAAAGGGGAAATGAAGAGAAGGAAGCAAATGGACTGAGGGACTCAAGGAAAGCAAGAGAGTCTTGTAGTATTGTCAAGCTAATGAGGCTGAGACCAAAGAAGCTTCAGCTTTCTTGGGCAGGAATTTTATCATGCTAGTCCTTGGTCAAGATTTATCGTTGGTCAGGGTGGAAGCTATTTTCCATTAGAGTTTTGTCCTAAATTCC
This sequence comes from Lagenorhynchus albirostris, assembly GCF_949774975.1. Classification (NCBI taxonomy): domain Eukaryota; kingdom Metazoa; phylum Chordata; class Mammalia; order Artiodactyla; family Delphinidae; genus Lagenorhynchus; species Lagenorhynchus albirostris. Next base: position 40,374,224 of record NC_083098.1, on the reverse strand, counting down.
TCAGCGAGACAGTGAGAATTGAACTGTATGCTGCTGTCAAGGAGCACATTGAAGCTTTTATTGTATTGTTTCTTAGGAGTGCCCAGAGCTGCACAATAAAATGTTTTCTCTTTCCTTCAGTCTCAGAAACCGGCTGAGTGAACTGGTGCACCTGACTTGCTGCAGGATCTGTGTTCGTGCCCTCTCTGGTACCATTCATTATCATAACAAGTGAGTATTTGCTGGCTTCCTGCCAGCCTTTCTCTAGGTAAATCAGCATGTGATTGACAGTAGTGGGTGGGAGGAAGCAGGTGAAATAAGAGTATTTTCAGCGTGTTCATCCCTACTGCTTAGAGCGTCACAGACATAACAGTGCACAAAAACACTTTTCAAGGTTGTGAAGAACCTAGGGCCAGGACAGGAATAAAGACGCAGACGTAGAGAATGGACTTGAGGACATTCTGGGACGAAGTGAGAGAGTGGCATGGACATATATACACTACCAAATGTAAAATAGATAGCTAGTGGGAAGCAGTTGCATCGCACAGGGAGATCAGCTCGGTGCTTTGTGACCACCTAGAGGGGTGGGATAGGGAGTGTGGGAGGGAGACGCAAGAGGGAGGGGATATGGGGATATATGTATACGTATAGCTGATTCGCTTTGTTTTACAGCAGAAACTAACACACCATTGTAAAGCAATTATACTCCAATAAAGATGTTTAAAAAACAAACCAAAAAAACCCCTACTTTTCAAAAGCAATCCATTTGCAGAGGGAACATAATAATAAACATGTAATGACCTTAATAAATAGGCATTTATGGTGTGCAGGCCAGGCCCGTACTTCTCATAGGTCATCCCTTTGAGAAGGCGCTGTGTTATCCTGTTTTACGGGGTGAAGAAATGGAAGCTCTGGGTTTGCTTGTCTAGGTTCACGTGGCTAGTAAATGGGAGAGTCAGGTTTTAAACTGGATCCATGTAAAAATTTTTAAATGGTGAAGGTGACAGGCCTGCAGAATGGTGGAAAGAGGACTAGACTTGGGAATCCTGAGTCTGGTTTCTAGTCTCAGCTCTGCCACTTCTAAAATCCCACAACTGAGCCTTAAAACAGAACCCAGCATTCTGCTTACCTCACCCCTCATCAGAGAGGAGAAAGGTAGTAAGTGAAGTTATTAACTACATGGAGGTCATTTTGATTGTTTTTGAATTACATTTCTGGAAACTAAATTTTATTTTTTTATATTTAATATCATTATTTAAAAAGTTCTAGGACAAGCGTCTCTTTTTTTACTGACTGGATCTTTTAAAAAAAATTAAAAAATTTTTATACAACTTTTAAAGATTACTTGCCACTTATAGTCATTATAAAATATGGGCCATATTCCCCGTGTTGTACAGCACATCCTTGAGCCTGTCTTTCGCCCAGTAGTTTGCACCTCCCACTCTCCACCCCTGTGATGCCCCTGCCACACACACTTTTTTTTTTTTTTTTTTTTTTTGCGGTACGCGCGCCTCTCACTGTTGTGGCCTCTCCCGTTGTGGAGCACAGGCTCCGGACGCGCAGGCTCAGCGGCCATGACTCATGGGCCCAGCCGCTCCGCGGCATGTGGGATCTTCCCAGACCAGGGCACGAACCCACGTCCCCTGCATCGGCAGGCGGACCCTCAACCACTGTGCCACCAGGGAAGCCCAACACACACTTTTAACCACTCGTTTGCTCTCTATATCTGTGTGACTGGATGTTTGTGTCTTTTTTCTAGAAGGGAAACATTTCATCATTTGGCTTTACCATGTGTTACCAACATAAAAGGCCCCTTAAATTTCTAAAATTACAGGATTTGTGATTGGGCTGTGAGTTTTGGGGTGAGGATTAGAAGAAAATGTTTTGTGATTAGAAGAAAATGTTATGATTAGAGGAAACATCTTCTACAGAAAAGGAGCTTTAATTACACGGAGAGGAGTTCACAACTTATTGTAGAATTACTTCTAATTTTAAGGAAAACATACTAACATTGTTATGCATTTGGTTCGCTTTCTTCTCTGTATGGGTCCAAAGAAAACCACTTTGCTTCATTAGTGTGAAATACCATTTGAACTTTAGGACAGAGGTTGGCACACTAAACTATGGGCTTGTAGGCAAAATGTGGCCTGCCATCTGATTTTTGTAAATAAAGTTTTATTGGAACACAGCCATGCTCATTCATTTAGGTATTATCTGTTACTGCCTTTGTGCCAAAACCACAGAGTCCAGGAGTTTTGACAGGGATTGGCTGGCTTGTAAAGCCTAAAGTATTTACTCTCTGGCCTGTGATAAGAAGAGTTTGCCAACCTCTGTATTAGGGGGATAGGAGGGAGGAAACTACAGTGAATTTACTCTGGATCATCCTGAAGCCACTGAAAGTGATACTTATGAAGATTGAAATAATGTGAAAATACTTATGGTAAAATAAGTAAAACTTACATATCACAAAGTTTATTAAAGTTATGGAATCTTCGTAATTCAGTCTAATGTTTTAAAATTATTTTTTCATCATAAAAGGACAATATGATCATTACAGAAAAGTGATATAAATGTATGTAAAGGGAAAATCATGGGCCCCTCCTCCTATACTCTTAGCCCCCTCCCATCATACTGCCTGGAGACAACCTTTTTAAGATGAACCCGTATACTTTGAAACTTTATTTTTTTAGTGTACTTTTAAAAACAAAATAGCGTGAATTTCTACATGCTGTTCTGCAAAATAGTGCCCATTTTTCAAGATTTAGTATTAACCGTTGTTTGTAATTGCAGGCAGTACAGACCCCAGAAGGGAGGCATTTGTGTTGCCAACCATACTTCACCGATAGATGTTTTGATCTTGACAACTGATGGGTGCTATGCTATGGTAAGAACAACGCGTTGATATTTCAAGTAATTGCATGTGTTGTGGATTGTTCAAACTTTTGTTTTATTTTGGCACAAATTAGAAAGTTAGTTTTATATTAGAAAGTGACGTGTTATACTATGTAAGTATATAAGTTATCAATATTAATATATTTACATGAGGAATATATAGTGCAAGAAAAAAAAGGAAAACAGCCATTATATTTAAGGTAGTAAGAAATTAACTTAATGAAATGTAGACATACTTGAGCATGATTGGACTTCATAAAGTTGATACCATCTTGCTTGTAAAATCCCTGCAATGTTTAACAAGCAATAAAAAAAGTTAAAAAAAAAATCCCTGCAATGTTTAATGACACTTTGAGATGTTAAAGTCTTCCTCCTTAGAGCTGTACAAATCCCTTACCAGCCAATTAGTTCTGTCTCCCTTCAGGGAGTCATATGCAATTAAAGAAAAAAACCCTGTCCCTTTAATGAAGGTCAAGCAAGGAAGGCAGATATATATACCACATTGCCTTTCTCAGTTCTTGCCTACAGCCGCAAAAGAAAAGAAAAGGAAAAAAACCCATCAACAAACCACAAAGTCCACAGTAAAAATCAGACACCTCACAAGACCTTTTTGTGGCATTTCTGGCATGTTTTCAGTTCAAAGGGTGTTTTCTGTCACCCTGAAGAACTTGTCAAGATTTTCTTCCTCTCTTTTATTTGGAGGATCACTAAAGATGTTCTTTCCTGCTGGTGGTAAATATGCCCTAAACTGATGTGTGAATAGAATAATGAGAGAGGAATCCTGGGGAATCTTCTTTTCATATCTCATGGTGGTGGCTTGCGCTTCAGAGAGAACAGATGGATTTTATTTCACGTGTCAGCTCTAGTGACTGTTAGTCATAGTCTGGTGTGCTTTCCTGGGAAGGCATTTGAAGGGAGCCGTTATTTAATTTATTTATTTGTTTTGAGGTATAGTTGATGTACAGTATTATATAAGTTTCGGGTGTACAGCATAGTGATTCACAATTTTTAAACGTTATACTCCATTTATAGTTATTATAAAATATTGGCTATATTCCCTGTGCTGTACAATGTATCTTTGTAGCTTATTTATTTTCTACATAGTAGTTTGTACCTCTGAGTCCCCTCCTCCTATGACTGATACTCATGGTCTGGTGTGCTTTCCTGGAAAGGAAGGCATATGAAGGGAGCCATTGTTGATTTAAGGGTCTGCTGCAGATAGGCAAGTAGGGAGTGCTGGCATGTGTGTTGGTAGCTGACAATCTGTGGCTTATACAAGTCATTGAGGGGGGTTTGAAGACCTTTGTAAAAGCTCCTAGCTCATTGCCAGATATTTAATCTAAGACACAAGTTCATATATATAACTCTTGGGCAAACACATTTTAACATGTTATTAAATTTCTCTAAGTTGTGGAGCTCTTTCTGAATTTAAGGAAGCTTTAACCACCACTCTGAAAAGACTTAATGGGAATTGGTAGTTCTTAACCTTTTTTAGGTTAGCAATCAGTTAATATTTATGTATCCTTTTTTTAGAAAAACAACAACATACATTTGCATCATACAGACAAAATTTTGTGTATAATTTCAAGATGTTTATGGATCCCAGAAAGCCCATCCAGAGACGCCAGAAAGCCCGTCCAGAAACCCTCATGTTAACAATCCTGGATAGACCCCACCCATTTCTGGGTGTATATAATAATTCCTTGCATTTATGTGGACAAGCACGTTCACATCCATTGTGTTTGACCTTCCCTGTAATCCAAAGGGGTTAGGGCTGAGATGTTGTAGTTGAGAAAGCAGAGGTTCAAGCGTCTTAACCAACTTGCCTAATCATGATTTTGTGTTTCTGATACAATATTCATTCCCTGTCCTGGTCAACAAAGAGTTGAGTATAACTCATTTGTGACTGAAGGCCTCAGAATTTTGTTAGCATTTTCCATGCTTCTTGATCATATATAACTGCAATTACAGGTGCAGTATACAATTGTATAAGTTACAGTATTAGCCAAGGCTTAGAAAAGCATAGAACCTGCGAACTTTCTGATGGGTTGAGTGATAGAAACCAAAAGCCAGTTGGATTTATTTATTTATTTTTTTAGTTTTAATTTTTTAATTGTAGTTGAGTACAATGTCATGTTAGTTTCAGGCGTACAACATAGTGATTCAACACATATACATTATGAATTAATCACCACTATAAGTTTAGTAACCATCTGCCACCATATAAAGTTATTGCAACATTATTGACTATATTCTCTATGCTGTATATTACATACCATTCCTTATTTATTTTATAATTGAAAGTTTGTACCTCTTAATCCTCTTCAACTATTTTGTCCCACAACCCCTTCCCCCCATCTCCATCCTTTCTAAGCCAACCAGATTTATATCAGAGGCAGCAGAGGGCAGAAGTGGGAGGAACTGTACAGCTAACCTCCAGAGGTTGTATTTGTCCTCTTTTGGCTAAATATAAACTATACATCAAGATCTCTTCTTAGTGCCTTTTCAGAATTTTTTTTTCTTCCTAAACAAAGCTCTCTACTTTTTTTTTAAAATCTAGAAATATTTTCTAACTTAGAGAGAAATTGTAATAATAAGAATGTTGCATGGAACATCCATATGCCCTTTATCCACATGTACCTGTTGGTAACATTTTGTGCCATGCTTTATTATTTACATTCTCATGTGCTGCTTTCTCTCTCTCTATGTAAAAATGTGTGTAAAATATTTCTACTTTTAATATGTTTATATGTCATATTTATGTGTAATACTAATATAATATTAGAAATCTGAGTCTGTAACAATTCATTCAATTCATCAAGTTCTTTCTTAGTTTTCTGCAACCTATATTTGTATCTCCCTTTTCTTCACAGTGAATACCCTTTTTCCCAACAATATCAACATGTTTACTCATTTTCTCAATCCTATAATACATCTAAAATTGCTTCAGGATTGCTTCACCTGTTTTACTACAAAAAGAAAAATATGTTGTAAAAAGAATTCAGGGTATTTTGCATTTCTTGGTACCCCACCCAAGATGGAGCAGATGTGGTCAAATACTATCTTTGTAAATTTCTTAGATTTTTTTTTTCCTCCCCCTTCCTTCAGTGTTCTTTTATTCATTTGAAATACAGTTGGGTTCATTTGTTTAAATTTGCTTTCACTTTGCTAGTTGCATCCTTGTTGATTTATTTTTTAAATTTGTGAGACATTAATATGTTTTGAAATGTCAAAACTAGACAGAAAACTACATTCATAGAAGTCACTCCACCCATGTCCATTCTATCCCATTCCCTCCTATCCTTGTAGGTTTCCAACTACATTGGTTTTGCATATGTTTTCTTTTTGTAGAGGTAAACAAATACATGTGTATATTTCCCCTTCCATCTAACACAAAAAGTGGCATACTTTATTTGCTCTTTTGCAATTGCTTTTTTCACTTAACAATATCTCCTAGAAATCACTCCTTATCAGTCATAGAGATCAACCTTATTCTTTTCCTAGCTGTATAGTACTCCATTGTGTGCATGTACCATGGTTTATTCATCTAAGTTCTTATGTTTGGACATTTAGGTATTTTCCAATATGTCGCAATTACAAATAATGCAGTTATAACTTTGTGCATATATATTTCCATTTTGTTGGAGCTGTATCTTCAGGGTAAATTCCTAGAACTGGAATTATTGAGTTGAAGGATAAATGTATATGTAGTTTTGATAAATTTGCCAAATTTCCTGCTATGGGTGTTATAATCTCCTCATCCCAAGCAATGTGTGAGAGTGCCTGTTTCCCACAGCCTTGGCTCAGAGCGCATTGTCAAGCTTTTGAATCTTTGTTGATTTGAATGGTCAGAAATCATATTTCAGTGTAGTTTTTTTTTTTAATATTTATTTATTTATTTGGTAGTGCCGGGTCTTAGTTGCAGCAGGTGGGCTTCTTAGTTGCAGCACTTGGGCTCCTTAGTTGTGGCATGCGAACTCTTGGTTGAGGCATGCATGTGGGATCTAGTTCCCTGACCAGGGATCGAACCTGGGCCCCCTGCCTTGGGAGTGTGAAGTCTTAACCACTGCACCACCAGGGAAGTCCCTCAGTGTAGTTTTAATTTGTATTTCCCTTATCTTGGCTGAGTTGAAAGACCTCTACTTTTTAAAGCTAGAGTAAAGCTAGTATAGCAACATAGCTTAAAATTCAAAGGCGTTACTAAGAATACTTTGTGCTAATATTTGGCCAGTCAAGTCCTTTGAACAGACTAAGAACTTCAATCAGTAGAAGAAGGCCAATCTTTTCTCTGAGTGGGAAATAGGAACTTACTGGTACTAAAAAGAAAAAAAGGCTTTCTTTGGACAGCTATGCCTTTGCATTTTTTTCTCATGGTCCTTCTAGGTTGGCCAGGTTCATGGTGGATTGATGGGAATTATTCAGAGAGCTATGGTCAAGTCTTGTCCACATGTCTGGTTTGAACGCTCAGAAATGAAGGACCGACACCTGGTTACTAAGAGGTAAGCAGCATCATTACACAGTATCCATTGGGGTAGCATAAAATCTTTCAAGCCTTGGTCTTCCTGCCAAAGAAGGCAGAGCAGTACTAAAGGTTAAAACTAAAACATATGGAGCTCTATTTGTGGTTGGCCTTTTCTGGTGAATCACCTGTCTTAGCTAGATTTTAAAATTTTTGAATTCTGTAGTCATAGTGGGATACATGATGAGATTAGAAGGCCCATACATTTACATTGCCATGACTTAGATATAGTCCAGTCACTGAATTTTTAAAGTTGAAAATTACTACCTTGAAGGTAATAATTGGTAACCATTGGCTGAATAAATAGATGGTGGATTAAGTGTTTGCTGAATGACCGTTATCACTTAAATCCATGTAGAGACAGACAGAGCTAATGCTATTTATGGAACAGGAGAAGGAACTCCTGGGGCTTGGGGTACAGTTGCTTACCAGAAACCTTTGTTTGGAAACAGCTTTTACCTGAGGCCTTTAACTGAAGGCACTCTGATCATTGCTGTAAAGATGAAGGTGGGCCATGCTTTTAAAAGTAAAATGGAAAGTACCTGTTGAAATCTCTTTAAGGTTAGAAAACTGTTCCCCATCTTGAGATTACTGAGCAGCAGTATATACTCTGGCAGCTGTAATCTCTCTATCTCAGCTTTACCAACCTTTACACATTTTTTAGAAAGGGACCAACTTGAGTTTATTTTCTTTACTTGTATCTTATTTCTTTCCTCCTTATTGCTTTACAAGTATATCTGTGTTAGTAGAGAGTAAAGAATACCAAAAAGGATTCCCACCTCTCTCTTTTTTATGGTATAATTTTGATCCTTTTTGTTTCTTCACAGACTAAGAGAACATATTGCTGATAAGAAAAAATTACCCATATTAATCTTTCCTGAAGGTAAGAAGGGACAGTGCTTATTACCAAGCTATAGTTGCTAACAAGTACCGAAAGTATATGAGGAATTGGATTGTTCTAGAATTGGCATTCTTAGTTCAGATCTATGCTGTCCTGTAGGGATGGGACGGCCTCTGAGCTAGTAATTCCCTGCTTTCTTTTGAGATCTGATGGAAGTCCTGGTACCTTTTTGACCTTAGAAGTTGTTTCTGGGTAATGAACTTAGAAAGGTATTGTCCATAACTTTTTAAAGTCCTTATTTTAAGATGTGCTGAAATTGTCACCTGTCATGAGGAAATTGTATCTTTAGAGTAACCAATAATAAAGTAAAAGTTCGTTATTAAACCTGCTTAGAACTGTCGAATTACTACTACTTAAGCGGGAATTGATTTGTAAAATGATAATAAAATATCTGTAATTTTTTTTCTTTTTAAAAAAATCTGTAATTTGATATGACTTGAATATTTTAACTTATTTTATATCAAAATGATTCATTTTAAAAATGGCTGCTTTAAAAAATATTCACCCTCTTCTCCCATTTCCTTATAGGAACTTGCATCAATAATACTTCAGTCATGATGTTTAAAAAGGGAAGCTTTGAAATTGGAGGAACCATATATCCAGTTGCCATTAAGGTAAAATGCCCTCACCCCCCCAAAAGAGGGCAGTGACTTGGTAATGTCATTTTGATATAATTTCAAACTTAAAATTTGCAAGAATAAGGAATACTTGTGGACTCTTTACTCAGATTGACCAATTGCCCCATTTGATCACTTTTTCTCTCTACTGAGTTATGTTTATAGATATGTGGGGTGGTACTGTGTGCCAGGCCAGTGTCTGAGTACTGAGGACACCATGATAAGCAAAACAGATACTGTTCCTTCTTTCACCCACCTTCTAGTTAAGTGGGAAGACAGATATTTAAGAGTCATGTCAATAACCCTCCTGTATCAGTGCTCTCTGGCTCTAGTCAGGTGAGTTATATGGCCTGGGTTGCTCTTTGGGTTTTTTGTTTGTTTGTTTTTTAAATTTTTAATGGAGTGTAGTTTTTTAAATTGTTCTTTTAATTTTTATTGGAATATAGTTGATTTACAATGTTGTGTTAGTTTCAGGTGTATAGCAAAGTGAATCAGTTACACAAATACACATATCCACTCTTTTTTAGATTCCTTTCCTATATAGGTCATTACAGAGTATTGAGTAGAGTTCCCAGTGCTATACAGTAGGTCCTTATTAGTTAAATCTTTTATATACAGTAGTGCATATCTGTCAACCCCAATCTTCCAATTTCTTTCTCCCCCTCTTACCCCCTGGTAACCATAAATTTGTTTTCTACATCTAGTTTGCTCTTTGGATCCTTTCTGTCAAGTAAAGTAGCTTCTCTTTTTTGGGGTATCTGATAGAGATGTTTGGCTTATCATCCATTGACATGGATAAGAGAAACTGCCACTTAATTCCTAACTGGAATGCATTTTCTTTTCTCTTTTCTCAGTATAATCCTCAGTTTGGTGATGCATTTTGGAACAGTAGTAAATACAACATGGTGAGCTACCTGCTTCGAATGATGACCAGCTGGGCAATTGTCTGTGATGTGTGGTACATGCCCCCCATGACCAGAGAGGTATGCCATAGACAGCTGGTCTTTGGTGCTTTATCTAGTCAGATAAAGGCAAGAAAACCTTTACCTGAAAACCTGGGTGTCTCCCTTCCTCACATTAGCTACAGTTGGACTTTCTGCTTTCTCAGCATTAGTCATTAAAAAGTATATATACCTAGCTCTCTTCAAAATCAAGCTGGTTTTATATTCAGAGACTCTTTTCCGTAATAGTTTTTACAATTGCCATTGGTTTCTTGAACCTGCAGGTATTGTAGAATTTTGTATCTTGAATAAGGCTAATATAGAGCATAATAAACATATATACACGTGATAAAAATATTAAACAGTACAGCACTGCATTTTCTTAATAGAACAAATGATACTTGCTATGATTCAGAATAGAGCATATTTGAGCTAAAATATGAATCTTATACTTTAAAACAAATCTAAATGATTGTGAGACATTTGAAAGCATTATTTGAAAACTCTGTCTTAAGAAAGTACTTGTGATTGTTTTTTTCCAGGAAGGAGAAGATGCAGTCCAGTTTGCTAACCGGGTTAAGTCTGCTATTGCCATACAAGGAGGGTTGACTGAGCTTCCCTGGTAAGAAATTTTTCAGAAGTACTATCACTTTTTTTTAAATTAAAAAAACTCAATTTTAATAATGTCATTTATTATGCTTGTTAGCTGGAGATTTAGCTGACACTGACAGTGGCTCATACAGCATAACGATGGCTTAACTAAGAGAGAATTTCATCTCCCATACATAAACATAGGCAGTCTAGACTGCTATAACAGCTCATTCTGTATTGGTCTACCATCCTTGGTGTGCTTCTACTTTATGGTCCAAGATGGCTGCTCCACCTCTACCCAGTGAGTACAGCAAAATGGCTAGCAGGGAAGAACTAAAACAAGAAGGACACATTCATGTCTTTAAGAGTACAGGCTGGAAATTGGACAAGCCACTTTCACTTGTACCTGTTTGAACTGACACCTTGCTGCAAAGGAATCTGGGAAATGTAGTCTTTGTTCTGCATGGCCACGTGTCAAGCTAAAATTTAGGGTTCTTTCACTGAAGAAGAAAGTGAGAATGGATTTGGAGGAATGGGCCCTGGGAGGCAAGGGGCAACTTACAGACTTGTTCATATTTAACTCCAGCTATAACTATATTAAAGAAAACTTAAAAACTTGACAGGAAATAAGCAAAATATTTTAGGTATGGATATCTATGACTTCAGTTTTTTGTTTCTTTGAGCAAGATTGAATGTAGGTGGGAGTATTAGTCTGCTCAGGCTGCCATAACAAGCTACTATAGACTGGGTGGCTTAAACAACAGAAATTTATTTTGTCACAGTTCTGAAGGCTGGAAGTTCTCTGTTGTGTCTTTTTAAAAAAATTAATTAGTTAATTTATTTATTTTTGGCTGCGTTGGGTCTTCGTTGCTGCACACGGGCTTTTCTCTTTAGTTGCAGTGAGCGGGGGCTGCTCTTCGTTGCGGTGGCTTCTCTTGTTGCGGAGCACGGGCTCTAGGCGTGCAGGCTTCAGTAGTTGTGGCACATGGGCTCAGTAGTTTTGGCTCACGGGCTCTAGAGTGCAGGCTCAGTAGTTGTGGCATGCGGGCTTACTTGCTCCGCGGAATGTGGGATCCTCCCGGACCAGGGCTCGAACCCTTGTCCCCTGCATTGGCAGGCAGATTCTTAACCACTGTGCCACCAGGGAAGCCCTGGTGTGTCTTCTTATAAGGGTACTATTCCCATCTTGAGGGCCCAACCCTGATGACCTCATTGAAACCTAATTAGCTCCCAAAAGCTCCATCTCCAAATGCCATATTATTGGGAGTTAGGGCTTCAGTACATGAATATTGGGGGGCACACAAACATTTAGTCTGTATCAGTGAGGGTTATGATAGGAGATTGATTCTTACACACACACAGACATAGGATCTGCAAACTGGCACAAAATAGTCCATACTTCAAGTCCTGTAAGTGTAATAAAGTCCTGCTGTCTTTTTGGTGTTTGAAAAGTTCATCGGAGGCAATTTTGGCAATGTTGTAGGAGCAGGATGTGGCTCACCAAGTCAGGCTGTCAGCCAGGCAACCAAAGCCTTCTGAACCCGCAGAGGAACGTAGGACTATTTAGGGATTAAGCCTCCTGAAGAAGGGCTGGCTAGATTCTTATATACGCTTTAATGCAAGGATTAAATGTATTTAATGGATAAAATATTTTATCCATTCACATACCTTGAATACAACTAATTTCACCTAGGAAAGCCTGTCTCTGGCATCTGTCATGCTAATAAACAAACTCCTAATTTCTACAGTGAAAACCCATTTCTAAAATTCATTATGCTAATTAACAAAGCTTGGGAGGTTGATGGGAGATCAAGATAGCTGAAACCTTATAGTGGCACCTCTGGAGGGTGGCCTTCTGATTAAATGCCTAGTTGACCACTCTGGGAGTATGAGTTCTTGATTTAGGGCAACTCACTTTAGGGCCCTAAAGTCAAGACTAGGGTTAAGACAGGTTAAGACTAATATTTGTATTACACTCTCTAAACTGGAATGTGTGAAACTAAATTGCAGACATCCTACCATCATGAAATGACAGGCTTACCAATGTCCTAATTTACAGATGTCCTAGTGACCCACCCATGTTCATATGTGTAATGGGCTTCCTCTTCCTTGTTCATTGTTCTCTACTCTTTATCCCCCTTCCTCTTACCTGACATCCCAGCCCCGCTCCTGCCCTGAAGCCATTATGAAAAGCTTAGAGCTTTGGATCTATAGTCTCAGATACCAAGGAAAGGAAGAAACCCTTTCGAAACAAAAATAACCTAAGGGAGTTAGCTCCAGGACAGACTCCCAGTCAGATTGGCTTGAACGAAATGGCACAAATGATCCTCAGAGTTTTAAAATTTCCTTTTATCAGGCCATCTGCAGTTTAATAATAAAAAGTTACTTTTAATTACCTGGCCTCTTCTTTAAAAAGAAAATAGGCTCACTGCCTTTCCAGATGTGTTTGTCATTTGGATATGAATTAACATGTCTAGATTTTTTTCCCCCTAGATTAAATGAGAATTTAATTGTGTCATCTTAAAGTGGCTTTTATATATGGCTACTGCCCTCCTTAGAGCTAAGATCTGCTGTCATTGCAAAGGGGAATTAGGTAAAACTTTAAAGTCTCTGGGGGTGGCAAGTCACAGCTGGGGTGCTCAGAGCAGCATGAGGTTTACTGGAGTGCTTGGGAGGGAGAATTGTGTAAAAATAATGTCAGGATGCTCAAGGACAAATGTTGCTGACTGTGAATTTTTATCTGCTTTGGCCTGGACCTCAGGAAAGGAGGAATGGCCTTTCTTCTGTCTCTCCCTCCCTTCCCTAGTTCTTACTATTCAGAATTCACAAAGATGCTCTGAATAGTTAGAGGCAGCTCATGTGGATAAAAGAGGCTCTTGTGGGCAATTCTGGAGACCTAACGACAACTTATAACCTTATTTCATGGAAATTTCCTACAACTGACCCCCTGGAAGATTTGTGGACCAAAGTCTATTTTTAAGTTGAGGACCTCCTGGTGGGCCGTGTCTTAGTTTTGACTTTAGAGGCCAGGACATGGCAGTTGTCTCAGGCGGCCGTCTGTTTGTAGGTCACTGTCTTCATGGCATTGAGTTCACTGGCTAACCTATGATCCATTCATCATCATTAGAGAGCACTTGGTAAACATTCATGCTTAGCTGGGTTAAAATTAAACAGGCAGAGTATAAAGTAAGCAAGTTCTTGGTCCATGCTCTCCTAGGAGTTAAAATCTAAAACATGAGATTAGGAGAGAGAGAGTGGCCCTGACAGTCCAGTCCCCTTCCAGCTCTTCCAGCTTGTTGTTTCTTCGTGTTGTCTAAAGAAGGAAGTGCGCACAGAATACTTATAACCCAGGCAGGTCTGTTTTCTCCACCCTGGAGAGAGTTCAAAGATTCACAGGCTCTGAATTAAGGAATGCTGCTTACATAGGCACTATTATTGGTTGAATGCAGTTTATGTTTTTGTTGCTTGTTTTATTTTGAGTCTGTTTTGGAATATGGAAGATTATAGTACTTGAAATATAGTGGTTTGAATCAAAACATGATTTGTTAGACATAGGATTAGATTTGAATAATGATGAACCCATTTCTCTTTAAGGAATTTACCCACACATACTCAGTATCCTCGCCATTTCTTGTGTGTTTATTTAAAATTTTCCATATGGCTTTCTAGTAAGATATAGGTCGATTTAGATTAAAAATACCTAGTACTTTACTTTCCTTGGGGAAAAAGATAGGTAAACAATCCTAGTTTTAATACAGTATCCAAATATTGAATATAGCAGCCCTAACTTATAAAAAGAAACTGAGCAGAGAGATTGTTTTATATTAATCAAACATCAGAGAGATTGTTCCTGCCTTAAAGTAACACAAGTCTGATTGAGTGGCAGAGCAGAGATTGAAATCTGGTTCCTTCTGCTTCCAAATCCAGTGTTTTTTTGCCTAATCTCTGACCAGCTGCTAAATGTCATGGCACCGTGCAGCGTGTATTAATAGGTAACACTTTTAAATCGCTGCTGGGAGTATCTTTTATTTATTTGTCTTTCTGTTCTCAGGGATGGAGGACTGAAGAGAGCCAAGGTGAAGGACACCTTTAAGGAAGAGCAGCAGAAGAACTACAGCAAGATGATTGTGGGCAATGGATCTCTCAACTCAGAATTAGACTGAATGCCACCCAGGCTTTCCAGAACTAGTCCTTAGAAATGGAATGCGGTGGAGTATTTTTTTGGGGGGAGGGCGTGTTGTTTTGTTTTACCGTTTTTGTTTTTATTGTTAATCTTTTCTACCCAGTGATTGTCTCTACCTCTTGATGCCAGAGGCAGAACCCACGGTGCCCTTTTGGCTTTTGTTGTTGTTATAGCATTGGCCTCATGAACTGTAAGGTAGTTTACTGAGTTTGAACAGATTCTCTTTTGTAAAATGATTATGTCATTGTAGATTGAATGAAATATTTGTACAGGAAAATGTGCTTCTAAAACACTTTGGGAACTCGTTGTGTTTAGAACTCATTGATACGGTAATTCTCAAGAAAATACCCCAAACTTTGTTCACGATTAGCTTTCTCACGCTCTTTCCTCCCACTCTCTTTAATCACTGAAACAGGGATTACACACGAGTTTGAGTTACTATCATGGTTTTGTTCTACTACAAGGTTGAAAAGAAAAATGGAAGACAGTATTTAGGAGAAAGGACAGCTTTGTGGCCACTTGATCTGAAAGTTGAAAGGAAATTAAATATTTTTTACTAGCGTGTTAGAAGAGACATCCTGTTTGGTGAGCTTTACCAAAGGAAAGTGAGTCCGCATGACTATGTGTGCACACTTATCCGCAGGCAACTTGCAAATAAACATACGTAGCCAGCAACTAGTGATAAAGTTTTTAGTTTTCCCGTTTGTTTACTAAAGGTATATACCTAAGGCCTCTCCCACCTACTGATTTGTTTGCTCTTGTAACTAAACACATTTCAGATAGGAGGAGCCTTTGACAAAACCACAGATCACACTGAGTGTCTTCAGCGGGGGTAGGAGTGAGTGAAGTGTGTGGCACTGTCCTTCCTCCTCCACCCCTTTGTCCTTTATTTCAGAACTTTCCCAGTTCCTTAAACAGGAAAATAAGTGGTAAAATTACCTTTTGGAAACTGAGCCTTAAGTTTTTTAAGGGAGAAAATACATGTTTCCCGACTCCGCAGAATAAGCAATATTGATAGCAATCTAGTGCAATCAGTGTTATTCCTCTTCTGGTAGCCATGTACAAAATGTGACACTGTCTTACGGTGAATATAAATAAACTCTATATTTCTAAATGTCTGTTGCATTATTTTCCCTGCACCTCTACCCTCTTACCCTCTTCTGATTTTGAGTAAGTTAAATTCTTTTCCATTACAAACAAGGATTGTTTGTTGTTTTTCATTTCAATGACAGAGTTAGATTTTCTGGGGCTGGAACATCTGGGAAATGAGAAACATGAACCGCTGGTTTTGGTGTGTTTTTTCTTTTTTTTTAATTAGCCTAGTTGTCTGGACTCTGACCCTTGGATTCCGTTCTTTTGCAGGTGAACTCAGGCAACTCTCTCTTAACTGACTCTAGGTAGGCCTGCCCCAATGCTATCAGTGAGTATTCTTCTTATCAAGCTATAGGAGTTTGATCCCAAGGGAAGATTTGTGGAACAGTTGACCATCTTGGTCAGCTACCCTTCTTTTCTCACTTCCTCCCATCTTTTCCCTTTGTTCTTGCTTTAACCTTTGCCCCCACCCAAAACAAACAAAAACTCTCCTGAGGGTGAACTGACCGAAAATCAGCAAATCCAAATATGTATGTTGGGGTGACTCTTTGTCTTATTTGTTTTTTCTCAGAAGATTTCCTTTTCCGTTTTCCTTTTCATATTCAATATAGCTTGAATTAATAAATCCATTTTATTAATTGAGTCAGTTCTCAGAAAAGCTGATAGAACAACTAACAGCTGTTTTGTTTGGACACTGATAATATGTATCTTTCCAAGGGCACTGTGAAAGTAATAATGCTGTCATGTATTCACTAGAAAATCTAATGCTATTTTAATCAGAACCTTCTTGTAGGTCTTTGACTTACACAACTAGTTTTCAGGTTGTTTTAGGAATTACGGTGTTACTGAAAACATGTTTTTAGAAAGCAAATACTGCTCAGATTTAGTTTATACTCCTTCTTTGGACTTGCCTTCCCTAATATTATTTTATACCCACTTTAGAAATATTGTGCCCGAAATATTGTGTGTATTCCTGAGTCTTCTGTAACTGTATTGGGATATCAAGGGTAGGCAGGATTTGGTAGAAAAATCCCATTAGGTAAGAACTTTCATCTAACCCTTGTACAGATTCATTCACTGAGCCTTGAGGTTACCTTTTTTTAGTCCTACCCTTTGTCTTGGTGACATTTATAGACATTGAGTTTCAAGAATGCCAAGGGTTTCTGAAATGTCCTGGCATATTCCGGGACTGGAAGAGCAGCCATGTCTGAATCAGCAAATACACTCAGAGCGTAGGGGGAATAGTCCCAGATCACAGCCTGGGACAAAGAACAGTGGCAAGGAAAGTTTTCTTGTATAAGCAGACTTTCCAAGGCCAACTCAACTTTGTCTTAGTGATTTGCCATTATCCCCTCGGTGCACATGCTGCGTTTGGGTTGTTCTGTTGATACCTGCAAATATATGATAAGGGCTATTGGTTTCTCGTGACTACAGAAAAGTTACTGTGGTCATGAGGGCTGCCTCTTGACCAGAGTTGCTCTCAGTCGTTGTTTCTGAAATATGGTACTTTCTTAAACGTGGTACTGCAGATCTAACCTGCTTCTTGCTGGGTCTGAGTAGCTTGTGCTGGGAGGCTGGCGGGGAGGATGGGATCTGGGATTGGTACCGAAAACTAGGGGCCCTATTAGGAACTTGACAAAAGCTATATGATTGCTTTTGTCTTTTTTTAACACTGGTTTCTAGCGAATTGACGCTACTGGTGTTTGATGTTTTTTTGGAGTAATGGTTAAGATGAGATAAAGAGTCATAAAGACATTTTCTAATTGTGGCTCTAGCACTCATCAGCTTTTCAGCCTTTGACAACTTACTTCTCTGATTCTCACTTGTCTTCTTTCTATTTATTGTGAAATTCTAGAACACACACAAATGTATATGAAGGTGTGCAGGTACACTTTAAGGGCAGTGATAAAAATAGATACCTGCATGCTTGTTACCAGGCCAATAAGTAGAACATGACTGGATCCTGGAAGGTATGAAAAATCACAAACTATTATTCCATTTACCATCAATGGACAGTAGGGTTCCTTTCAGCTTATTGTAAATATGCTTGCATATCTCTTTTTAGGTATGCACAAGAGTTTCCCTAGTTGTTTGTATAGTAGGAATTAAGGCTGCTCCAGGATAGGGTATGAGCATTTCACCTTTAGCATAGAAGCAGCCAAACATTTCCAAAAAGGTTGTGCCATTTTACACAACCTAGCAGCAGTGTATAAGAGCAACACTTACATTTAGTGTAATAACATATTTGGATTTATTTTTAATCTTGTTTTGTGCTTTCTCTTTCTTCCATTTTTAAAAATCTCTCTCTTCTTCTTGCCCTCTACTGGATTTATTACTTTATCCATTTTCTCTACTTAAATTGGAGTCTAATGGTCTTAATTTATTTTTATTCTGTGGTTACCTTATAAATTTCAACTTGCATACTTATCAAAGTCTAAAACTGATCACTATCCTTATACTCCTGAATAATACAAGGACCTTGAATTCCAGTCATTCATTCCTCCTGCCAATTTATATGATATTATGCATTTTAATTACTTATATAATCCCACAAAATATCGTAGTCATTGTTGTCATCATCATTTCGGTTATTTTATATAGTCAGCGTTTACCCACATGTTGACCACTTTCTTTCTTATTCCTTACCTCTTTTATCTCAATCCTTCCATCTGGGATCACGTTCCTTATTGAGAGTCTGCTGGTGGCAAATTCAGTTTTTGTTTTCTGAAAGTTTATTTATTTTGTACACCTTCTTGAAAGTTGTTGCTGGATATAGAAGTTTATGTTTATATCAACAGTTATTTTTCTCTAAACACATTAAGGGTCATTCCATAGTTTCTATTGAGAAGTCAGCTACCAGGCATAAATATTACTTCTTTGAAGGTAATATTTCTTTGACTGTATTTAAGATTATTTGTTTTTGTTATTTTACCACTTCACTATGATGTATCTAGGTGTGGATTTCTTGTTATTTATCTTGCTTGTGACTTGTTGTTTTCTCATCTGTGGTTTAGTATTTTTCGTCAATTTTCAGTTATCCCTTTCAATAATGTCTTTTTCCCATTTGCCCTCTCCTGTCTTTCTAGAAGTCTGCTTAAACAAATATTAGACTTTCTCACTGTATCCTACCTGTCTCTTAATCTCTTTTTCATATTTTCCATTTCTTTGCCTCTAGCTAGACTTCTTTCTGGACAATCTTATGATTGTACCATTTCACTAATTCTTCAGTTCTAATCTACTGTTCTGTCCCATCATTGAGTCTTTAATTTCAGTTTTTATATATATCATTTCTATGAGTTATATTTGATTTTTTTTTCCTAAATTGAAGTACAGTTGATTTACAATGTGTTAGTTTCAGGTGTATAGCAAAGTGATTCAGTTATTCATATATTGGGTTGGCTATAACATCTTACAGAAAAACCCAAATGAACTTTTTGGCCAACCCAGTATAGCTATATACATATAGATAGCTATCTATTTCAGATTCTTTTCCATTATAGGTTATTATAAGATATTGAATATAGTTCCCTGAGTATTTGATTCTTTTTCAGATGTGCTTACTCTTCAATAAGTTTTGAAGCATCTTACATGTATTGATTTTATATGTTTTTCCTACTATTCCAAAGTCTTCGATCTTTTGCGAGTCTGAGTCTTTTTATCCCCCTGTGGCTTCTCATTAACGGAGTCATTTCTTTGTGTGGTTAGAGAATTTTTATGATGATGTCATCTTTGGAATTTTATCTGCCTTCAGGCCTTTAGATCAGGGATCAGCAGCCTACAGCCCATAGGCTAAATCCTGTGCTCTGCCTGTTTCTGTAAGATTTTATTGAAGACAGCCACATTTATTTGTTCACTCACTGTCTGTGTTTGCTTCTGCGCTACAGCAGCAGAGTTAAGTAGTTGCAACAGTGACTGGATGGCCCACAAAGCCTAAACTATTCACCCTCTGGCCCTTCACCTGGAATAGTTTGCCTACCCCTGCTCTCGGGCACAGTCAATCCAGGACCACTTTAACTTATTGGCTTGAGATTTATTGAACGATGTAAATAGTGAGAATTTAGCCTGTAAACCCAAATGAGGCCATCTGGTGGTTTTGAATTCTCTGCATAATGTTTTTGAGATTCTTCCATGTTGTTATGTTTATAAGTAGTTTTTGCCTTTTAATTGCCAAGTGGTTTTAAATCCTTAGGGGGAATTATTTTTCCCTTTCACTTAGCACTAAGGTTTGACACAGACAATTTATCAGGCTGGCATCTGGGAGTGAGGGATGGATGATTTCTACTTTCTTCTTACTTAAAGGGTGTAGCCCTTTGAGATCCCACCCTTCAGAGAAGGGTTTCTAGTTAGACTTCCCACCTTGGGCTGGCCTTCAACTTTGTCTCTTGTCCCTTAGGTCCTTGAGGCTCTGGAAGCCACTGCTGAAGTTTGCTTGGCTCAGCCAACACCCTCAAGGTGAAAGCCAACAGCTGGCCTCTCTGCTCTGCTTATCTACTGGGATAACCTATCTTCCTTCAGTCTTTGGCTTGAGTGGTCATAACCTTCTTGCTAGTTTATGGAAGCCATCAAAATAATTTTCTTTTATCATATAGAAAGAGGGTGTGTACATGTTGGTAGAAATAAAAGTTCTAGAAAGCAACAACTTTCAAAAGAAATATAGTTTCTCTGAGTCATTATTTTAATATAAAGAACAAAAATACTTCTTTAGAATTACAACTTAATTTGAAAATTAAATACTCTGCTGAAGGCTTTTTATAAGTTGAAGCAATATACAGGAAGATATGGACCAACACAGGGAAAGTTATGAGGTTTTTAGCATCCATACTGCTAAAACCTAACAGCATGAAGGCAGCTGAAAGCAGGTGCAGTGGTATTTTCTGCATATTTGGGTGACTGGCAAGTTCTCTGACTGCCCATGTTACAGCCTTGGCTGGGGTCCCATCAAAGCCTTTGATGGCCCTTCATGGGAGTCAAAAATCCCCATTATGGGTGCCCCCTACTGTTGTAGGAAGCATATAGCAGTTCTGGCTACTTGTTGGCCTCTTGGCTCTATGTCTGGAAAAGATGCCCAAGATAGCTTTGAAAATAGAGTATTTATACTCTGTCTTGGTGAACTAAAATATTTTGAATCCCTTTGAGCTCTAAGCTATGATTAGGGTGTGAGATGTCTGGAAGACTGAGACCAAAGAGTCAGTCTCTTCACAAGGTGAAATATGATACTCATTACTATTAAAAATAAGTGAATTTAATTTATTTTGAGTAGAGTTGAAAATTGTGTCCCTTGACTTAAGTTCTTGCCAATTGTAAAAATCAACTGGGAACGAAAGCGTTCTTGGGAAAGCATTCACATTACTGTTTCTCAAGCTTTATAAAGTAAAACACCTGTATTTGGTGACTGCTATGTGTGGCTGTTCTGGGTCTGGGGACACAGCAATGACAAAGGAAGACAAAGTTGATGGGCTTACGGAAATCCACTAAAGCAGGTGGAAAACAGAAAAAATCAAGAAACATGTTTGGACAAAACCATCACAAGGAATTCAGAGTGATCTTTAATTTTTTTATATAAGCCTAGGATAGTAAATGCCTAAGCGTTCTTTAGAAGGAGTTTACAGGAAAGTATACTTCTCTTACAGCTAGAGTATGGCATCAGTGCAATCGAGCTCTGTGACTGGGAGAAGGGGGGGGCCTAATCTCTATGGAATGCACACCTGACAGTGCTCATTGCTGAGCAGACGGAAGGTTTGACCTTGGTTAAAGCTTGCTTATTATAGCAACCATCTGCTGATACAGGCAGCTCTGACATCTGGTTGTTACTAAATCAGGCACAAGTGAAAGAGTTCCAAACTTCCTAACTGGAAGGAATTTTCAGCGCTGATTGTTTAAAGCACGTTCTGAAATTGTTCCTGAAGAGCCAGAATTTTGTTCAGGATGGGGCAGAGGAAGGACTTATCCAGCAGGTTCTACAGTAATTTGGTTAACCAGTAGAGGGACGAATGAGATGCTGTAGCTTCGCCCAATAAATCCGTTGGTTTAATACCTCTCTTTTGAAAATGCTTCTATTAAACAGTGATTTTTTTTAGATATTTAACACATACTTTATGAAATGTATACGATGATTCACTCTGCTGGTACTGAGGCTGCCCAAGACAGGAATCCACACTGCAGGAACTTAGAATCTGGACCTGAAGACGAACACCACTAACCACAAGAGGAAGTGGCAAGGCAAGGCCTTTTTTTTTTTTTTTTTTTCTGGCCCAGGAGCAAAATGCTGTGGAGTCTGAAGAAGTGGTTAATGCAGGGGATGAAAGGGGGTGTGGAAGGGAGGACATTTGAGCAGCGAGCTACAGAGGGTAAGTGCTCTCTGATGAAATTAGGGAAAATGCAGGTGACTGGATTCCTCGTTCTGCATGTGCACCTACATGCACCACGCCCTCCCTTCCCCCCGCCCAAACAAAACAAAAAGTTCAATAGGAGAGGGTTGTTTATAACCACAGAATTGTTTGCCTCTGAAACGTTTCCTGTTCTTATTTTTGGAGCCATTTATTCTTTCTCACCGTTACTCCCTGAGCCCAAGCAGTCATCGTCTTTCACCTGGGCTACAGTAAGAGTCTTCCAACTGATTAATCTGCCTCTGCTCGTCTCTCCAAAATAGTCTATTTGATGAACTGCAGCTGGTCTGATCCTTTAGCATCATAATCGAATCATGTCATTTCCCCCTGAAATGAGTCCTGTGGGTCCTTCCTCCATGGACGTTCTCTGGCCCCTGCACAGGCTCTGACACCTGCTCTGGTCCACCGCAGGCTTCCGGCCACCAGCATGGGGCCCACCTTACTCTGCACCACCTGTGGCTTTAGGACTGAAGGGTTCAGGAAAGGGAGAAGCAGAGAAAGGGGAAGTAGAAGAGCCATTCCCATCTTTTTGAATTTTGGGACGGTGGGGGGTTGCTTAGTGGTTGCATATTGTATCGTTTTTCAACCTTTACTTTCAATCTTACATGTTTCTTTAAATTACACATACATAAGTATACATATTCCATGTCTCTTTAAATAACTGGGTGACTTTCCTGGATAAATTCTAATTTGGCTTTAATGAACAAAGAATATTAAAGATGTTTTAGGACTGTGCTTTCTTTTGAAAACTGAGGTCTGATACTACTGCAATGCAGAGGGTAAATGTTATTACTTTTACCCGTATTCTTTCCTGTTGTTGCCATGTTACAGTATAGGGCAATCGATTTCCTCTGCCACAGAGGTTGGTACATCCCCCCAAGGATGGCCAGTTAGAGGACTTCCTTTGTTCCCAGGGTGTACACATGACCTACGAGTGTCAAGGAGAGTCTTTTGAAAGAGCAAAAGGGATATAGAGAGATAGCTTCTTATTTTTTCTGAGATTGGAGAAAGAGAACCATGCAGATCTAAAGATCTTGGGGATCTTCTTTGCTGCCACATGGAAAGTACCTTGTGAGAATAAAGCGAACATAGAGGAAAGGAGAGAAAAAGCGAGACCCATCCTGATGGTATAGTTTGATACCCTTCATTCACTCATGCCTGAAGCCAGAAAACCCTATGAATTTCCAGATACAATAGTCAATAAAATCTTTTCCTCCTACTTAAGCTAGATGGGTTCACATTTAGAGTGAGTTCAAGTTTACAGCTATAGTATGTTGAAAATGAAACAGTCTTAAAACAAATGGTTTTATAAAAATGTATGTGTAGTATTTTATACGTATACATGTACATACACAAGCACTTTTCTCTTTTTAGCTAGGGAATTCTTTTTTTTCCCCCCAACTGAAATTGCCCTTAGAACTTCAAAAGATAATACTTTCATTGGATCAGGGATAGGATTCCAGATACCCAGAGCTCCATTCACTCGGTCTCCTTTTGCCTCCATTGATACTCTGGGGCAACCCTGTGAAACCCTAGGGCTCTGCAAGACAAAAGGGAAAGCTCAGGCTTGGAGCAATGAATACGCATTTTTTAAAAAAATTATTTTTGGTTGCATTGGGTCTTCGTTTCTGCGTGCAGGCTTTCTCTAGTTGCGGCGAGCAGGGGCTACTCTTCGTTGCGGTGCGCGGGCTTCTCATTGTGGTGGCTTCTCTTGCGGAGCACGGGCTCTAGGCGCGTGGGCTTCAGTAGTTGTCGCTCATGGGCTCAGTAGTTGTGGCTCACAGGCTGTAGAGCGCAGGCTCAGTAGTTGTGGCATGCGGGCTTAGTTGCTCCGCGGCATGTGGGATCTTCCCGGACCAGGGCTCGAACCCGTGTCGCCTGCATTGGCAGGCGGATTCTTAACCACTGTGCCACCAGGGAAGCCCCTGAATATGCATTTTTAAGGAATTTCCCTTTCAATTAAGTAGGACCTAATTTTTATTTATTTTTATTTTTTATTGGGGTATAGTTGCAAGTAGGGCCTAATTTTAATGGTTTAAATATAAAGCAAGTTTGGGATTGACATATATAACTAATATGTATAAAATAGATAACTAATAAGAACCTGCTGTATTAAAAATAAATAAAATAAAGCTAGTACAATAAACCTTGCTGACAATGTTTATAGAATTTAAATGTCTCCCTCAGAGTACTTTTTTGGACAGCATCAACTATTGAGCTAGTTAAATATTAGCGTAATTAAACCTGAGTCTAGCTACGATAGATAATTGTGTCCAGGAGCTTCTGGCAGCTTCCTGCTTGATGCAGAACTCCTGTCTGAGGTAGAGAAGCCAGTGTGGGGCGTTACCCCAGACAATGGAGGCCACAGAGGCATGGATTCTTTCAGCAGCTGCAGAGCACAAAATCTCTGGTCAGGGCCAGGGCAGACAGCCAGCCAGTCTGAGGCAGGGCAGAGTTATCACAAACTCACAGGAAGTAGAGGAAGACGTTCCAGAAGTCTCCCTCTCCCCTTTTAGAGTGACCTGGAGAAAAAGAACATTTGAGGCCTCGAATATCTCTCGTTGTTAATCTATACCTGATTCCACCCCTATCGCCTGAGGCAAGTCCCCATGTTCAACAGTAAACACACACATTTTGTAATGCTGCAGAGTGGTAGATTTTGGCATAGAACACAACGCTGACCTGAACATAAAAGGTGTGATTGAATAGACTCTCAAAGGGGTTTAATAATACTGGGAGTTAGAGGTTCCACAATGCTATAGTTACACTTTGAGGGGGACCAGTGAGAAGGCAGGTATCAGTGCTTTTCTTCTGTAAACAAACCCCTATTTTTAGGAGAGAATGCTGATCTGCAGGAATACAACTCTCAGAAAATCTCAGAATGTGTAAACCATGACAGCTTTCCATAAAGCAATGTAGCAAGTAACCCTTTTCCTCACTGTACCCTGGGAATCTCAGTCTGTATTCAAGCAAAACATTTTGGTTTTCTTTTTGACCTTGTTTTCTCTCCATCTTTTCTTTCTTCTATTTATACTGTGACCCCAACACTCAGTCTGGCTTTGGTTGCCTGTGCTCAGTTCATTTTGCTTCGCTATTTTTAGCACATCATTGAGGTAGTTTTGGATGGAAATCATGTGTCTTGGCAGCACAAGTCATTCAGCTAACAAAAGGCATAGTCATCACTGAAATGACACCAAGTCAGATTTTTTTTTTTTTTTTAAAGTGTAGCGTTTTCCAGGTGGTTATGTGAATTCTAGTGAGATTTGCTTTGGAGCAAGGAGCATTTACTTCCTAGTACTGATCTCATTTCTTTCTAAAGTGGTCTCATCAAATAATTGCATACATCATTAGAAGAAAATCCAGTTTCATAGACACAAGCCAAAGTCTGAGGCCAAAAGTTCAACTTCGTCTTCTACTAAGAAAGTAAGTAATGTCATATGAGCAACTTCCTTTTTTTTTTAAATAATGGGAAATTGCTACATGGCCAAAAGGTCTTAAATTTCTTCCTTCTCTCAACTCCTAATAAATTCCAATTCAGGAGATTTTGTTCTGCTGTTGTCATATTATATTTACAGATGAAATTGAGAGAGTGGATCATCTTGTGACAGTTCAAAATACTTTGTGGATTAATCACCTGTCCTATATCTATAGTTCAACTTTCTGAACAAAAGCTTGGGGACATTGATTCATTCATTCACTCAGTGGTCACTGAAGTAGAACTTTTCCTGACAACCCTCTGATTGGACAGAAACAAATGTTAATTTTCCACGTTGGGTGTCTCACCTGTTGGTCTGTGGGTGGGGCCTTGGGGCAGGTGTTAAGGTTGCCTGCAGATCTTTTTCTGGTCTTGAGGTAGATGTCCCCAGCCTCTCATTGTGGTGGTTGGAGCGTGGCCTGTGAGCTGGCTAGTAGTGCTCTCATGGAGGGACTGGATGCGGCCCCAGCCATGCTGGCAGTTGCCGACACACACTGACTTGTTTGTCAGTGGCCAGTGGAAGTGGTTGGCGTTTGAAGACTCCTGAGTTCAAACAGGGGTAAGGGAGACTGTGTTTCTCTTTGCTTGTCCCCCAGTGTTGGGTTTCCCACTAAAGCCACTAGATTCATGTAATTTCCTGGAAGAGAAAGGAACTTGACCTGCTTCAACAGGTGTCTGTTTGAGCCACACAGCCAGGCATGTGGTCACCTGCCAGATGTGCCTCTCTTTATCTTTTGAATTGAAAAAGTAGGTGTCATTGCTACTGTGAATTCTGTATACCAGGAACTCTAACTCTGCAATGTAAGAATTATTATCCTCATTTTCAGGTGAAGAAAAGTGAGGTCCACAGAGGGTAGGGGGCCTATCTAAGGCCCCACAGCTTGAGAGATGGTATATATTTAAGATATTTCTCTCACACATATTTAACTGCTTTATTTTTCAAATTTACTACCCTCCTCATCATTTGTTTTCCTTAATTCTGGTGGTTTGCCTTGGAGTTCTAATTGCTTTTCTAATTTATTGATACTGTATGTCCTTTGGTTCTTCTGTCTCACCTTTGTCTCCCCATCAACTTGGCTGGCAACATCTGAACCTTCTTTACACTCTCCAGCCCTCTACACACAACTGGATTCTTCCTTTAAGATCACTCCCTTATTTTCTTCTTCTCTGTCATCACCATTCAGGGAGTGTTCAAACCTTTTCACTCTGTTGCTAGATTACAGTAGTCTTAGAAATAAAATTCTCCAAATATGAAGTCACCATTAGATTCAGCTTCCTAAAATACCCTTTTCTATGAAAAGGTGTCCTTGTTCCTTATTAGGTGCCAAATGAAGGCCAGTTCCTTAGCTTGAAATTCTAGGCTCCCCACAATATGTTTCCAAACTACCAAAATTCTTATTTATCGTCTTTCCTCTGGGTAGATGTGTATACTTGATGTTTCCAAAACATCCCACAGCAAAAACTATTTATTGTCCCCACATTTATTTTCTTCCTCCTTCTTATTGACAGAACCCCACTTTTATTCAAGATATCAGCATACTCAACTGAAAACTGTAACTCTCAGTCTCTGTTGTAACCAGGTATAGCTATGGGACTGAGTTCTTGTTAAGAGGACATCAGTCCGAGTATTGGGTGGGACTTCTGGGGAAGCATCTATAAAATAAATTTTTTCTTCCTAGCTGCCTAGTTTGGGGTTGTGCTGGCTGGAGCTCTAGTAACCATCGTGGACCTTGAGGACAAGAGCCACACTCTAGACCAAGCAGACCAGAGATCTGGAAGGAATCTGGATCTCCAGTGACTCTGTGGATCTATATTATGAGCTCAGCTTTCAATGTTATTTGAGCCATCATTTTGTTCTTTTGTTATGTGAAACTGAACCCAGTACCAACTGATACACATGCTTTGTGGAAGACATAGGGTAACATTTAGATGGTCCTTGAAGGAAGAGTAGGATTTAAACAGACAAGAAGAGTAAAGAAACATCACAGTCAAGGGGATAAAATAGTAATAAATACCCATTAAATTTACAGAGTACTTTATAGCTTATAGAGTGTATTCACATCCACTATTTCATTTGTTCCTCATAACAACTGTGTATGTTATATGCAAATATTATCCACATTATCATAGATAATAACTTTGGAATCCAAAGCTGGACACATAATTAAATAGAAGGAACACTAGATTCGTAGTCAGGAAATCTGGGCTTGAGTTTCTTTTTGTGACGGACAAATTTTAAGATAGCCCCCATGTTCCCTTTCCTGATATTCATGTTTTTGTGTAATCCCTTCCCCTTGAGTGTAGGTGGACCTGTGACTTGCTTCTAACCAGTAGGATATAGCAAAGGTGATGAGATTTTACTCCCATGATTACATTACATTGTATATCACTCTGTCTTGCTAGCTGACTTACTCTAGAGTCTTTCTTCATTGCTGGCTTTGAAGAAGGAAGCTGCCGTGAATCCTGCAGCTGGAAGCAACCAAATGCTGCTAAGAACCATGTGAGTGGGAAAGTGGATCCTTCCCTAGTTGAGCCTCCAGATGAGCCCACAGCCCACACTGACATCTTGACTGTAGCCTAGTGAGACTCTGAAGCAGAGACCAGTTAACCCATGATCAGATTCCTTACCCAGAGTAACTGTAAGAAAACTAATGGGTGTTGCTTTAAGCTACTGAGTTTGTTGTAGTGTGTTGTGCAGAAATAGATAGCTAATGCACTTACCTACTAGTTGTGCAGGTTTGAGGTAAATACAAAACCTCTCTCTCATGGCAGAGATGATTATTCACCATAAGTTATGCTCTCTCTTCCACCAAATGGCATCATAACTGAGAAGTGGCTGCCAACCAGGAGCTACATTGCTCAGTGACCCCTTGCTTCTAGGTGGAGCCATTAACTGGTTCTCACCTAGGAGATATGAGTGGAACTCATTTGAGTCACTGCCAGGAAGAGGTTGCTTAGAAGAGGGTGGGTTTCTCCACTCTCTCCTTGTCTGTCTGCTAGCTGGAGGCAGGATACTCCAAGGTCCTAGGGCCTTATAGAGCCACAAGACAGAAGGAGCCCAGGCTCTTCAATCATCTCATGCTGGAAAGCTAATCAGTGTCCAGGAATACCTGCCTTACACTGTTACATGAATGTGAAACAAACTTTATTGTGTTAAGCCACTGATGTTTTACAGCTTATTTATTATAGCCCTGCTTTTCCCCTAATACAGCATCAATTTTCTTATCTATAAAATGGGCATAAATTTGTTGTGAATGAAATAATAATATGTTTGAAACACTTACTAAATTGTAAAATATTATGCTAACATGAGGTGTTAAAAGTATCTTCACAGAAAACTCTAAGATGTAAATAGGGAAGGAATTATTTCTTTTTTCTTTTTTTTTTTTTTTACCCTGATTACATTTCTTTGTTTTTAACACCTTTATTGGAGTATAATTGTTTTACCATGGTGTGTTAGTTTCTGCTGTATAACAAAGTGAATTAGCTATAAATACACATATATCCCCATATCTCCTCCCTCTTGTGTCTCCCTCCCACCCTCCCTATCCCACCCCTCTAGGTGGACACAAAGCAACGAGCTGATCTCCCTGTGCTATGTGGCTGCTTCCCACTAGCTATCTATTTTACATTTGGTAGTGTATATACGTCCATGCTATCTCTCACCTCGTCCCAACTTACCCTTACCCCTCCCTGTGTCCTCAAGTCCATTCTCTATGTCTGTGTCTTTATTCCTGTCCTGCCCCTAGGTTCTTCAGAACTTTTTTTTTTTTTAGATTCCATATGTATGTGTTAGCATATGGTATTTGTTGTTTTTCTCTTTCTGACTTACTTCACTCTGTATAACAGACTCTAGGTCCATCCACCTCGCTACAAATAACTCAATTTCATTTCTTTTTATGGCTGAGTAATATTCCATCATATATATGTGCCACATCTTCTTTATCCATTCATTTGTTGATGGACATTTATGTTGCTTCCATGTCCTGGCTATTGTAAAGAGAGTTGCAATGAATATTGTGGTACCTGACTCTTTATGCATTATGGTTTTCTCAGGGTATATGCCCAGTAGGGGGATTGCTGGGTGGTATGGTAGTTCTATTTTTAGATTTTTGAGGAACCTCCATACTGTTCTCCATAGTGGCTGTATCAATTTACATTCCCACCAACAGTGCAAGAGGGTTCCCTTTTCTCCACACCCTCTCCAGCATTTATTGTTTCTAGATTTTTTGATGATGGCCATTCTGACCGGTGTGAGATGATACCTCATTGTAGTTTTGATTTGCATTTCCCTAATGATTAGTGATGTTGAGAATCCTTCCATGTGTTTGTTGGCAATCTGTATGTCTTCTTTGGAGAAATGTCTATTTAGGTCTTCTGCCCACTTTTGGATTTGGTTGTTTGTGATTTTGATATTGAGCTGCATGAGCTGCTTATAATATTTGGAGATTAATCCTTTGTCAGTTGCTTCATTTGCAAATATTTTCTCCCATTCTGAGGGTTGTCTTTTCGTCTTGTTTATGTTTTCCTTTGCTGTGCAAAAGCTTTTAAGTTTCATTAGGTCCCATTTGTTTATTTTTGTTTTTATTTCCATTTCTCTAGGAGGTGGGTCAAAAAGGATCTTGGTGTGATTTATGCCATGTAGTGTTCTGCCTCTAAGAGTTTGATAGTGTCTGGCCTTACATTTAGGCCTTTAATCAGTTTTGAGTTTATTGCTGTGTATGGTGTTAAGGAGTGTTCTAATTTCATCCTTTAACACGTAGCTGTCCAGTTTTTCCAGCACCACTTATTGAACAGGCTGTCTTTTCTCCATTGTATAGTCTTGCCTCCTTTGTCATAGATTAGTTGACCATAGATATGTGGGTTTATCTCTGGGCTTTCTATCCTGTTTCATTGATCTATATTTCTGTTTTTGTGCCCATACCATACTGTCTTGATTACTGTAGCCTTGTAGTATAGTCTGAAGTCTGGGAGCCTGATTCCTCCAGCTCCGTTTTTCTTTCTCAAGATTGCTTTGGCTATTTGGGGTCTTTTGTGTTTCCATACAAATTGTGAATTTTTTTGTTCTAGTTCTGTGAAAAATGCCATTGGTAGTTTGATAGGGATTGCACTGAATCTGTAGATTGCTTTGGGTAGTACAGTCATTTTCACAATGTTGATTCTTCCAGTCCAAGAACATGGTATATCTCTCCATCTGTTTGTATCATCTTTAATTTCTTTCATCAGTGTCTTATAATTTTCTGCATACAGGTCTTTTGTCTCCTTAGGTAGGTTTATTCCTAAGTATTTTATTCTTTTTGTTGCAATGGTAAATGGGAGTGTTTCCTTAATTTCTCTTTCAGATTTTCCATCATTAGTGTATAGGAATGCAAGAGACTTCTGTGCATTCATTTTGTATCCTGCTACTTTACCAAATTCATTGATTAGCTCTAGTAGTTTTCTGGTAGCATCTTTAGGAGTCTCTATGTATAGTATCATGTCATCTGCAACAGTGACAGTTTTACTTCTTTTCTGATTTGGATTCCTTTTATTTCTTTTTCTTCTCTGATTGCTGTGGCTAAAACTTCCAAAACTATGTTGAATAAGAGTGGTGAAAGGGGGCAACCTTGTCTTGTTCCTGACCTTAGAGGAAATGGTTTCAGTCTTTCACCATTGAGAACAATGTTGGCTGTGGGTTTGTCATATATGGCCTTTATTATGCTGAGTTATGTTCCCTCTATGCCTACTTTCTGGAGGGTTTTTATTATAAATGGGTGTTGAATTTTGTCAAAAGCTTTTCCTGCATCTATTGAGATGATGATATGGTTTTTATCCTTCAATTTGTTAATATGGTGTATCACATTGATTGATTTACATATATTGAAGGATCCTTGCATTCCTGGGATAAATCCCACTTGATCATGGTGTATGATCCTTTTAATGTGCTGTTTGCTAGTATTTTGTTAAGGATTTTTGCATCTATGTTTACCAGTGATATTGGCCTGTAGTTTTCTTTTTTTGTGACATGTTTGTCTGGTTTTGGTATCAGGGTGATGGTGGCCTTGTAGAATGAGTTTGGGAGTGTTCCTCCCTCTGCTATATTTTGGAAGAGTTTGAGAAGGATAGGTGTTAGCTCTTCTCTGAATTCTTGATAGAATTTTTCTGTGAAGCCGTCTGGTCCTGGGCTTTTGTCTGTTGGAAGATTTTTAATCACAGTTTCAGTTTCAGTGCTTGTGATTGGTCTGTTTATATTTTGTATTTCTTCCTGTTTCAGTCTTGGAAGGTTGTGCTTTTCTAAGAATGTGTCCATTTCTTCCAGGTTGTCCATTTTATTGGCATATAGTTGTTTGCAGTAATCTCTCATGATCCTTTGTATTCCTGCAGTGTCAATTGTTACTTCTCCTTTTTCATTTCTAATTGTATTGATTTGAGTCTTCTCCTTTTTTTTCTTGATGAGTCTGGCTAATGGTTTATCAATTTTCTTTATGTTCTCAAAGAACCAGGTTTTACTTTAATTTTCTTTGCTATTGTTTCCTTCGTTTCTTTTTCATTTATTTCTGATCTGATCTTTATGATTTGTTTCCTTCTGCTAACTTTTGGGGGGTTTTTGTTCTCCTTTTTCTAATTGCTTTAGGTGTAAGGTTAGGTTGTTTATTTGAGATGTTTCTTGTTTCGTGAGGTAGGATGGTATTGCTATAAACTTCCCTCTTAGAACTGCTTTTGCTGCATCCCATAGGTTTTGGGTCTTCGTTTTTTCATTGTCATTTGTTTCTAGGTATTTTTTGATTTCCTCTTTGATTTCTTCAGTGATCTCTTGGTTATTTAGTAGTGTATTGTTTAGCCTCCATGTGTTTGTATTTTTTTACAGATATTTTCCTGTAATTGATATCTAGTCTCATAGCATTGTGTTCAGAAAAGATACTTGATATGATTTCAATTTTCTTAAATTTACCAAGGGTTGATTTGTGACCCAAGATATGATCTATACTGGAAAATGTTCCATGAGCCCTTGAGAAGAAAGTGCAATCTGTTGTTTTTGGATGGAATGTCATATAAATACCAATTAAGTCCATCTTGTTTAATGTATCATTTAAAACTTGTTTGGGAAGGAATTATTTCTTTATTTTAGAGGGGATAAACTAAAACAGAATGGTAACAGGATTTGAGGTCACTCTGTGAATTAGTGAGGGTAGGACTAGGACTTCTGATCTATTGTCTAACACTCTTCCATGATGTCACATCCAGTGTTCAGAGGAGTGGAAGGTGTGCAAAGCAGGGGAGGTTGCAGGAAGACATATTTCTTTAAACATGAGTAGATGAATGCAGTGATTTCGGAACTGTCCCTGTGGAGTTGAACCCAATTCATCTCTCTGCAGAGGCTGTGTATTTGGTTGTCAGTACATTGAAAAGACATACAGCTGCCCTTTACGTATGTTTTAGTTAAATTAAAAGATTGATTTGTATTTATTTTGAGGTGATTGTTGAGATACCTTCCTCATGTGTGATGGAATTTTCTCATTTTGGCAATGCTTAAGACAGTTCATTTAGCTGCATATGTTGTCAGTGAAATTTCCCGAATGCTTACATGAAATATTTGTCTTCTCCAGATGGCCTGTGTAAAGCCCAGTTGTTCTTCCAAATAAATTTATAGTTATGACACATGTGTTATCTCTCTAGACTAGATGAGAGTTTTTTCTTGGAAGAGGAAATGGTCTCCTCCATTCAAATGGGGAAAGTGAGCACCTAATTGAACTGAGGCTGAAACTTGGTGGGGTCTGAGTTTAGAGAAGTCAGTAGGTTAAGGATGTTGCTTTCAACCCCCCTCTACCCACAAAACCTGTGTGGTCTTAAGCTCCCTCCATATAAGAACCCTAAACATAAAAGTTCCTCAGAAAAGAGTCCACATATTTCTAACCTCTTGCTTTACAGCTTTTTTCCACTAATGCCTTCCTTTCTTTGTTAAAAATTCAAACATTTATTATTCAATACATTAATAGAAAAGAATGTCTGTATCACATATATATTAAGAAGCATACTAATAATTTGAACACCTGTGGGACCACCGATCGGCTTACAAGCCAGAACACGGCTAATGCTATTCATTTAATCTGTGGTTCATTTCTTTCCTCCTCCTCCCCCTCCCACTATGAACCACATTGTGCCTTCCTTTCCAAAATTTTCATGAACTGACTGTAATTATTTATAAAGAGTTTTGAAAACCTTTGTGGGAGAACATGCAATGTGACTTCTGTTGTGTATTTACAATAATTTTTCACCTTGTGCTGAGGGCTTTCTAGTCTACAGTCTTCTTTGAAATTCACCACAGTCCTATGAGCTAACTGGGATGGGCATTTTATGCTTTTGCAGGTAGAGGAGAGAGGCTAACACAGGACTCATAACTGATGAGTGGGTAGCAGAGTTGAGGTTAGAACCAGAACCTTCTGACCCTAAGGCCTGTCATCTTTGCACAAAACGACATTGCCTAAGAGTGAGTAGTTGCTACTGGTAGATTTCCAAGGAGAAATCCTTGTTCCTGACCTGATAGAAATATCACTGCAGGTCACAGTAGCAGACCAATAGTAATAGTAGCTTGTATTGTCAGCAGATCCAGCAGCTCAGGGCCAGGTAGGGTACCTTATTTTTCCTTCTATTTTCAGCTCTCTGCATTGTATCTGAAACAGTAGGTTCAGGTTAGAATCCTGGGCTCTGGCATCCAACATCATGACATTGAAAACTGGCTCTCCATTTAAGAGCTATATGACATTGGGCAAATAAATTAACCTCTGTAAGCCCCAGTTACTGCTTTGTAAAATGAGCTGAATCATACCAATTCTCAGGGGTGCTGGGAGGAGTGAATGAGACAATGACTATGTAGTGACAGAAGAGTGCTTGCCACAGAGCAAGCACTGAATAGATTGTAGCTAAAAATAAAAAGGGAGTGTCTGTTTCCATGTCCTTGGGCAAATCATTTGATTCCATCTCTTCCCCGCTTCCCAGAAGCTTCAGTGCCTTACCTTTGTAGTGAGGGGATTAGACAAAGATGAATTCTCCAGATCTTTCCAGCTCTGACTTTCAATGATGCTAGATATAGTTCCCAAGACTTCTGCTGACTTAGTTTAATGCATTATTTGACTTTAGAAAACCATATCCAAATGCCTCCGTTGTTCATTTCCAAGTCCTCATATAACACACAGACTAGGGTGACAAGATAAAATTACAAAATAATAACCAATGCTTTTCTGTCCTGAAATTTTCTTGTTGCCCCATAGGCTACTGCCTATTGGTAGCATTCACTGATTTGGCCCCAAAAAGTGTAAAAATTGAGTTTCCGAATTGACTTTAAAAAAGCCTGACTTTTAAAAATCAGGCTTCCTATTGGAAGAGTCAGACTTTTGAGAGAGAAAAGGAGTTCTTAAGCACTGAGTTTACTTTCTAACTGTAGTCCGGAGAAGGATGTGCAATGGTGTGGGAGTGGTTCCCCATCAGACAGGCATTAAAGTCTAAGTGACTGGTGGGGAGCGAAGCTTCAGAGAGAACATGACTGAGACATCGATGCTACTGAGTGTCTGAGATGGGCGTCCTACACTGAGCCATGTGGTGGAGGTAGAGGATGAGAAAGGAGAGACATTTTTAATACGTCTTGGAGGATGTCAGGGCAGAGAGGACCTGCCCCTTATTTCTCAGGAGAAGCCTGAAGGCAGCAAGCCTTGAAAGAAGTCCTTCTCTTCCAGCCCCACGGTAATGTGGTGCAGCTGAGGAAGAGCAGAATGGTGTGGTGTGCGTAGGCAGAATCTCCTCCCACAGCTCACCCACGTGCACGTGTGCAGTTCCACAGAACAGTTACCAACGGGGGCGTGGAACTGAATGGGAGCCAATGAGGAACTTGGAGAAGTCTCGGAGTGAGGATGAGCTGGACCCACGATGACTTGCATGGGCGTGGCTACTAAAGGAAAGGCGGGGATGCACAAGACACTTTTGCATGCAGTGGGGACTGAGGCCTGTGAAACAAAGAAAGGTAGGACGAATTGTGAACGCG
Source organism: Lagenorhynchus albirostris (assembly GCF_949774975.1). Classification (NCBI taxonomy): domain Eukaryota; kingdom Metazoa; phylum Chordata; class Mammalia; order Artiodactyla; family Delphinidae; genus Lagenorhynchus; species Lagenorhynchus albirostris. The sequence continues at coordinate 40,338,633 of NC_083098.1, read as the reverse complement.
ACGAAACCAGCCTGAGAGGAGACAGCTCAAGAAGGGCTGGCAGACTATATTCCTGTGGACACTAGGATAATAGACCACACGGCTTAGTCTGGGAGACAGACAGACACAATTACCAGGAATGCTGTGTGTTATGTGCTGTACTAGAGTGTATCCAAGGTGCTACTGAAACTGAGAGAGACATTTCGGGGCCTTCCTGAGAACAGACCCTCATGTCCCCTGCTTCTTAATATTAAACTATCATATTAATTTTAAAATATTAAACTATTTTCAGTCTGTAACTTCCTCTTGGGATTTGGGTTATCAGACTCTTTGTTCTACCATTAAAAAAACAAAAAACAAGCAAATCCCCCCCTTCCCAAAAGCCCCATTAGTCATCAGGCTTCTGGAATTGAAGAAGGGGAGTGGAGAAAGGGGAGAAAAGCCCTGAAATGGGAAAATGGTTTGGAAATAATACTTTATTAACAATAAAAATGCTATCTTATTTTCCTATGCATGTAAACACATTTGCATATGTTCCCTTAATTGATCCATGTGAATTAGGCTGTTACAGATGAAAGAGACACAGATTTCTAGATTGAAGCTCTTTCTACTACTATTTTGATCAAGAAGACAGCGCCTAGAGGTGTGTGTGTGTGTGTGTGTGTGTGTGTGTGTGTGTGTGTGTGTGCGCGCGCGCACGCGTGCATGTGTTGCTGGGGGAGAAGGGAGATCTTCCTAGAGGGAAATGTCAGTTAAAACAGCATAGTCACTCAACAAAGGCATGATGAATGAAGGAATAGAGGGATTTGGGTTGGACTCTGGAACTGTTCTGTGAACCTGCCATTGTTTATCAAGACATAAATCGTGTCCTGATAAATAATTGCACCTGCTTTATAGTAACTCTCTGTATTTAGGAAATTGACTCAGATTTGTGACACTCTCATTTGTTTACTCATTCAATAAATATTTACTGAATGCCAGTCATTGGTATTGGTGCTAAGTACATAGTGGTACAGAATAGATACAGTTCCTCCCTCATGGAGATAGTAACTGTAGAGAGAGGGAGAATAATATTAAGCAGATAATTAAATAGGAATGTATAATTATAAATTGTGCCAAGTGCTAAAAAAGGAAAATTACAGATTGTGGTCAGGATATAACATATGATGGTGTTTTACTATCAAAGGAGAGGTAATGGAGAAGGACTTTTCCCCATAAAGAGTGTTCAAACGTTCATTCTGGTGGTAGGAACTTTGCATTTTATCCAAGAGGCTTTGTCCTTTATTTTCATAAACTCACATTAAAATACAATTCAGTGATACACTCTGTAAGATGTAGTATATTTTTGTGTTGACCTTATATGTAGTAGGTTGTAACTGAAACCTGAAGGCAAGCTTTAAGAAGACTTCTTGGGCCAATTGGTGGACATTAAATCTGGTTTAGAGATAAGGACATAAACTTGTGACTCTAAGTTGTCAACAGGGAAAACGATTTAAAAATAATATAAAGTTGTGTTTTGCCATGAAAAAAGAACAGATAATCAGGCTAATTTCATGGGTGCATAATAGGGGTTTGGAGATCTCAGCTGTCATACAACTTGTTGATATGACTAAATTTCCCAAACACATTGTAGGTTGACCTGTTATCCTGAAAGAAATGACCAAACCTCACCTTTTTACATTTGTTCAACATTTTGACCATCCACTGAAGACCATTAAGTGCAAGATACTCTGTGAGGTACACTGTAACTACCAGAATGCATATGAAATCATCTAGAATGGAATGATTTTGCAGTCTAATAAAATCTATGTGGGGCATAAACAGGACATTAGACATTGGCAATCATCCTGAGTGGCTGAGAAGTCTTTGAAAGAATGCTTTAGGTGCCATCTTGTGGTCAGTATTATGAATGTATTGAATTCAACTCATTTCAGCCTGCCAGAAAGATTGTTTAAAAAGTTTATGAGGACTTTTGGGCTGTCTGGACTTGAAAACTCTCCCCATAGAACTAGTGTCATGAAGGGAGATTACATTATCTGGCTATGGCAAAGCCCTGGTATATTAATCAGGTCTCTTTCAGTGTCAGGTGACAGATACCTATTTCATACTAGCTTAAATAAGAAAAGGTGTTATCTCACAGAACTGAGGAAGTAGCAGCCATGGCCTTGGAGGCTAGATCCAGGACCCAGTGTGACCAGGACCTGCTCCTCTGTTTCTCATTTCTGTTCGGTTTTATCCTCTCTTGCTTCAGGGAAGAGTGTTGTCAGAGGTCCAGATTTCAAATCATTTCTGCATTATGACTGAGGTACAAACTCTGGCCTGATTTGGGTCACACGCCAAGCCTTGTACCAATCATGCACAAGGCTTGGCATGTGACCCAAATGGGGCACATGCCAAGTGCCATTGGCATGGGGAATGGGGCACCATGAACAGCCACCTTGAATCTGTGATCATGCCTGTGGTTGGCGGTGGAGGAGAAGGGACCTTAGCAACATGAATATGTTACCGTAGTGACAGAATATGTGGGAATGCTTGCTGGGCAAATGAGCAAACTAAAGGAGCAACCCAACCCACTACATTCCACTACTTGGACACCAGCACACATCCATACCCTTCCCTGTGCACGCAACTCTGAAAGGGCCAAAACACTTTAACTTTCCTGAGTACAATGCGACAGCACAAACTTACCCCCTCTTCAAGATGAGGCAACTCAAAGATGCATTGAGTTGATGAATTCAACACCAAGCTTAGGATTTCTAGACAGTGTGCATTCCTCTTAGGTCCAGATAGAGTGGCTACTCCTGGTCCAACAATCTATTTCCATTAAGGAGAAAAAAAAAAACTTGACCACAAAGTCAGTTCACTTGAATTGATCTATTTTGGGTTCACTTAACATATCTTTGAAAATTTTCAAAAGAAAAGAATCCTCTGAGAAACTTATTTTAGTAAGTCAAACACTTCAGAGACATTCAATCATTTATTCAAATAAGCAGTTATTTGAACCCCTAATATTTGTCAGATATCATTTTAGGTCCTAGGAATATGTCCCTGACTTCTCTGAACTTAAAGACATGAAAAATAATTACAATACTAAGTAGTAAGGGGCTGTAATTGCAGTATGAATTGCATATATGTTCAACTTGTAGCATTTTTAGAATTCTGTACATTTCACAAGTGTTGCTTATGTAAAATTAAAAACCACTGAAATAAGAGGATCTCATTTGTACAGAGAATAGGGGTAAATATTGATAGAACCTCAAAGAGTTAGTGATATTACTGGGATGAATTTCAGAGTGAAAGGTACTTGGCAATGGTTTGTCTAAAAAGATGGAAGCATTTTCTTCCTCTTTCTAGTTTTTCTAGTCTTTTGTTCCAAGCAGAGTTTGGTTTGTTCACTTGAGGGCTAATTAATCATCAAACAATATTGGAATCAATTTACATTATTCATTAGTCAGTTTCAGAGCTCATTGTCCTGTTGGTATTTCTAATTTAAAGCAAATTGAATGATTTATTTTAAGACCCTACATTTAGCTTAATGATTAGAGGAGAAGAATAGGGTAGCGCTTAAGGGCATGGGTTTTGGCACTATATTGACCAAGGTTTGAATTCTGGCTCCACTCTTATTAATTGTCTGACTTTCAGCACATTTTCTAACCAAAGTCTCAGTCTTCTGATCTGAGTAGTGGGAGTAATACCAGTACTCACCTCATAAGGTTATTGTGAGGGTTCAATAAATGTGTAGTGGTATTAGCACCTAGTTAGGGTACAAAAAAAAAGCTTTTCTTAAGTACCTTTTATAGGCAGGCACTACATGGCTGAAACCCATTTATTAATGTCTTAGAGACCATTGATTTAATGATCATTGTCTATTCATATAATCAATTACTCTGTTAATTGGGGGCCAGTATCACTTGGAAAGGGTATTGGGAGTGTGGAAATTACAAGGCTTTGTTTTTACTTATTATACTGAGTGGTGTTGTGGAGGAATCATGGGACTAGCAAAACTATGTTAAAGTGCTGTTGACAGGGACGTGGTGTCGGTTGGTGGTGTTGGGGACACTCTGGCCATTGTTGATGTTTCATCCTGTGTGAAGGGAGCTCCTCTGGTATAATAGGTTTGGCCTTTTCGGCCCCTTTGTTCCTCTCTCGATGAGGAGTCTCTTATCTGACTGCTGGATGTGGAAGGATTAACTATGACGCTACGGTCCAGACTCTCCCCTTTTCTCTTGGGAGTGAGCCTGTCTGCAGGAAGCTTGCATTCTACTCTGATCCTCCTTCCCATAAATATACCAGGGACAGGCCCTGTCTCTGTGAGGCTTGTCCCTTTCCAGTGGTGCTTGTGACTCAGAAGTAGTTTAACTCTTAGGTTCAGTATAATGGAATCCCCTTACCTAAAGAGATGAGCCACATCCTCCAGTTTTAACAACGCGATATCCAGTCCCTTATTCGCCTTATTCTTTGATCTTTCTTTTTTTTTTTTTAATTTGTTTTTTGTCTGCGTTGGGTCTTTGTTGCTGTGCGTGGACTTCCCCTAGTTGCCGTGAGCAGGGGCTACTCTCCCATGCGGTGTGCGGGCTTCTCATTGTGGTGGCTTCTCTTGTTGTGGAGTACCGGCCCTAGAGCATGCGGGCTTCAGTATTTGCAGCACGTGGGCTCACTAGTTGTGGCGCACAGACTTAGTTGCTCTGCGGCATGTGGGATCTTCCCGGTCCAGGGATCGAACCCATGTCCCCTGTATTGGCAGGCGGATTCTTAACCACTGCGCCACCTGATCTTTTTTCTTAATCATCTAACATCATTTGTGGAAAAGATGGATGTTATTTGTAGAGCCTATTGAAATCCCAACAGTTCTATCAACATAATAATTGCATAGGTTCCACTGGGGACCTCTTAAGAACCTGAGTGGAATACACTTCAGGATTATCTATTGAGGGGCAAGGAAGCTGGCATATTTATCCACCAACTCCCATCCCTCACAGATTGAGGGTTGCTTTGGGGGTGTTAATTCCCTGACACTTTTAGCTGGCCCATTTTGTACATAACAGAAGTCCTCAGTTAGGGAGATGCAAGTACTTGGTGTAGAAAAACATCAGTGTGGCTACAACTATCTATTGAGGCTACAGTGACTTTCAGTGTGGGTTGAGGGGTTATGGGTGGGGTACAAGCAGTGCCTGCTAGAAAGTTGTCCTTGAATCCCCCTTCTATTCTTTCTCCTAGGCTATAATCTCTGTGTGGCAGGGATAAGACCCAGGTTGTTCACTGTGGTGTCAGTAAATATTTGTTGACTGAATGTTCTGATCAGGAATAAAGAAATGTTCACAGCAAAAAAACTAACTGTATGAATATTATTAAAGCTAGTTTTGGTACTTTGTATTTACTGCACATGGGATAGTACTGCTGAACTCATTTAACACAAAGACATGAATGCTTGGTTTGAACCCATCTGAAGCTGGTGTCAGACTTGAATGAAACTTTTATCTTTTATAATTTTATGGTCAATGAAAAGAGGTAGAGATCAGATATTTTTCTCTTTTTTAACAAATATTGTAAGCAGGGAGTACTTTCCATGAAGGTAAGATACAGTAAAAATTTTATTAAGTTTTAAGTCTTTCTAATCGGTTCTGTTTGTGAAGTTACTTGTCAAAATTTCCCAAAGGGAGAGAGTTCAGCAATTTTGGACGGATTTCAGGGCTGAGAATATGATGGCGCAATGTGACACTTCTGCCAGTAGGTGGTGCTGTTTCACGAAGCAATTGACGCTTTTTGGGTTTGGACTGTATTGAGTTCACAGCATTAATCTCAAAATGAATTAGATTAGTTTCTGAAGGATTGATAGGATTTTAGCATCAGACAAGCAATAAGGCGAGAAAAGCCAGCCACCCCCCTCCATAAGCAAAAAATTCAGAGGGAGATAAAATCTTTGCAATTCATACAACTGCAGCCAATAGTATGGGGAAGAAAAAATACACAAAAATGATGGCTAATTCTAAGTCTATTATATGCTCTGGTGTGGCCTGGATAATTCCAGTTTTGAAAGACTATTTTGGACAGGCACATATGCCAGGAAAAATTCGGATATAATGGATAGCTGTTGCTGTAGGGTCAAGAGTTGCTTAAATATACAGCTTTAAGATGAACTGGGAGGTGCTGGACTTAGCTTTGCGAACTGCCTCATATGAAATACATTCATGCTTGCAAATTATTACATCTAAAAACACCTCATAAAGTAATTTTTAATATTCTGATATTGTATAACTTGACAAACTGCTGAGCTATCTTAATATTTCAATTGAATTTAATAAACACGTATTGGGGGTCTACTATGTACCAGGCAGTCGGCCAAGCGCTGGGAATCCACAAATTAGTGAAACAGAGCCCTTCCTTCCATGTTAGCCTTTAGTTCAGCTGTTTTCAGGCCTTATGGAGACTCTGCTTCTCCTCCATCACAGCTAAAGGTCTCAGTCCAAGGGCTGTGGTGCAAGGAGAGGAGGTCAATACTCCCTAAATCCGTTGTCCTTTCTGTAGCAAGGTCCCTGCTTCTCTCATACAGAAACATTCTCTAGTCGGAGGCTACAGAAGAGTGAGAATTGCTCACTCTCTGATTGTGTCCCTTGTACTACCACCCTTCAAACAGGGAAGAAATACGGTCATTTTAGATGTTTATTAAAATCTAGTGATAGATTTAAAAAATTATCACTCATCATACGTGAATTTTATAATCATATCCTTTTCTAGGATGCCTGTAGAAGGTTCAAAGACACAGCGAAATGGTCAAAGTCATATTCTAGGAGAAGGCTTGAAAATGACATCTCTTGTGCTAAGACACTAACAAGATTGCCCCCAGGTTTATCCTTTCCTCATCATCCAGAAAGATACAAGATGGTAAAAGTTGCCCCATGCAGCAGCAGAAAGATACCTAATTACTTTTTACAAGAGTCAAAGCTTTTAGAAGAAATGAGTAGCAATTATACTGAAATGGGTCATAGAACAAGATATCTTTGAAAACACACAGTCCTGGTTCGGATCCCAGCTTAACCACTTATCAGCTCTGTTATTTGGGGCAATTTAGTTAACTACTGTCAGCCTTGGTTTTCTCACTTAAAAACAGGAATTATAATTCCTAGCTCATAAGGTTGTTGCAATTCTTGAAATAGGATAATATACGGGAAAGCAACTATAGTAATTCCTGGCGTATGAGGCATCCAAGAAAATGTTAGGATTGTCTTTTCCCTCTTTGGAAGGGGGTATAGGTAGTTAGTCACATGGTCATCAAACAATGTATAAGGATGCTTGGTATCAAAATTGTGTCGTCACCATTGACACCTCGGTTCCTCTTGGTTCACTAGTAATCAATGCTCCTCATTTTAATGGCAATGTCAATAGACAATTTCATGGTAAAGTCAATGAGCAGGTGATCTCAAGGGCTAATTCTGAAAGCATTCATACGCAAATCCAGAGTGGAGAGAGGCCATTTATATTTCTCACATGTGTTCTTGTAACTAATAAACCGGAAAGCTGGCATTCTAAAAGAAACTGATGAGATGACAGATCATGTTGGGGCATCCCAGAGCCTTCTCCTTTGCTGCTCAGCCTGCTGGCTTAAGTGAGGAACAGTTTCTCTTCACATGCCATGGACAATATGGGAGCCCGACTGCTTCTGTTGCTGATGAAAATATTATGGCCTCGATTCCCTGTAATCAATTTACTGCTTTATGGACCCAAAGTCCTCCAGAGAATTTAATAAATTCACATAATGTTTCTAAGTGCTGCATTGTGCATTTGGAGCACTGACTTAGCTGACAAATATGAAAAATTCGTGTAGCTAGACAAATCCCTTGTGATTAGACATGTGTAGAAGCTAAAGAGAGCACGTTGCTCCTGAGAAGGTCAGCATTAACATATGGCAGACACCCTTCTCTCTGATCTGCTTTGTGTCCCTCCAGCTCTGACAGGTAATACTGTCTGAACGAATATTTCGGGGTGTTTCCTGCTTCCAGTGTGGCTGCACTTTTGGTTCTCTAACAACCTGCAGCTTCTGATCTGGGCAGAGCAAAAAACAACAAAAATAAAGGTGATGGTGGAGCGTGTGACAAGGATGGCACACACTGGATTTATTTTTATTTATTTAATTTTTATTTTTATGGAGTATAATTGCTTTACAATGTTGTGTTAGTTTCTGTGGTACAATGAAGTGAGTCAGCTATATGTATACATATATCCTCTCCCTCTTGGACTTCCCTGCACCTCCATCCCACCCCTCTAGGTCATCACAGAGCACTGAGCTGAGCTGCCTGTGCTATTCAGCAGGTTCCCACTAGCTATCTATTTTACACATGGTAGTGTATTTATGTCAAACCTAATCTCCCAATTCATCCCACCCTCCCCTTCCCTGCCCCGTGTCCACATGTCCATTCTCTACGTCTGCGTTTCTATTCCTGCCCTGCAAATAGGTTCATCTGTATCATTTTTCTAGATTCCACATATATGCGTTAATATATACTTGTTTTTCTCTTTCTGACTTACTTCACTCTGTATGACAGACTCTAGGTCCACCAACATCTCTACAAATGACCCAATTTCATTTATTTTTATGGCTGAGTAATATTCCATTATATATATGTACCACATCTTCTTTATCCATTCATCTGTCAATGGACATTTAGACCCACTGGATTTAGATAATGAAATGGCCACTGGATTATGGACATTTGATCCTAAAGATGTCAGAGGTTTCTAAGGGAGCTTTTTATGAGTTAGTATCACAGGTTCCTTGTTTAAAACTGGTTCCACTTAAGTTGTATTGAATCTTTCTGCACATCTGTCTTCCATTCTAACTTCCTTCCAAACTTAAATTTACCAAAAAATAATAAATAGTAAACCATTTTTATTGTTCAAAATAATCTGTTTATTAATGTACATATAAGCATTCTGCCTAGTTATAATCAATCAATTGCTTTGTCTTAAAAATACCATTTCATATTCCATTTTTCCTCCTTAATGTTATTTCGTACAAGCAATAATGTTATTTTATATCCATCTAGATGGGTCACAGAGCTGTGGTTTCAGATAGGTTTTTAGTATTGAATTTCTGAAACTTATCTTTAAAGTGGGCAAAAACTGTGTTTTTTCAAAGACCACAGTTGTTCAGAATTACTGCAGATTTTATTGTTGATTTTTAACTTGAATTTTGATTTTCAGCTTGAGCTAAGATTTAGGATTTAGCTTCAATTCTCAAACTAGAGGAAATAAGCAATAGGTATATGAGAGTGGAGGTTTTGTAATAGTTGGTGGGGAAACAAGCCAACACCTGCCCCATCTCCCCAACCAGCTTCACGTGGCTCAGCTTTTCCCTCTACTCTGGCAGCCTGTGAGGACTGAGTAACTGTTGACTATCTCCTGATGGACCATAAGGTTCAGGGCTGCTTCTGTGGCTCTGGATCTGGGTGGGACAGACACCCAGATGGTTCACTGATGAAAAGGGAATATCGCTTCAGGTATTGGGATGCTGAAGCAATGTCATATGACAGGTAAACTTTCCACTACTCACAAAGCAGTTGAAGAGTTAGGGAACCACAGTATGGTCAGGTATTGACAACCAGTGATAGGACTGGAATGAATACCACTAATTAGTGAATTTGGGGTCATAAATATGTTTCCAGGTGGATTTGGTATTTACTCGAGAAATGAATGTTGCTGATTCAATACCTGGAGTACTGGTTACTAGCAATAGGGCAGGAGGCTGGATAAGTTATAGCTATCTTCTTTGAAGGGTTTACACTTCTCAGCAAGTTTCCTTCATCTGCTTTCATTTATCCGATGTAAAGACTGCGGCATAGAGATGACAGATGACTTGCTTAGGTTCCAAAACCTAGTTAGTGCCTGAGAGATGGTAAAACTCAGCTTCTATGTTTCCCACCCATACTTTTCCCACCAAACTGGTGGTTCTGACCTTTTTCTGTATGAGGACTCTGCTGTGTTAAAAAGTTTAAGCTCTGTGCTTTGTGACCACCTAGAGGGGAGGGATAGGGAAGGTGGGAGGGAGGGAGACACAAGAGCCGAGAGATATGGGAACATATGTATATGTATAACTGATTCACTTTGTTATAAAGCAGAAACTAACACAACATTGTAAAGCAATTATACTCCAATAAAGATGTTAAAAAAAATAGTTTAAGAACACTTATATGCGACTTCCCTGGTGGTCCACTGGTTAAGACTACATGCTTTCACTTCAGGCGGCATGGGTTTGATCCCTGGTTCGGTAACTAAGATCCTGCATCCCGCATGCCACATGGTGCAGCCAAAACAAACAAACAAAACCAAAAAAACCCTCAAACAACAACAACAACAAAAAACCTTATATGATGGTAGCTATACACATACATTTTTCCAATTTTTTTTTTTTTTTTGGTACGCGGGCCTCTCCCATTGCGGAGCACAGGCTCCGGAAGCGCAGGCTCAGCGGCCATGGCTCACGGGCTCAGCCTCTCCACGGCATGTGGGACCCTCCCGGACCGGGGCACGAACCTGTGTCCCCTGCATCAGCAGGCGGACTCCCAACCACTGCGCCACCAGGGAAGCCCCATTTTTCCAATTTTTAAATTGTGCTAAAATACACATAACATAAAATTTAGCATCTTAACCTTTTAAAAGTGTACAGCTCCATGGTATTAAATACATTCATAATATTGTGCAGCCATCACCACCATCCATCTCCAGAACTTATTTTTATCTTGTAAAACTGAAATTCTATACCCATTAAGCAATACTCCTTATTCCTCCATCCCCTCAGCCCCTTGTAATCACCATTCTACTTTTTGTCTCTATGAATATGACTATTCTAAGTACCTTGTATAAGTGGAATCTTATGATATTTGTCTTTTTGAGACTGGTTTATTTCACTTAGCATAATGTCTTCAAGTTTCATCCATGTGGCAGCATTTGTCATAATTTTCTTCCTTTTTAGGACTGCATAATATTCCACTGTATGTATATACGACATTTTGCTTATTCATTCACCTGACGTTGGACACTTGGGCTGCTTCCAGTAGCTATATTTTTAGTATCTATTAATTGGGAAAATCCAAAATAGAGTAATAGAACTTTATAGCGACACTGTAGCCTCTTGGGGTGCACAGGATGGGAAATCATTGCATGAGATATTTTAATTTGTGTGTGTGTGTGTGTGTGTGTGTGGTACGCGGGCCTCTCACTGCCGCGGCCCCTCCCGTTGCAGAGCACAGGCTCCGGATGCGCAGGCCCAGCGGCCATGGCTCACAGGCCCAGCCGCTCCGCGGCATGTGGGATCTTCCCGGACTGGGGCCAAACCTCTGTCCCCTGCATCGGCAGGCGGACTCTCAACCACTGCGCCACCAGGGAAGCCCAAGAGATTTTAATTTTAAAATACTTTTTAGTGAACTCTGACCTGGATGGCAGCATGATGCAATGATCTTATAAACAAGATGTTTGATTGGGAAGCTCCCTATCACATAGGAATTAGCCGTAGATGGTGAGAAATGGAAAGGTTGGGGGTTTAGTGAAGGTCCCGTTCAAGAGGAGATGACTTGCTAATGAACATTTTTTCTAGAGGTTCAACTTTTTATGAAGAATGGCACCACATGCCAAATCTAACTGTAATATATCCCATCACCCATCCTGAAATGGTAGAACTGAAATGCTTATACCAGGCAGACAAGATTCTACATTATTACTCAAATGATAAAGGCTTGTGACATTGTGATTTTATTTTTGCCACTATTCTATTGCTGTCATTCCTGATAAGTATGTCTCTATACTTGTCAGGTTGAATTTGCTGTCAGTTGTAATGCATAAAATGCATACCTGCGTATGTACACATTTTTTTTCATTTTCTAAAACGAACATCATAAAAAAGACAGAAACGTGACCTCAAAAGGCAGGACACAGACTCAAAATATTGTACAGCAGCTTCATCTTTTTATTAGATTTTCTGTGTTTTCTCCCCACTAGTTGCTGGATAAAATCCATACAAATGAAATACTGGCTCACTCGGTAAATAATAATGAAAAGGTAAATTCATTTTACAGAGAAGCCAGTACATGTAAGACATCATCTTGAATGACTGTGATTTTCTTGAACTGATCACCAGGCTATTATAGTCTCTCAAAAATAATATCTGGCTTTTAGGCTCTCCAACTGTGCCTGCGACCTCTCCTTAACCCTTTGGCTCTTAAGAAAAATTGATTTTTTTTAACCATGTGCAGAGTATGCTGCTAAAATTACACAGGTGCCATTTAGTTCACCTCACGCTGGTGTTCAAAGAGATGACAGTATACATTGAGGGTCTTCTTTCTGCCATCATTTTTCCCTCAACTACACCCTCAATATTTCATCCTCAATTAAAATACCCAACTATTGTATCTTCAATAGTTATAATACATATAATTATTTCTTTAAAAGAAGTAGAAAAATAAGTAAATTTAGGGCTAAAATCATGTTTTCTTTTAAAGTTTATCTTGTAGCTAATTATGGGTCTACACCTATGTTAGGTTCCATTTTGTGTTTTTTGGAAAAGCCCAGATGTGTTTGTATGATAATTTTGTTCTTTCCTTGGAGTCTTGCCTCAGACTGGTGGGAGGAATGACATTTAAGTAGATGTACATATGTCAGAGAGGATGATAGGGTGACCAGCCATCCCAGTTTGCCTAAAACCGAGGGAGTTCCTAGGACATACAACCTTCAATGCCAAACCCAGGAAAGTTTTGCAAACCTGGATGAGTTGGTGAAGCTAGAGAACGGGTTTTCTCTGGACTTTGTTTCTGGATGAGAGAAAGGTAAAATTCAACTCAACAACAATTTTTTGAGCAATCCCTATGTAAAGGGCTTCTAAGGACAGATGATTAGCAAAACAAATCTGCTCTCAATGAGCTTTCTACCTGGAGGAGCTGGGAGTCATGTGTCCAGATAGCGGCAGTCACGCCTGTGCAAACCAAGTGCCGAAGGAGCACGTACACAGGCTGCGAGCATCCAAGGAGGGAATGGTCCCCTCAGGATGGAGGTGGTCTGTGCTCAGATAGTCCTCTTCTAATTAGAAATAAAATACTTATAGCTCAGAAATGCCATGCAAAACCTCAGTGTTTACTGAGAAGATAAAAATGGGCCAGTAAAATCCTTGAGTAAGAAAGAGTTTGTCCTTAATTCAAGATGAGACTTAGGCATTCTTAAAAGCTTTATTGGGCTTTATTGAAAACTTTGAAGGTGGAAATAAGTTGGGAACTTTTATGTATTTGTCTCTAATATCAGGTGAGTAGCAGCCTGAGGAAACACACCTGTAACCTCTGAGAAGTGTGTCCAAATTGAAGTGGTCTTGAATTTGAGGGAAGGGCACTGTGAGCTTGGTCGGATAGGCATCCTACCTGCAGAGAAGCCAGGTTGGCGGGGTGAGGGTCTTCAGACAGAAGGCCTCGGGAATTCAGCCAGGTAGTGTGTGGGTGGATTCTGAGGATGGGCAGGCCCTGGCACAGATTATACTTACTATTAGAAGGAGGAGAAAGCACGGCTGAGTGCAGGATGTCTATCCTGGTTTTTGAAGGTGTGAAAAATGGCCTATGGCCAATGAGGAGAGCCTAAGTGCAGAGTCAGACAGTCCTTTATTGGAAGCCCTTTCCCCATGGCTTTCTAGTTGTGTAACCTGGGGCAATCAACTCAATCCCTGCAAACCTCCATCTTATTTGTGAACAGGGACACAATTCCTTCAAGATAGTTTAGTCATTACGATTAAATAAGGTAATGTAAGAAATTTAGCTCAATTTCTGGTACATAGTTAGTTCCCAATAAATAGTAGCTATGAACATTGTCGTTTATTAATAGTAGGGCAGCCATCTCATTCACTTGCCATGAGGAAATAACACTTGGTACTTCTTTCTCTTATCATTGTATACAATCATGTTTTCTTCCTGAACTAAAATCATCCTTTTATTGATATGTACTGTAATTCTGAGAACTCTTTTCTAGCTGATACACAGATTGAAAGCATAAAGTATCCATTGGATAAATTCCTTAGGATTAAAGTTTGACTTGTGTGACAAACCAGCTGATCCAGGATTTCATCAGCACTAATAAGTTTCTTCCTGGGACTCCTCTGGGATATAGTTTATTCTCTCCTCCAATGGCTGTCTGCTCTCCTCGGCTGACCACCAGGACGGGAAGTAGAAGGCAGACCCTGTGGATAACTGTCAGCACAGCATGTACATGTGACCGCCGGTGGGAGCAGCCTCACCTGCACAAACCCACACCACCCAGTGTGCTCTGCTCTGCCCTTAGTGCAGCAGTTCACTGACTTTCTGTGCCAGGGAAAGTCATCTTGGGGTCAAAGGTTAATCCTCCTCAAGTGTCTAGCAGATATGAGAGCAGGAAGCAGATACAACGAAGGCCAGGTTTGTGCTCAAGGAGAAGAGAGACACTTTGAAGTACCTACCTTGGCCAGCAGAGCAAATTTATGTCATATCCTCCTTATTGGGAAACTGGAAACTGTACACAGGTCAGATAGTAGATGTGCTGAATTCACCCTCACGTGGTTGAATTCTGCCACTGAGATGATTTATTTGGTTTCAAAGGGAACTAGGAATTCAGTCTTTTTAAAATTACAGCTATAGGGACTTCCCTGGTGGTCCAGCGGTAAAGAATCCGCCTTCCAATGCAGGGCACGCGGGTTTGATCCCTGGTTGGGGAACTAAGATCCCACATGCTGTGGGGCAACTAAGCCTGCGCACCACAACTACTGAGCTTGCGTGCTTCAATGAGAGAGCCCGCGCACTACAACTAGAGAGGAGCCTGCATGCCGCAACAAAGACCCGGCGCGGCCAAAAAAGAATTACAGCTACAGACTGGGTTGAATGAGACTATTCTCTGCTTAGAAAGTGAATATTTATGCTCACCTCCTACCAGTAAACAACATTAAGCAGTTGATGGTGAAGCCCATGGACTGGGCAAGCGACATTAGCATCAGCTGTGTCGGTAGCTGGGTTTCAGTGGGGCTGATAGAAGTCAATGTGTATAAAGTGCTGGAGAGCCACGTGGGAGAGGACCCCACCCCTAGGAGAGGTAGGAACCAGACTTCATGAGCCCAGTCCCTCACCGAGCCCAGAGTAAGGTTTTGGGAGGAATACTAGTTGACCATATTCTACCTCATGGAAGAGTAATGAAAAAAAAAAGCTATAAGACAGTAGCTGATAGAGTCATGATGCTAAAATTCTTACACTAGGTTTGTAAGCAGACTGGAAGTGCTTCAACGATAGAGCATACATAAGAGGGACAGAACTCCTGGGATATAAGGCCATGCTGCTGATGGGGAAGTACAGAAGCTGGGGGGTGCCCACTGTGTTGAGTTGAGATGGGTGTCTGTGAAGACAGCAGTTTTGACATGCAGCAAATGTGGAAATTAAATCTACAGAATGGACGTTGCAAGTTGGATTCCTGGAAAGCTGACTTTAAATCAGAGGTTAGCATGCAAAGAGTTTATTAGGGCATGCTCTTGGGATCCACACCTGCTGGGGAGGGATCAGGCAGAAGGAGGATTTGGGTGGCGATGTGGCCGACCCCATGGCGAGTTCCACGTCTGCAATAGACCTTTGGAGTTGCACCCAGTTGGGGCTTGGAGGCTGGATTTTCATGTCCCTGCATCAACCTGTCACCGAATGCAGGTTGACCCTGGGAAGAGGGTAAGACTGGCTAAGGTGGTTGCATTCTGCCAGCTTGAGGGCAATTCCCAAGGGCTGAGAGCTGAGGGCTTTGGAGGGCAGCATGCCCAGGAGTTGGGGGGAAAATTCCTTCAGTCCTGCAGTTGAGATTTAGGTAATATAACAGAGTCTATTTCAAAAGGACTTAATTTTTCAGGGGCCAATGGAATGTACTTCTGGTTTGGGGAGATAGAAGTCAGTGTGGACTATCAAAGCAAACTGTGGTAACCCTCAGATCTGGGAATCAGGGGCCGACTGTGTCTTCAAACTAAGCTTTAAAGCAACTCAGATTGAAATGAATGAGCTCTGATCTGTTCCTGTGGCCTTCTCATTCTGAGAAGAGCATACCCTAAGATTTTCTCATACTCTAGTCAATAGTAAGTACTCCGTATACTTCTAATGTTGCGTGGTGCTACAGAAATAAGAGCAGCAATGATACCAACAACTACAGCTAACACAAATAGAATGTTACTATGTGCCAGCACTCTTCTAAGTGCACTGTTTACAATCTTCTATTTAATCCTTATGATAACCCCATAAGGTAGGCAGTTTTATTATGCTAACTTGAAGGATGAAGAAATCGAGGCTCAGAGAGTTTAAATAGCTTGCCCAAGGTTACGTAGCTGATAAGTAGCAGTGCTGGGTTGCAAACCCAGGCAGGAAGAGCAACACTGAAAAGGTCAGAACCAAAGCAAGGTGATCTTCAAAAGAGATGGTCCCTGATGCTTTGAGAGCTGGTCACATGCAGTTTCTTGAGCAATGGCAGTGGCACGACTGGCCACTTCTGTTTCAAGAAGTGAGTGTGCTGTGTCTGACCTGTTCACAGCTGCATCTCCCACGTTAGCACATGAAGGGTATGGACCCCTGGGAAGCATGGCCAATTTGAGGCGTTCAAAAGAGATTTATTCAGTTATGGATGGAATGAACGTACTGGAAGGATTACTGTTTTTAGAGTTAAACAGAGTTAAAACCCTGGAC